>NC_134573.1:105675274-106025274 GCF_050947875.1 Dermacentor variabilis
TGGAACTCAGTGTTCCTGCGTCGATTGCCATTTCCTGAACAACATCAGGAAAAAGCACCTATTCCCCCTACCATGGATAGACGACATTTCGGAAGAGTTCTGCAATGCCAACTGTTTTTCGTCGATGGACCTAAGACGGGACAGTGGCAATTCGAAGTCAACGAGAGGGATAGAGAGAAGACAGCCTTTATCACGCCAGGCGGCCTCTGTAAATTCAATCATGCCATTTGGTCTTTGCTCGGCACTCACAATTTTTCAGCGTGTAATGGACACGGTATTGAGATGTCACACCGGTTTGTCTTCCTTGGTGACATCGTCGTCTTTTTCTCAAACTGCTAAGGTCAGATAAGCGCCTCGCGACAGTTCTAGAGGCCCTCATGTGGCGTGGGCCGACCCAGAAGCCAGAGAAATGCCGTTTTGTTTACGTAGAACTTCTCTTCCTAGGCCAAGTCATGAACTAGTCAGGAGTCCTTCCTGGTTCATAATAAACAGCTGCTAATTGCAATTTTTCCGCAGCCTGATGACAAGAAAGCCGTGTGCATGCTTTTTGGCCTGTGTGCCTATTATATGCGCTTTGTCAACAACTCCTCTCGCATCGTCGCAATTCTAACTATTCTTGCGTAATCCGACGTCCAATTTAAGTGTAAAACACTGCAAGTCGAGGCATTTAAAGAATTAATATTAGGAGAACGCTTAAGCTTCACCTATTGAGTGGAACGCGATAGCATTCAAAGACCCCTGGCTGCTTTTCATGCTTCCCAGCAACTGCAGCTTATGTAACCACGGCGTTTGTCGGGAAATGCTGGCGGCGAACGCTACGCACGAAGGCAAGCTTTCTGGTAGAAACGCGGCCTCTCGGGTCGGTCTCCTGTTAGTGTTTCACACTTTTATTATTTCACTCTGAGAAGAGCTAACATAAAAGATATGTGCTGTCGGTGTTTTTTTTCATTACATTTGTTTTTGGGCTGCCGTTCTCAAAACTTCGAGCAATAACTTTGTAAAGAATGAAGGACAACGTATGAGCATCTTTCGCAGTAGCAGAGTCGTTGGGTATACGTAGTTTGAAATTTGACTCGAAATTATTTTCGAAGAAGCGACATTCGACGCTGGACGCCGACGCCGGATTTTCTGCGATGCGGGGCCCTTACGCCTGCAGGGACCACCTGTACTTGGCCACTTCGACGAAGACGCTGATACCAAAATCCACACCAGCGCAAGCAGCGTAAGCATCGGCGCTGTCCTAGTCCAGAGGAAACACGGACTTGAAAGGGTCACATCTTACGCTAGCCGCTCGCTGTCGAACGCGCAGTTCAATTATTCAAAGAGGGACAACGAATGCCTCGCCATAATTTGGGCTAACACGAAATAAGGCCCCTATCTAAACGGCTGGCCGTTCAAAGTACTAAGCGATGATCACGCACGCTGTTGGCTAGCCAACTTAATTATCTTTCAGGATGCCTAGCACGGCACAGCTCCGGACTGCAAGAATTCGACATCACCACGATATACAATTCCGGACGAGAACACTGATTCCGGCTGCCTGTCTCGCGCTCCTATTGACACGCCGCCACAAGAAGACCAGGACGATTGCTCTTTCTTTATGACAATCACTTCGCCGATCAGCAGCGATCACACCCGCACATAGGATGCCTTGTCGGATTCTTGGAAGGGAAGAACGACATAGTCGCAAGGTTATTTAAGCACGGAGTGTGTTCCTTTTTCTTGCAAAACGACGTCCTCGTGAAAAAACTTCTTGCCAGCCCGCGCCATCCACCTTGTGGTTGTGCCTTCAGCCGACGTCACCGACGTCACCCATTAATGCCGACGTCACCCATTACGTCAAGACGGATCGCAAGATACCACCCAAAAGGCCAGCCGGTTTGATACAGCCGGTCGAGCCTCCTTGGCCAAATTCCAGAAGTTCTGGATTAACTCGGTGGGGCCCTTTCCGACGTCGACATTAGGAACAAGGAGATCGTCATCGACTACCTCAGCTGCTACGCCGAAACGAACGCCATGCCCAAAGCAGTGCGGCGGAAGTAGTAAAATTCTTCGTCGCAAACCTCCTGCTGCGACATTGTGCGCCAGAAGTCCTAATTACTGCCGGAGGAATGGCTTTTACAGCTGAGCTTACTAAGCCATCCTGCAATAAGCCAGACTACAGTTGCCGGTGGACAACCGCTTACTACCTGCACAGGAATAGTCTAACGGAACGCCTGAACAAGACGCTCGCTGACATGTTAACGATGTAGGTCGGCGTCGAACAAGAGACGTGGGATGCCGTACTTCCTTACGCTACCTTCGCTTACAAAACTTCGGTACAAGAAACAGTGCACATAACCCCGTTCAAGCTGGTTAATGAGAAACCCGGCGACGACGCTCCACGCCACACTACCGCACTTTCCCGACGAAGCGAACCTGATGTCCCGGCCAATCTCCCGCGCGCCGAAGAAGCCTGCAGCTCACCCGCTTGCGCATCACGAACCAGCAGAGAATCGCAAGCCGGCACCACAATATTCGACGACGCTACGTGAAATACCAGCCCGGGGACCGTGTTTGTGTTTGGACCGCGATACACCGGCGAGGATTTAGCGAGAAACTTATGCGGCGCTATTTCTGAGCCTACAAAATCATCCGATGTATTGGCGCTCTGAACAAACAGGTCGTACCCGACGGCATTTTTCAACCACAACGGCGCCCCACAAGACCTCAAATGTGGTGCGTCTTAAACCTTTCTTTGTTTTTTGTTCTCTTTACTACGGGTGCTTTTGCTTTTTTATTTTGTGTTTGTTTGCAACATGGGGACGATGTCTTTTAATAGGGCGGTTTGGCCAAGTGCACTTACCGCTTTCCCCTGGCTAAAGATGTTAAACATTATCGCACGGCACAGGACGCGCCCGCATGTATCGGAAGTTTCTCGAATGTTATCGATGGTTCTATCTGTTGTCTGCTGTCACGCAACCTTCTCCAATCTCACTGTATGCGCTACCCGAATTGTGTAGTACTTTGTAGAAAGCACAAGGAAGCTAGCAATTGCGCTGGAACCTTCAACGAGATATGTATATAAAAGCGCGCGCGCTTGACCCGCAGTTCAGATTTTCGACGATCGTCGATTGCGCTCGCCGCCATCATGGCGCTTTGAGTATCACTAGCGTTTGTGAGCATATTTTCTCCCAATAAAGAGTTATGTTCGGTTATTGAGTTTTTCAGCGTCACTAAAACGTGGCACTACAACGTCCACGCCATCGACGCAGAAGCAGCGTCGTCACCTTTCCCATTATTGTAAAACACATGCTCGCGAGCACATCCAATTGCGCGCCTTACCCCGCCACGTAGCACCATCTGGTAACACTACACAAGATTTAAATGATGCTTTATAGCTACCTATCTATAAAATTCTTGACATGACATTTATACTGTGTATAGGGTCTGCATAATTGTTTGACATGAAACGCCTTTAATTTTGGTCAGTGTAGGGGGTCACTTGCTGAAACCGTATGTAACGCTACATGTATGTAACGCAATGCAACGAAAGCGCGGAGGACTAATACCGCGTATATCTTTGCAACCGTGCTATTCATGCGCTATACTTCGGCATTTTGGCATGGAGGGGAAAAATCTATTGTTAGATTATGCATGTGTCGCGTGCACAGGAGGCACCATTTTCGCAGCGCGTATAATGCAACCGTAGCTAAATTTAGCCTCTCGCTCCGCATTCAGAGATGCACAGCTGGGAAGTGCATTTGTAGATGCGAGCTGGAGTGTTTGCGTTTGAGAGAGATTACGCCTGTAACGTTACAAAGTTGGCGCAGTCTACTTCACGATGCTCTGTTAATCACCTGATGGTAATCACCTGTTCGATCACTCCGATTAACCAAGGACAGTGTGCATCAATGTCACGGCCACCAATATGGCTGGAGTCCAGCTGGTCACCGGTGCATACGGCGGCTATGGTGGAAAGTCTGCCTGTTAGCGCGAACTTTGACTGTTTTTCCTAAAACATGCATACTTGCATTCACCGACCAAGCAGCGATGAGCACTATCAAGATAAATAGCAGCGGCTACGAACATGAAGTGGCCATCGCGCATAATAGTAGGGAGCATCGTGACGCGAAAATAGAGGTAAATGGGCTCACGATGGCAGAAGGAGATTGCTACGAAAAAGTCAAAGATGTTTCCAGAGAAAATGATATTTCGTGTGATACGATTCATTTGGAAGAAAAAAATAGCCAAAGGCAACAGCTGTTGGAACTTATGATCCAAACGGGCCTCGACAGTCTTTGAGGACACCAATTCAACCGTATTACCAACACCGTATTAAACCGCATATCTTTGACGGCTCATTGACAAAGAGGGCTCAGGCTTGGCTTGATTTCTATGAATACGCATGTGGCAATAATTGTTGGCAGGATGATGTTGACAAGGTTATGAATATGCGGTTGCACCTCGGAGGCGTCGCAACGACTTGGTATGAGATCCGAGTGACCGAAAAGGCAGGACATATTTGGACGGACTGGAGGAAAAACTTTTTGATGACATTTTCTGTAAGTAGGCTGGAAAGTTAGGACAGGGCAATAGCTTTCAAGTACGTTTGTGGTCATGTTGATGATTACATTTTTGAAAAGTGGAGGTTATTGCATGCGGCAGAGTCTCCACTCACAGACTCACTGCTCGTGCCTCTCATCATACTGGGACTTCCTAAGCGGGTACACTATCATGTTCAACTTGGGGCACCTTAAACTCTAGAACACCTACTGCCAAATATGAAGCAATTATTTGTTCAGGAGTGAGAACATGCGTCGACCGAAGTTAATGCCAGTTAAATATCTCTTGTACCGGGGTTACGAAGTGACAGTTCTTGGAAGACAGGCGGCAAACTTGGTTCATTTGTGTAAGACTTTCCTAAACAGAAGAAGAAAATATTTAACATGACGCCTGACGACCTCTCGTCACCTCTACAGGAAACAATTTTCCTCACTGATCGTGCCAAGCTGATACATGTTCTCACACTAGTAAGTTGAAATGATGCGAAAGAACTCGTGGACAGTGGAGCATCAATCGCAGTGGTCAACAATAACGAGATCCCAGAGCTACATATAGCCAAAGCTTATCCGGTCATCGTCTACGAGTATGATAGAGAAAACAAGTGCACAATGAATAGGCAGATGTGCTCTTTACGTGTCAGGGCAAGCGGACTTCCGTAAACGCCCCAGTTGTTAGCGGTGTGAAGCACCAGATGCTTTTGTGCTGTCCGGTAATGGAAGAACTCTGCTTGAACCTCGACAGATATGGCCAAGTCACAACGCAAGATGACCGCCGGTTGCCTTCTTTCAGAGTCCTGGATGAAAACCATCGCAAGCACACAGCAGCGGAATACGTCACACGAATGTACCCAGAGCTACTTTGTGTCAGAGGCTACCCAAAAGCGACGTCAAATTTGCAAGTACCATTCCAACTTCGAGATACAACAGTAGTGAAGCCGGAGGCCTACCATATGTTGAGATACAAGAAGCTTTGGCTGAAAGAAGAGCTGCAGAATATGCTTGATGCCGGCGTCATATGTCGCTCTACATCTTCTTTTGTTTCTCGGATCACGATTGCGCCTAAAGAGGATAGAACATTTCATCTATGCACCGACTACAGGCACATGACCAAACAGACCGACCTCTTCCCGTTTTTTATGCCACACACAGACGAAAAAATTAATGAAATGGGAGGCTGCAAAGTTTTGTCTCGCCTGGACCTTCGCAAGGGCTTGTCAAGTGCCTCTGCGAGAAGAGACGAAGAAGTTCACCGCATTCATCACACTGCATATGTATATATATATATATATATATATATATGAAAACACTAAGCTTCGATTTGGCTGAAAAAATTGTCCACCCTGGTTTCAAAAGACGATCAACGGTGCTTTATAGCCACACTTGGGACTCTTCTGCAACGTTTACATTGACGGTATTGGAGTGTACTCACGGTCAAGAGAAGAACACCCAATGCACCTGGCGAAATTCTTACAAGCACACAGCGACGCGAATCTCGAGATACATGACAAGAAAAGCGAGTTATTTACTCAAAGTTAGTTTTCCTTGGAAGAGTGTTCAACGGAACTACAAAAAGTATCAAACTGAAGTCTGCCCAAAGGATCACGAAGCTTGCAAAGCCGCACGACATTCACTCCCTCAAAGTCTTCCTTCCTGTCGCAAGTCACTTCAGGAGCTTCATTACAGCTTTCGCCAAGATAACCAAGTGCTTGACGGAACCCACAAAGAAAGCTGTACCTTTTGTCCGAAACAAAGTATGCGAAAAGACTTATCAAGACCTAGTACAACGTATATCCTTGGGCCCTGTTCTTACCCTTCCGGATTATAAATTATTTTTTGAGATGAACATAGACGCATCAAAATTTTGGTACAGGGGTAATTTTGTACCAAACAAATTTGAAATGTTGTCCCACTCCCCAACTGCGAGTTATAGGATATTCCTCCCATACATTCAATCCTACTCAGCTCAGTTATTCGACAACTGAGAAAGAAGCGCTAGCCGTTTTAATGACTCTGCGTTACTTCCATTCGTACATCAATGAAAGGAAGTTCAAATTGTACACTGATCATCAAGTATCGGACCATCTTTTACCTATGTCAGAGCCCAGAGGGAAGCTGCGCCGTTAGGTCAATGAACTTCAGCAATAGAACTTTGGGGTCTTTCACCATACAGATAGTCATATTGCTGATGAAGATGACCTGTCTCGATTGCCAGTTGAGGTTCCATATGGAATGGTCAACTTGACAAAAAAATTCGAAGGCTATGAGTCCCTGCACTTCGAGGATGGAAGGTTCGCTGTACTAGAGACGCTAATGCCAAAAGTATTTCACTTATATTGCCACATCCTATATGGTCGCCGCGGGTATGTGCCAGGCGATGAGAACGACGCTGAAGTGGCGCGCGGGTGGAAAAACAGAGACGACAACGACGTCGCGTTGACTGCTCTCATAAAAGTGCTTTTACACGTCCTCTACGCCAGCTATCCGTCTCCTAATAGGCTGCGACACTGGTGGAGGTGCTGGGTAGGATTGTCTCATGCTCGGCACCCCTTCGCGGAGCCATACCTCGAAAGCGGAATCACCTTCGTTCATCGAAACTCCTGTTCACCGGTACAGCCGCCGCCTGCTAGCCCTGACGCCCGAGTTCAGCCCTTTTCAGGACCCTGCTGGAACGCGTCAACCTACTTCCGCCATGGCTACTGCAACTCCATCGCAGGTGACGCTGCAGAATCCTAAGATACCGGAAAGTTTCCACGGTGACGCTTTTGAGGACTGCCGAAACTGGACTCATGACAGCCCTAAATCTGGTGGTCATGATGGCTCTTGGCGGACGTATAACAAATTTCTTGAGAAGGTCACATGGAAAAATATGAAAAAAAAAGATCGAAGACTACGTCAAGCCATGTCACTTGTTCCAAGTTAACAAGACCAAGTACCATTCGCGACCCCACGAACTAGCTTTGCCATATCGTTTCTATAAACCCTTTGAAATTGTACACGCAGACTATACAGAACTGAAGAGGAACAGTCCTGCAGTTCGCAAGGCGAAATTTTTTCTGGGTCCAGTACATCAGTGCACTAGAATGGCAGCAGTGCGCCCTGGAGTAGAAGACGCTAATAGCGTTATGACCCTTCTTGATTCCGCAATGCTTTCACTGATGAAAGTTGTCATATCAGACAATGTACCCGCATTCCTAAGCAAGAAATTTCAGCAGTGGACAGAAGACCGGGGTGTCAGGCTACGACATTGTGCTTCAAATCAGCCGCAGGCAAATGGAAAGGCCGAGAGAGTGATCCGTGACATTAAGCAGTTCATCTCCATGCACGCAAAGTTTAAAGGATGGGGAAAATGGTGTCTAGAAGGGGTTGTGGCTCACCACAATAGGACGCATACTACAAGGCTTGGTTGCAGCTATCATTTTGCTTCTTATGACAAAGTACCGCCACTGCCAGCTGACCCAACTCGGAATTGAAGACAACATGCGCCTGTTTGAATGCCGTAAAAGCAATGAGCAGAAAACCAAACATCGAAAAGAGATGAAGTCGCAATTTGACAAGCGGCACCAAAGACGCCGGGTTTACTGACCGACCTTTTGCTTGCACGGAAGGCGCTACCCGGTAGTGATACAGGAACACTTGGCCCTCTCAGGGTCGTGCAAACATCGGCACAACAGGGTTTGCTTAAGACTCCGTAACAGACAGCTAGAATTTGCGGCCGTAAGCAATGCTCTGCGCTATCACCCCTGGAGGGGGGAGCAAGAAAAACTGGAGGAGTGTAAGGTTGAAGAGAAAGATCACGCGAGAAGGTGGTCTTGAGAAGTCGAGGAAGAAGAAATGAAAACAAACAGTAATGACGACCGTATGGCTAGCTATTCTTGGTGTCGTTACAACTATTCCATAGTAGGTGTGATCATTCAAAGGGACTTTTGGTAATGAGTAGTTATGAGCTCACAAGTGTACAATTTGTTGCAGAAATTTGATAGTTGCTCGGTTATGGAGCTAGCGTTATCTATACGTAAGGTCTAAAAATGAAGTGGGGGGACTCGAGCCGCAACACAGAGAGATGCGTATCCGTGCGTACACTTTTGACCACAGCAGGCCCAATAGGTACAAGAAGCGATCACGATTGAAAGATTAAACTGTAGGACCCTCAATAGCTGTATCATAATTATAGAATGTAATATTTTCAATGCGTCAATAAATGTTATTTCTGCACTGGAGTGCCCATATGCTCTCAGCTGCACGCACCAGACCTCTCACGTACCCCACCACGGCTGCGCCCCAGACACAGCCTACTCTTCTTTTTTTTATGCTACGTGTCAGTTACTTTAGTTAAGGTCCTCGAGCACACTACTGTGATTTCTTTGCTGATTGGGCAGACTATTCTATTGCTGTTGTTGTTCATCTTGCAAGCGTTACACTACAGAGCCCGTTGCAGCTGCGAAATAACGCAAACAAGCTTGAATTATTCTTTTTTTTCCTGTCACTTTACAGAGATGGTTGCTCCATCAAACGCAATTTTGATGGCCTACGATGAAGGGCAGTCAAGGTAAACGGAAATGTACCGCAGAAATGAACGCAGCAGCGCATGGAAAAACAAAGCAACATTTAAACATAGCTCAGGAGATGGACACTCTCACCAGAAAACACGTGTTTGACGTACCGATAAGAAAATGTGTCACTGACTTTGCCACATCAGCGGACTGGAGAAACAAATTCCTTTGAACGATATCGAACTGGCGCCAGCCTCGTGTTTAGAGCTAGCTAGATGTACAGAAATAGGGTACCTACAACGACGCATACACGCACACGTAGGCTGTCACTCAAAACAAACAAGCCTTGAAATACGGTATGTGCTTGCCTGTCTCTTTCCTGCCATCATCGAGAACGCGAGTTGCGACTTTAAACAAACGCAAAAGCTCTGTAACCCCGTTGAAGTATCCTACTGGCGCTCTAAATGCTCTCTTATTGTTTTTAGAATTCCTTGGGAACTAACCATAATTTAGGTGACTCTAACCGATATCGTGTCCGCTGCTAAGATAGTGAATTTGAAGACTGCGACAGAATAATTGCGGGAGAACTCATCATATGATGGCGGTCGACGGTAATGCGACTAGCAATCGAGCAACGTAGCGGCACACTGTATCCATGAAGTCACGTTCATTTAACATCTGTAGTGGTCATACTCAGACTTATGTTGCTTCAGCTATATGCGAGATACTCCGGTACTGTCCAACTTTGCTATGGAACTCGCTTGCCAAGGTCGTCCATGAACATGACGGCATGGCCATGACAGCGTGACGCCGACGCAGTGACAATGATTCAATGGCGATGTAGGACTACGCTCTATGCAAGCATCCAGGCGGTATGACGATGACGGTACGACTAAAGTCCCTTGATAATTTGAAAGTAGCGACACTCTCCTCCTCACGGCGCTTTCCTCCTCGATTCTCCTGGCCCGCCGGCTGCGCACGGCGCGCTTTTCCTCCTGGGCTCCCGCGGACGGGCCGCGGGATTCTATGGAGGCGTGTTATTTTGGGCCAGTTGGGCGCCCCAGTGGGGTTGAAAATTTTTAAAAATTCTAATAATGGCATCGATAATGCTGGAGGCAAAGTTTATGAAGAAGTTGTTTCTTTTTTTCTTAAAGCCGTACGAACGGGGTATACCAATGTTAAGGGAGCTTTGAGACGAGTTCTATACTCCAGACAATTTTTCTGCCACATGATCAGATGCTTTACTTCGTGCGTCTGATCTGGTATTGCTTGTGACACATCCCTTTGTGTGTGGCTTATTAAGCGAAAGCCTTAGACCTCTGTTTCAAGGTCCCGTTGTCAGTTACAGAAAATATCACGTGACCGAAGGAAGGCGGGAAGCGAACCAAACCATGTGCAGCCGCGTGTAAGGGATGATTAATGATTAGCAAAGTAATGATCGATTAGTGATTGAATTAAGATCAATTCGGGTCTATTAAGGAGGATTAAGGTGGATTGAAGTCGATGAAGGTGCATTAGGGTGAAGGAAGGTGGATTAAGGTGCATAAAAGAGGTCTCGGTTGGATTAAGGTCGATGAAGGTAGATTAGGGTGGATGAAGGTGCATTGAGGTGCATTAAGGACGATTATAGTGGATTAGGGTGGATGAAAGTGCACGAAGAAGGATAAGGGCGGATTAAGAAGGATTACGGTGCATTAAGGAGGATTATGGTGGGCTAGGGTGAATTAAAGTGCATGAAGGAGTGTTAGGATGGATTAAAGAGGATTAGGGTGCGCTAAGGTAGATGAATGTAGATTCGGGTGGATTAAGGAGAATTAAGGACGATTACAGTGGATTAAGGTGGAATAAAGTGAATGAGGAAGCATTAGAGTTGATTAAGGAGGGTTAGAGTAGACTAAGGTCGATGAAGGTGGATTAGGGTGCATTGAGAAGTAATCGTGGATTATGGTGGATTAAAGTGAATGAAAGAGGATTAAGGTCAATGAACGTGGATTCGGTGGATTAATGTGCATTAGGAGGATTATGGTAGACTAATCAGTCTTAATCGTCAATGAACGCTAATTGACCTTAGTCCACCCTAATCCACCTTAATGCTCCTTCATCCACATAATTCAGCTTAATACTACTAATCCACCTTAATACAACCTAATCAACCTACATCGCCCCTAATGCACGTTAGCCTACCCTATACGGTCTTAATCCTCCTTTATCAACCCTAATCCATCGTAATCCACCCCTATGCTCCTTCATTCACCTTAATTCTTATTCATGCACCTTAATCCTACTTAATGCTGCTTAACCGTCCCAATCTACCTTAATGCCTTCCTGCTGACATTGTTAGCATCACTTGCCTGTCTTCATTCCTACAGCGTGTGATTGATCACTTTGAATATAACTCATGAAGTGTACCAAATGTGGAACTTACGTTAAACCCACCCCTTATGTAATACCACCTCCGGGGGTCTTTATGGACAATAAACTGAACTCAACTGGATACACCCTAATCCAACTTTATCAAACCTAATCCAGCTCCATGGTCTCTAATCCACCTTAATCTACTCTAATCCATCTTAATCGGTCTTAATCCACCTTTATCTACCCTAATTCATCGTAATCCACGTTAATCGACCTTAATCTTCCTTTATCCACCTTAGTCCACCTTAATCCCCATTCATGCGCCCTAATCCACCCTAATCGGTCTTAATACCCTTTCATCAACCCTTCACCCTAATCCACCATAATTAGCCTTAATCCTCCTCCACCCACCTTAATCTTTATTTGCACATCTTAATCTTCCTTAATGCTCTGTAATCAAGCTTAATCCTATTTATTACACTCTAATCCACCTTAATCCACCCTAATCCACCTTATGTCAATCACTAATGAATCATTAATTAACTTGGGTAATCATTCTCTTATACAGGGGTGGACATGCTTTGGGTCACCTCTGGCCTTCCTTGGGTCACGTGATACTTCCAGTTTACAACGCGACCTTAAAACATAGAGATCTAAAGGCTTTCACCTTAAAACTGAAAACAATTCAATATTTACTAGCTAACGTTCATCACCTGCGATACCACGGGTATACTTGCCATTAATTTTTCGCGGCGCAAAGCATAATCTACAATGCTGCACGTCCGACTGAATAACAACAGCCAGCGACGTGCACGGTGACGAAGGCGCCCCAGAACATTAAGCATACCTAGGGAAAACGCAACGAAAACGCTGGTGAGCAGGCCGGAAGAATTAAAAAAAATGCAGCATTACGGGATGCTTTGCTACGAGCTATAAGAAAGGCGCCTCAGCTGGCAAACAACGATGTTCTTTGTCGGAACAAAGTTCTTTAGGCCACTGTCGTGCAGCCACTGCTTCCTGCGATAGCCCTCACGCTTTCTAGTGGTATCATAAAAACGGCATAACCATCTTCAGGCTTCTTGTTGCAGTTATATGCGCAAAAGCCCGGCATAGCGCTAGCACATAGAGCAGGAAACACAGCGTACAACGTTTGCTGCGCTGAGCTAAAGCGCCGAGCCAGCCGTGCTCAGGAGGAAAATGGCGCGAACGAAAAAGAAAAACAGAAGCCAAACTCAAGATCCGCGCGTTTCCAAGGACAACGGTAGGGAGACCAATCGTCGTGCAGAAAAAAATTACCGACGATCACGTTACTTCCTAATGCGAAATTTGAGCGCAGCAAATAAGTTGTTTCACCTTTTCGATAGATTGAGGCAAAGAAATCGAGCAACACATGTATGCGCTATCACAGAATTTTTTTTTATATTTCCCGTACTCCTGGATCATCTCGACGGCGGCGACGGTAAGCTTCTGCTTCGGCGGCATGCACCTCTGGATTCTGACGGCGACGGCGCTGGGCCTCTGCTCTGGCAGCTCGTTTAGCAGCAGCAGCAGCAGCAGCAGACGGAGGACTTCCATCGGTCGTCTCGCTCATGGCTCAGAAAGAACTGGCAGATAATTTCGCAGTGGCGAACGGCAGCGGCAATTTCGGCTCGGGCGGTGCACATATACAGATCCGCCGCCACCGATCTGGCTCTCTGATTGCCACCGCACAGGGCGAACGGCAGCGGCAATTTCGGCTCGGGCGGTGCACATATACAGATCCGCCGCCACCGATCTGGCTCTCTGATTGCCACCGCACAGGGGTTGCATTGGAGGAGGAGCGAAGCAAGGAATTAAGTTCGAGCCGGCGCTTTGACAACCGGAGACTCGCAGGAAGAGGGGGGAGGGGGGCGGCGTGTACACCCAGCGGCAAACGATGGGGGCAGAAGCACGCGCAGCAAGCGGACAACACGATAAAGGGAGGAGGGAAGAGATAGCAGCGACTGACTGATGCCGCTGACGCTGATACAGGGGGGGGGGGGGCCTTTCCTCCTCTTTCTGCATGGCGGCGACGGTGTTCTATGCAGTCACGTTATCTTGACTCTCTAGCGGCGTCAGCGGCATCCAGCGGTATCAGTCGGTCGCTGCTAGCGCTGGGGGGATGAAAGGGGGGCGGAGCTGGTTACGAGGCCGACGACGACGCGAAACCCAGGAACGGACGCCAAAGAGCTGCGCTCTCAAACGGGGGGCATAACTGGTAGACGCGGGGGAGTGCGCAAGGGGCGAGGAGGAGGCGAGGAGGTCACGCGGCGGCGGCAGAGTTCAAAGAGTGTCGCTGCTTTCAAATTATCAAGGGATTTTAGGTACGACGACAATAAAATGAGTCTTAAATGACGACGAAGGCATAACGACGACAGCGTGAACTCGACGTCTTGAGAACAATGGTATGACGACGATGGGGTCATGATGACAATATGACGGCAACTGGATGACGAAGCTCGAATTACAATAGCATGACCACGACGGCATCACAAGAACGGTATATCAACGAATGCACAATGGCGACTGTTTGATGACGACTCTATGACCACAATCGCAAGTGTATATTTATTGAGTGTATATTCAGAACACCACTCTTTCGATAACGATTGCTGCACCATTACTAGTTCGTAATGTGGTTTATAATATCCAGAAAATATGTCTCGTAGGCCTTGCGCTACCTGTCAAGGGCATCTCTGTGTTATGAAATGGTGGACAAGCGCGCAATACGATTGCAAGTTTCTTCAAGGAAACGCATAGCTTATATAGGATGTAAGGGAGCTCTCCATTGACTGGTGGTGCGATAAACAATAGTTTTCCGTTTTTTACGCTATCCGGTAGCTTTTTTTGCTTCTTCCCTCATTAGCTCTCCTGCTTTTATCACCTTACTGAATGATTCCTTATTAACTATGTAAGGAAGTTTATTGGGCGAGTCCAACAAACGGGCGGTAGCTCGGAACAGTGAGCAGGGAGAACAAGATGGTGGTGTTGGAGCGCCGGTCTCGTGCCCTCCGCTCTTGATGATGATCGGTATGTCATTCTCTTCCTTTCTTCAGGATCGCCTGGATGGCTCCACCTTTCTCGACGGGAGCAATTGTAAATTGCCCCCGTCGAGAAAGGTGGAGCCATCCTGGCGATCTAACAGGTGGGTACAAGAGGGTCGAAGTACGGCTTGAGGCGGGCTACGTGAGCAACATCACGTCCACGTCGACGACGGTCGCCTTGCAGCGTAAGAAGTTCAATTACATAGTTTACGGGGGAAGTACGCTCGACGACGTGGTTGGGACCATGATAATTTGGGAGCAGTTTGCACGACAAGCCAGGGGCGCAGGGTGGTACAAGAGGCCACACAAGTGCTCCAGGAGCGAATGTTGCGCCAGGAGAGTGACCATCATCGCGGGAGTTTTTCTGGCGTTCTTGGTCGGCTGTAGGAAAGCGCTTGGCTAGTTGTCGGCAATCTTCAGTGTAACGGGCGGCTGCTGACACGGGCGTGCACTCTGAGGCATCTGGTGCGTATGGCAGCAACGTGTCGATAGTGTGCGTCGGCTGGCGACCGTACAAAAGGAAGAAGGGGGAAAACCCGGTTGTGACTTGCGTAGCAGTGTTATACGCGTATGTCGCAAATGGCAGAACCAGGTCCCAGTTTGATTGATAAGATGCAACATGTGTCGCAAGCATGTCGCCCAGAGTCTGATTAAACCGCTCAGTGAGACCGTTCCTATGAGGGTGGTAGGCAGTACACGTCCGATGTACAATGCTGCACTGGTGGAGAAGTGCCTGAATTACATCGGAGAGAAATACGCGGCCACGGTCACTAAGAAGTTCGCGAGGAGGACCATGCCGAAGCACAAAACGCTTGAGGATGAAAGAGGCGACGTCCTGTGCTGTCGCCGTGGGATGAGCATCGGTTTCGGCGTATCGTGTAAGGTGGTCGACAGCAATGATAGCCCATCGGTTTCCCGCCCTGGTCAAAGGTAAAGGTCCATAAAGGTAAATTCCAACGCGGTCGAATGGGCGGTCTGGGCATGGAAGGGACTGCAATGAACCTGCGGCAGGATGCGGTGGTTTTTTTTCGTCGCTGACATTCGTGGCAGCCGCGAATGAACTTGCGGACAAAACGAAACATTCCGCGCCAGTAGTACCTTTTCCGTAAGCGTTCATAGTTCTTGAAGACACCGCCGTGAGCACACTGCGGGTCAGAGTGAAAGGAAGCGCAGATTGTAAAGCGCAGCGTTCGGGGGATAACTAGGAGCCACTTCCTACCATTTGGCGAGTAGTTGCGCCGGTACAAGAGGCCATCACGGATGCTGAAGTGCGGAGCTTGGCGTCGCAGTGTTCGAGTGGTCGAAAGAGTGGGTGCTTTGGATAAAACGTCAAGAAGCGAAGCGATCCAGGGATCGTGGCGCTGTGCAGAGGAGACGCTGGCGACGTCAAGAGCTGACAATGGGTGGTCTATAGTGGATATGGACGCAGTTTCGGTGGAGAGTGGTGACCGCGACAGTGCATTAGCATCGGCATGCTTGCGTCCGGAACGATATATAACGCGGATGTCAAACTCTTCAATTCGAAGAGTCCAGCGGGCAAGGCGACCTGACGGACCCTACAACGAAGACAACCAACATAATGCATGATGGTCCGTAACTACATCAAACGTGCGGCCATATAAGTAGGCGCAGAACTTGACAAGCGCCCAGACTATTGCCAAGCATTCTTTCTCGGTGACGCTATAGTTTGACTCAGCCTTGGTGAGCGTTCTGCTGGCGTATGCGACGACATACTCTGCGAACCCAGGCTTTCGTTGTGCGGGACCAGCACCGAGGCCGACACCGCTGGCGTCTGTGTGCACCTCAGTTGCGGCCGTAGGATCGTAGTGGCGCAGTATAGGTGGTGACGTCAGGAGACGGCGCAGGGTGGAGAAGGCTTGGTCACACTCAGAAGACCATGACGAGATATTGCAGGCGCTGCTTAGAAATTGGGTCAAAGGCGCAATTATAGAGGCGAAGTTGCGCACAAACCGACGAAAGTAGGAGCATAACCCTATGAAGCTTCGTAACTGCTTTAGAGTCATCGGTTTGGGAAAGTCAGTTACGGCACGTAGTTTAGCTGGGTCCGGAAGCACACCATCTTTTGATACGACGTGACCAAGAATTGTAAGTTCTCGCGCAGCAAAACGGCACTTTTTGAAATTTAGTTGCAGCTGAGCGGTCTTCAGACACGTCAGGACATGGTTGAGGCGTTCGAGATGGGTTGCGAAATCTGGCGCAAAGACAACGTCATCGAGATAGCAGAGACACATGTGCCACTTCAAAGCCGGCAGAACCGACTCCATCATGCGTTCGAAGGTGGCAGGCGCATTGCAGAGGCTGAAGGGCATGACATTGAATTCATATAGACCGTCAGGCGTGACGAAGGCTGTCTTTGAACGGTCGGCTTCTGCTAAAGGCACCTGCCAATATCCGGACCGCAAATGTAACGACGAAAAAAACTCGGCACCTTGTAGGCAATCAAGGGCATCGTCAATTCTGGGTAAAGGGTACACGTCTTTTCGAGTGACCTTGTTTAGGCGCCGGTAATGCACGCAGAAGGGAATCGATCCATCTTTTTTTACGAGAACCACAGGGGATGCCCACGGACTTTGTGAAGGGCTAATAACGTCGCCTTTAAGCATATCGTCAACCTGGTCGGTTATAACTTGACGTTCCGCGGTGGAGACGCGGTAAGGGCGTTGTCGCACTGGCGAGTTGGAGCCAGTGTCGATGTTGTGAACAATGGTAGAAGTTGGGCAACATCGAAAGAGTCGCGGAACTGGTAGAGCAGCTAGAGAAGAGCAGAGCGTTCAAATGGTGACAGTCCGTCTGCGATCGACGAATCGAATAGGTCGGTAGCTGGTACATAGAAGGAGTAAGAGCACTGATGACGTCGAGGTCGCGTCGAGCTGAATCTTGCTGCACGGAAAAAGTTTGGCCGATATCAATGGGTTGCACGCATCCAAGGGATTCACCTTTAAGCAGTCTGATGGGATATGGAAGAGTATTTGTGAGGCAGAGAGCGCTTGTTCCATTCGAAATAGAGAGGGTCGAATAAGGCAAAGGAAGTGGCTTCCGAATTAGATGAAGGTAAGATGGTTCAAAGAATGCAGCTTCATCACATATGCTGTTGCAGAACACGGGGAGCAAAACAGCTGCTGTCGGCGGAATTTCTGTGTCTTCTGTGAGACTATTTTGTGTGCGGCTTGATGAGCGGGGTTGAGCTTGATAACGGCGTGATTATACGATAGAAAGTCCCAGCCAAGTATGACATCGTGCGAGCAGGATGAAAGGACAATAAACTCAACAATGTAGTGCTCTTTAGCTATAATAAGTCGAGCAGTGCAGGCAGCTATAGGCCGAACAGGGTCTCCATTCGCTGTATGTAAGCGCATCATCTCAAGAGGCATGGTCACCTTCCGAAGCTTGCGGCAAAGTGTGGCGTCTATAACAGAAATGGCAGCACCGGTATCGACAAGAGCATATGCACGGGTGCCTTCTACGAAAACTTCGACAATATTCGACGGCAAAGTTCGAGGAATCGAGCATTTCGACAGCGCAGTTCTTGCCTCACGAACTGCGGGGGCTAGTTTCCCTCATTTTCAGGGGCTGGTCGACGACGCATGGGCGACAAGGAGCGGCGACGGGGTGAAGGTGAGCGACGAGACGTGGGTTGCGGATAGTCACGTGAAGACGTGCTTGTCTGGGGACCCGGACTTTCATAACGAGAGCGGGGACGATCCATGTAGTTCGGTGAACGGGCGTCTAAGTATCCTGGCGCGCGACGGTGGCAGAATCGGGTGATATGACCAGAGCCACCGCATGCAAAACAGATCGGCTGGTTGTCGCGGGTTCGCCAAGGATCTGCAGGGATGGGAGCAGCCCATGTCACGGACGGCTGAATCGGGGCTGCAGCATACGACACACCATGGGGTGGTGAGGGCTGTTGAAGCTGCTGCCGTTTTACTACCTCAGCGTAACTAAGAGGCGCGGCGACAGGTTGCTGCTGAATGGGCACGGCATGGTCTCGGAAATGTGCTCTTGAATGACGTGTCGAAGCACGGGAGCCAACGGGATTGGTCGCTGCAGTTGCTGCTGTTGTGGGAGCTCCTGACGCTGAGCAAACGGCAGGAAAGACAACTGACAGGCCACCTGCTCCCGCACAAATTCTTTCATTTGTGCGATAAGGCACGACTGGTCAGACATGATGTCCAGTGCAGCGAGCGGTTGATTGTACGTCGGAGATGAACGTCGGGTGAGAGCCCGCTGCCTTCTCAACTCGCCATAGCTGTGGTACAGAGTTACAACTTCAGACACAGTGACTGGAGACTTCGCAAGAAGCATCTGAAAGACATCGTCGTCGACGCCCTTCAAAATATGCTGTAGTTTGGCACTTTCGCTCATTGAGGCATCGGCGAGCCTGCAGAGATCAATTACGTCCTCAATGTAGGCAGTAAAAGTTTCATTCGGTTCCTGTTCCCGTGTGCGCAGCCGTTGCTCGGCGCGTAACTTCCACACGGCATGGCGACCGAAAACGGCAGATATTGCCTCCTTGAAAGCAGACCTGTTCTCAAATTCCGATTCGTGGTTCGTATATCACAGCTTCACCACGCCAGCCAAGTAAAAGTTCGCCGTACTCAACTTGGCAGCGTCATCCCACTTGTTGGGTCCACTAACTTTTTCGTATGACGACAGCCAGTCCTCGACGTCCTGGTCTTCCATACTCGAAAATACCGGGGGGTCTCGCTGGTGAACCGGGCCGGGACAAACGGCGGCCGGGAGAGGTGGCGGCTGTTGGGCTGCGTCAGCTTGCATGGTCGCGTGCAACGTGCGGGATCGGAGTTCCAGGATGCCGGCGAAGTGCGTACCCATCACGATCCACCAAATGTAAGGAAGTTTATTGGGCGAGTCCAACAAACGGGCGGTAGCTCGTAACAGTGAGCAGGGAGAACAAGATGGTGGTGTTCGAACGCCGGTCTCGTGCTCTCCGCTCTTGATGATGATCGGTATATCATTCTCTTCCTTTCTTCATTACAACTATATTATCTGGCGGGCACATCCAGTCTCAATAGATATCGGAGTAGCTTCGCAGTATAGCGCAGTCGTTGAAATTAAAACTTACACGTCACCCTTAGGATTGATACTGCGCTTACGAAGGTGTCACTCATAATGATAACCGTGAACTCTCATTACGAAGGCAGTATAGCTTTCCATTTGAACATTAAATCGACGCAGATGAAGGAAGGTGTATGCAACACCGAGCGTCCGCGCCACTGCAGTAGCCCACGCGGCCCACCGGTAGCCCGACTCGATCGCAGCGCCGTTTGTTCTCGCGACCACTGCATGGGCCACATGCTTGCACTGGCCAATATCCGGTGCTGCGAAACTTAGTTAGTTCTAGTAATGATTATACTAACAGAGCTCCCATGTCAACCTGCGGTCCTTTGAAACGTAGACACGAAGCTTCTCTGCATAATACACAAATCGCGCAGCACAAGGGAGCACCATGCATTAGTGGATACGCTTTCTAAGCCTCTGAAGTATTCAACTTTGCGTAGCCTGACAAAATGGGCTCAATATCTGAGTCTTGAACACGTCTTACTATCGATACAGTATCCGTGCGCCCCATAAGACATAAGCCTATTCGCGACTCGACTAACGAGCGCAATATAATCGGTGAAGAAGTGAGTGGCCTGACGAAAAATGGAGTAATACAAAAGTCATCAAGCCCTTGTGCATCTCTGGTCATGCGTGTCAGAAATTAAGGTGGTAACTGGAAATTCAGCGTCGTTTATCACCGATTGAATGCCATGACCAAGAAGAACGTCTACGCGCCACCCCTGAATGATGATGCAGTTGAATGCCTTCATTCGGCCGTTTATTTTTCTTCAGTGGACCTGCGCTTAAGGGATATTGTCAAATTCTGACGTACCCTGCCGAAAGGGAGGAAACAGCCTTCACAACACTGGATGAAATGTTTAATTTAAATGTGATGCCACTTGGGTTCTGCATCGTTCCAGCAACCTTTGAAGGCGTCATAGATAGAATTCTGCGTGGGTTAAAGTGGGAGATGTGTATGTGCTATCTTGACGACGTTGTTACTTTCGGGCGCACATTCAGTGAGCGCTATACGTGCCTGGATATTATTCTGGACTAGTTCAAGAACGCTGGGCTGGTTTTTAACTCCAGTAAACGTCACTTTGGTAACCATCGAACCTTTGTGCTGGGTCATCTTGTTGACAAGGACGGCATATCCGGCCTGATCCCACAAAGACGGCAGATGTTGAGACACTGAGCTGACCGCAGTCAGTGAAGCAACTTCATGTATTTTTGGGGCCTTACTCTCTCTTTCCACAATTTCTTCCTGGTTTTGTTGACATTGCCTATTCTCTGACAAGTCTTCTGCACAAAGACACACGGTGTCAGTAAGCAGCTGCCCAAGCGAAATTGGCTGAGGGCCAACCATCGGGCGGTGGTGCTTGGAGGATCGCTGGGAGCCGATCATGTCGTGAAGAGCTTGGACCGTAAAAAGCCGTACCTATGTTGCCGAGCCCGTGAGCGCTGGCTCGGCCATGAATGCTGGCACAGATGCGCAGGGTTGCATAATACCGAGCGCGAAAGTTTTTGCTTGCCAGAGACGTCGGCTTCAAGTTCGCGCGACGCTGCTGTCTGATCACATGGGATGCCGCCGCCGCCGCCGCCTAGCCGACGCCTGAAAAGATGACGCCTGCCGGCACCGACTTCTTGTGCGACTGAAGCATGTAGGGGGGGGGGGGGGGGGGTGAAGGAAGCGAAGTCTGCCACTTGAACCGTCTGTGGCAGTTGGATCAGGCAGCATTCGCTGGGAAGGAACTAGCAAGAGACGGGACCGCAAATGGTGGCTGTTTGGGGGAGCTTTTTGCGCGAAGAAGCGTTCAGTGGCTGTTTGGCCGGCGCAGCCCCGCAGGGTTCTTATGGTGCTGCGCTGCTTGTTCACAAGAAATGCATATTTCCAGGCTGCAGATTTTCATATCCAACGGACCTCCACATTTCCAAATAAGTCACACGTATTATTTAGGCTATTAGAACCTAACCTTTGTAGCTTTGTGGAAGGAGCGCGCGTAAGGACGCGTTTCTTTTTTTTTTTTTCGAGTGCTCGTCTGCGCTTGTCGGTATGTTGAAACCGACATGTTAACGTTAATAGCCGGGCCTAAATGCAATGCCTTGTGGTCTTTCTAGCCGCTTTTAATGTGCAAGAGTTCGCATGCCAAAGCTTGTGCAAGCGTATTAAGAGACTGTGGGTGCATCGCGATATGCATGGAGCACCGATCTGTGCACGAAGTGTCCGCAACGACTATACAGGGCACCCTAGCTAATTTTAGCTAGAGTTTAAAAATATACCAATGCCACGTAACTGGACAGAACAAAGGTAACATTGTTTCTCGTCATTTGGAGATAGTCAAACTGTTCTTTGTTTCATTCCGCCTAATTAGATAATTAGTCTTAAATAATTTATCAACTTCTCATACGTTATAATTAGGTGAAAAGTGTCACTGAGAAAATTGTAGAGATACATAAAAAACTCCCGATACAGCTTTCTGTTTCTCAATACGTGGTGCGTAATAGTGTTTTCCCTGGCGTGAAAGAAGCCCGCGAATACACGCCGCGAAGGTCCAGTCGCGCCGTAATCTTGCACGCATTTGTGGGCTCCTTTCAGGCTCGGAAAAACATTTTTATGTAGCATGTACTGAGCGCTAGAAAGCTGTATCGGAAGCTTTTCCGGTGGCTCTGCAATTTCCTCATTCACATTTTTCATCTAATTGTAATATTCGAGAAGCTGATTATTAATTAGGCCCAATTACTTAACTTGGCGGAATGAAAAAATAGTTTGAATATCTACAAGCGACGGTAAACAAGTTTACCTTTGTTCTGCCCAGCGACGTGGCATTTGCATATTTTAAACTGGCTAACGTTTTCTGGACACCCTGAGTATGTCGTGCGCAGGATGTAGGTACGTTGCGGTCGTGGTGACACGCGTAAGATAACTTGAAGAAAGGCGACTTTTGCCCCGCTGGCGTAAGATTTTTGCGACGCATATTTTGGGGTTAAATAACGTGAGACTGTGTATGCATGTGCGCTGCGTATATAGTGTTTGTCATGAAAAATTGTGCATTTGTCAGAACCTGTTCATGGGTACAATGCTTAAGAGTTTTTGAGAGGCCACAAAGCGTCTGGTCCAACATTCAGCACCCAAACAACATGTATAGATGTCCAATTTCTTGAACTAACATAGTACATGTCTTTATTTCATATACTAGTGCGGGACCATAGCAGAATCAGTCAATTGAGACCTGGCTGCACAGTTCTCTAGTGAATTGACCTCATTCAAAGAAAGACCTTTTCAAGAACCCATACAAGCCTTCATCGATTAATTCACATTTCATGGCTCAAACAACAACCTATTTTTACAGCATTTGAAAACAAAATATTCCAATTTCTTTTTTGTTTGCAATAAATAGTTCAATCAAATTCGATGCAAAAAATGAGCTGTAGTGATAATGTGTTTACAAAGCCTTCTGTAGCGCGCCTTAAGACCCAGAATCGTGTAGGAGTTAAACAGCGAATTATACAGGGTCTTTTTACGTCACATTTTTAAAATTCCTGCTGCCGATAACAGCATTCCGCTTCTTCATCTGAGTGACATTTAGCAGGTGGACTTTCGAAATCAGTAGTAGTGCATAAGCTTTTAATTGACAAAGTCGTGCCAACTATCTCTTTTATTAACTTTAGTCCACATACTGCAATGATGGAAATGAGTCCGTTAAGGCGCAGGGCCTATTCAATTGTAACCAACCTGGTTTAAGATATACGTCAAAGTATGCAGTAAAATATCTTGGTTTCATAGCTATTTTCTTGTTGCGCTGCGAACATATGCAATCATCGTAGGAAGTAATCAGAAGGGAAACCTATTTTGCTGACTCCGACTTCACATATCTCGAAATTCGTGCTGCTTACAAAATTGGTTCCGATTGAATAGGTCCAGCCCGTTCAATGCCTCTAATTCGGCCATTACAACACGTGTGTTAAAGTGATGAATTAAAAATATAGTTCGATTTCTTTCAATTAGATGCTTCTGACTTGCGACTTATTCAGAATGTAATGTCCACCACTTAAGGTAACCCTGTTTAAGAAGCGGACCACGTTGGTACCTGCAACAAAGGCCTTAAATAACTGACATAAGAAAAAGCTCCACGTATACGTGACTCAAAAAAAGAATAAGAAGAAAACCTAAAAATGAGTGCCGGCAAAAGAGCGCTTGCCGTGAACAAGTCATGCTGTTGCCGTCGTGGCGAAGTCGCCGGCCCGTGTGTCGGCCGAACGCGGTCACGATGATTTAACCGGTCTTCATGACACCAGCGCGGTGTCGTCGGCCGACCGCCGGCACGCGATCGCCTTACATGACAAAGTTGAACATGACCTGAACATGACAAAGGGTATGCGCAATTTTCCACGTTATCCGATAACGCGGTGATGAATTATTCGGCTGTGGTTTGTGCATCAGGCTTACAAGACATTCCGAAAAATTTCCTTTAAGTTCTTCGGTTAATAAAGCCACATAACAAGGGTTCCTAACCCCTCCCCTTTCCCGAACGTCTCTAAAGGTTATCATTCTATGTCCCAGTGATTAACTCAACTAGCACCTCATAAAACACTTTGCAATCACAAAATGTAACCGGAATGCAAATCTTATCATGCAATTCTTAGTGCACCGCTTTAAGGAAACGAAATACTTTTTGCAATGTTGACAAATTTGCCAACCGCCTGCAGGTGGCCGGCAAACCAGCTGGCCACGTGCAAAAACCAAGCTCGGCCCCACTCAGATGGCCGAGATCGGGCCGTCCACTTTTTAACTGGCCATGGGCGTCGGCCCGATCTCCTGCTGAGCAAATTTCTTTGCTTGGGTGAGTGAGGTTCTGCATTTCGTCAATTGAACTTCCCGCATAACCTCCGACCTACATCCTTCGCCACTTCAATCCTACAGCTCCGGCAGAAATCCACACATGCGCTAGTGGCGTTGGTCTGGGCGCCGTCATGGTGCAACGCTATGACGACAGTCAGCGCGTGATTGCTCATGCAAACCTGTCATTAAGCATACCTGAACGCAATTACATAGGGACAAAGCAAGAACGCCTAGCTGTAATAATTACACTTCAAAGATTTCGCTCTTACTGGTACGGACGCCCATTTGTAGTCGGCACAGACCACCATTCTCTGTTCGGGCTCGTGGAGCTCTGTTACCCTCGTCAGCGCCTTGGGAGCTGGGGTTTGAGTTTACAGGTATATAACTTGAATGTTTCCTAGAAGAGTGGCCGAAGACATGTTGACAAAGACTGCCTTTCCCGGATAGGACTCGCACCTCGGGCCCTAGACGCCATACCATTCAGAAACGAACAGCCTTACTGGGCGCTCTAATTGAACGATCACCGGTATGATTTCCATGTATGCTGTGTCCAATCAGAAGAACTGGCATGAAGTTCTACCTTTTATAACTTAGGCATACAATACCACCCAGCACAACCCAGGTAGCACACAAAGTCTTAAAAACGTCGTATTAATGGATTCAACGTCTGAAACGGATTTCTGACCAAAATCGACGCATCAAAGACGTTCCAAACAAGATAGCTTAAAAACGAGGGGTGAATACGTTTTGATAACGTTGGAAGCCAGACAGCTTAAAAACGAGGGGTGAATACGTTTTGCAAACGACTCAAAACGCCACCGCCACGCCACGGCGCGTCAGCCTCTTTAGCGGCTTCTACAATATTCAACAACCCATCAACGCGATCCAACCTTGCGCAAGGTGGCGATACCGTCGTCAAATCATGTGACCAAGGTGGCCACGTGATTCGTGATGCCGGGCAGCCGGGCGAGCCGGGGCATAGTCGCGTCGTTATAGTGTACTAGAATAATGTCCTAGTGACACGACCGGAAAGGGGCTCGCGTGCCTCTTTCCGTTGACGCCACCAGGTGTCGCCACTGCGACGTTTTCTAGCAGACCGGCTGCTCTCATATGCGTTGCTATTGAGGCGGTCCGTGTTATTAAGTGTTTTTTACGGACATGGTTCTTTCATTATAACAGAACAGGATTGTATTTAACAAAGTATTGTGTAAAGGAAGATCTTGAAGGCCACATCGAGACCATAGTATCGACAATGCCGTCTGCTAGCGTATTCTCGCACAGTCCGGCGCTTTCATTGCGCTCGTCGTATCGCATGTGCCAGCTGGCAATTCACTGAGCTTCTTGTTGCTCATCTACTGCTCGAAAGCCAATATATCTGGGCCTGCCTTGCTTCTGTGGAGCTATATTTACCACCCCATTTAAATCGCGTGCTTATCGCAAATGACAGGAAAGTTCGTAGCGACTTCGGCGTTGCGCTGCTAACCCCGAGGGCGTAGGATTAAATAACGGACTCGTTGGCTGCACTTTCATAGCGGGAAAATGCAAACATGTCCGTGTTGCCGGTTATAAAACCCCAGTTGGTCAAAATTATTCATGTGTCCCTCCCCCCCCCCCCTCTTTACTGCGTGCCTAATAATTAGATCTTAGTGTGTTTTACACATTAAACCCCGGAATGAATTCATTTTTGACTATGCAATTGCGCACATACAAACTCACAATTTCTCCCGAAATTTTAGCTCCTAAGAAATCCGCCGCATCTTCAGCACATACTGTCAGAGTGACGCTCGAAAGAAATCCAGGTTACTCTTTTTTTACTTATTCACAATGAAAATAGCACAGCTATAATGGAACCCTAAAGTGTACCTTCCCTAGACACCGAGCATCAAATCCCATTATAAGTAACTATTACTGTTAAAACACATGACCAAAAACACCTTGTAGCATGGAGTTCTAGGAACATCAACTTAGCTTAATATATTTTGATGCCTGCAGGGCGCCTTCTTTCATTACACTTCTTCACGCTTTTTGTGAAGAAATGTAGCCTGGTTGTGATGTAGAAAGCAGTGAGTTCTGCTGTGATGGATTCGAAGTGTACAGGGCAGCCAAGTTGATGCTGCTGCCTGGCTTTAACAACACCTAGCCGAAACATCTAAAACACGGTCTGCGTGCAACTCAAGAAGACTAAAACAAACTATGAAGTCTTTGTCCAAGTTGATCATAAACTTGTATATAGGGGAGGCAGGATATGACAAACCACCGTTGTCTTTCTTATGGCAAACTCTGCAAGCCTCAAATTTCCTGCTGCCCATTTTCTGATAAATAGTAAGTTCAGGCAGGCTTCACAGCCTGTCTTTAAAATGCACTTTCTCGCCACAACCAGCGATATAGAAAATTAGGCGGCTGTCACTGGATGCTGTAGTCCCAAATACCACAGCAGCAGGCTGCAACCTCGAGTTAAAACACGTGAAAGGTCATGAAAGTCACTTTCAGGCATTATTCCTTGGCAGATGATGCGGCTCTCAGAGTCCTTGTCCTTGTTACTTTGTGGTTGCATGTGTTTGCGTTGTTACAATTTTTATGTTTTTTATGTTTATGTAGCAAATGGTTCGCAGCGGCAAGGGAGCGTACAAATATGTCTTGGCACAGCCCACCTCTAAAGTACAGTTGAGCAGACACTTCGTCTTCATGCCCACTGAAATGCAGAACTTTCTCATGCAATATCTCGAGCCTTTCTTGCTTTTGTACCTACGTTGTCGCGAAAACTACGGTTGAGTCGTTGCCACAGTTAAAGTGGCACCAGAATTTGAGGGAACATTCACTACTTGGAGCGAGCTAATTGCGAATGGTTCATTCTCCGCAAACTGTCCGTTTTCATCTTACGCAGACTCGACCAGTATCTCGCGAAGTGGTTGGCGGAGCTGACGCTCTCCCGCTCTTTCTTCATTTTGTGCGGTGCGTGCGCTCTTACGTGGCTTCGTGCTTACCATCAGTGCACTTTCTACGGCTGGCCTCTTCCTTTCTGGCCTCTCTTCAACAGGTGCGACAGAAAGGTAGGACGTACAGTCGGGCAGAAGGGTAGGCACCGCGCCAGGCGCCAGCGACAGCTTCCCACGTGGAAGTCGCATTTCGGTGCTATTGATGATGCCGACGTAATCCCTCCAAATTTATCGAGGCTGAAAGTGGCGCTCACATACCACTGAACATAAAAAATTGTAACAACGCAAACACATGCAACCACAAAGTAACAAGGACGAGACACAAGCACGGAATTCTTATGTCAAGTATGCACCAACTCGCCCAGAAAGAAGTTTTAATGAAATACCGCTGAAGACTCCGTGAGATGCTTGTCTGCTGTTCGCAGATTGCGCTCTCCCATTTCTTCCCAAGTTCATTTTCCGTTGGTGCGGCGAACAATGACGCTTTAGGAGCGCCCTGATAATCGCTGCGGCATGCCCGGAGCGTATAAATGGGTGTCCGTCTTTCTTTTTGGCATCGAACCTCCTGTGCTGCAGTAGATGCAGGGATACGCCTTCTTTTTTCAAATCATCCACTGTTTTTCACAAGCATGGCCACGTTGAACGTAACACGGCTCGGAAAACACACGGAGCAAACAGCCGCAGAGCGCGTCTGAGCCGGCTCGACCGCGCGCCAGCAGCTAGAAAAAAGCACAGCAGCGCCACCGACGGCGGCTACTGGCATTTGCTTCAGCCGGCGCATTGTCACTACCTCTAGCTCGCGCCACTAGGACATTATTCTAGTACACTATACGCGTCGTCATGGCGTCGTCACGTCACCGCACTCGCATTGCGCTGTGGTGTGTTTGCGGCTATTCTGAACGTGCTGCCTCTGCCCTTTGCTATGTAAGTGTTGCAGTGTTTTGCTGTCAAGAAAACGGTATTCTGTGATCAGTTTGGGTTGTGCGATATGTTTGTGTGGTTTTAATTTGGAAATTAGTAGTGTTTTCAATTATTATGGGATCAAGGCGGCCAAGTTATTGGTGAAGCCGGGCATAGTTACGTTATCGCACTCGCATGGCACTATGGTCTGTTTGCGACTGTTCTGAATGTGCTGCCGCTGCCCTTTGTCATGTAAGTGTTGCAGGGTTTTGCCGTCAAGAAAACGACGTTCTGTGATTAGTTTGGGTTGTGCGATCTGTTTGTGTAGTTTAATTTGGAAATCAGTAGTGTTTTCAATTGGAGGGCGCGGAGTGGAGGGCACTAATCAGCTCTTCAAGTTCATTGTCATGTTATGTGAGGCGCCTTTTCACTGACGCTGTAATTAAGGCTTTAAGGGCAGTATAAGGACGAAAGTTAGAGGGCCGAAATCGTGCCTGTGTGTCCCTAGCGTCGGGGTCGGCCGCTATGCGTGATCCTAACAAGAAAGCATTTTGCAGAATGCGAAGAAAGGCGGCAAAATTTCTGTCTGTGCGCACCTTGCCGATCTCCGCAATAGAGCCATCATCGTGGCATTTTAGTCTCCCGTTTAGCAAGAGTGTTGCAGACAAGGGAACTGGTTCAAACAGGCTTTTTTTTAATGATTCACTAGTAGTGCGGTATCCCAAAAGGTGAGGTCAAGTGCTCACCCTATTTTCTTCCCTCGCGCTACAGCGCACTGACAGAATTTTGCGTGCACCATACCGTGCTTTTATCGTTTGCGCTTCAGGTTCTCGATTGTGTTTTCGCCCCCTTTACCCAGGTGATGGGTATTTCATGGTATTACCGTGTACCACATGTGTCCATATATTGTGTCCAATATATGAAACGGCCAAATTCGATTTTATTTGACGCCTCAAATGGTAGTAATGTATAGAGTCCCTTGTAGCTTTGTGCTTGTTATCAATTTTACTATTTGGCGAATGGATACAGCATGTACGCTGCATAACTCGCTTGTGCATACTGCATACGTGAGTCGAGTATGCCCTTGGTATAAAATAACTTGTATGCTTTAGGTAGTACGATTGTTTGCAGTTTGGGACATGTGTCGGAATGTACGCTGTGCGCCCTTCGCGCTTTACGGCGGCCTGCCGAGTTCGTGCGGGTGCCATGTGTGCGCATGAAGTTCGCGAAGCGCTCTCGCAGTTTTTTTTAATATATATATACATGTGTTCTGTTCGCGCGCTTCGCACAACAGGGCATGTCGCAGTTCTTTGTCCTTGTGCAACACATTTTCCTAGCGTACGTCTGTGCATTATTTGGTACCGGTTTCACACGGGGCTCTTTTAGCCGCTATCCAGTCCGTTACAAATCGAATTTCTCGGTCGTGATGGCTCCTCTGCGCAAGCTACGAGAGTGAGCCAGTCGCATCGATAATTTCGATCCGGATCGGGCTTGATCGCGATCGAGAGTGGTCGTGTGACACCGGTTTTACAGATGGCTCCCACATAGGGAACACTTTAAGTTCAATGCTACTGAGTGAAGAGCAAGTGCATATATATGCCAGTGGTGGTATGTGGGCAAGTCTTTCTGGTGAAGCCAATACTTGTGCATTCAAAACATTTCAATTACCAGCGTAGTGCATCAATGTGTCTACTTCGACAAAATAGAGCACCAGTGCAGATATCTGAACATACCTGTCCAGGGCAGCAAGTGTGTCTAGATTGAAACCACTACCAGCATGTGCGGCAGTTCTATTTCCAGCAGCGGGACTGCACAATAATCAGTAGGGTGATCTCAAGCTGTTTATCTATGAAGCTCTGCCTGGACTGTGTGCCAAATATTTTTGGACATGAAAGTTGGGGTGAATTGGTAAACATCAGTGGAACTGTGCCTGGACTTTGTGGCAAATGTTTTTGGATGTGAAAGTGTGAGTGAACTGGCAAAGAATTTGCTCTGGGCTACATGTGTTAAACGTTTTTCTCATTCAGAGTGCTTTATTTTTACTTTAGGAGACTGGAGATGTGCGCAAAGTGTGACATGTCAGTGTGCTAATTAATGTATTTGCTGGTTTGGAAATTATTCGTTGCAACTTTATTTTTGCCAGAGAGGTACAACTTTGCCTCTTGTAAAGGGCTTTTTAGATAAAACACTTACTATTTATTATGACCATTGCTTCCTTTGTTACAGAAATGCAGCTTCCAGTGCATTCCAGTTTATTTCCATGTTTATGTAAGTTTCTAATATGAGGCTTGCATATTCATTTCTCACGTTCTGGAGTGGCAAGATGCAGCATTACTGTCTCATCGTTCGCTGTACTACAGTAGTGTTCACTTGTTACACTGAATCCCCCGTTTAAGTTTTCTGTACTAATTTCACTTTATTGCTTTTTTGTTGTATGGTTATTTTTTCTCGCCATTACCTTCTTTGATATATCCTAAAGGCAATATTTCCAATTTTGCATTGTTCCCATTTTTTTTATTTCTGTCACAGGATTGTTTTATGATGGTATGCGGTGGTATTTCTTTTTGTGCTCTTTTCAAGCTTCTAGATGATTGGTAACATTGCTTGGAGGCAGTTACCATCCAATTCATACTCTTGCATTTTCAGTCTACTTCTTCCATTCGCTCCGATGTCACTTCTCCATAACTCTAGTCCACCTAATAGCACGCGCACTTTACTATGATAAATTAGACACTTTAGCACACTCCAGGTTTTTCTGTTCATTTTTGTATGTGTACTTGGAATTTTGTTTATGTGCTAGTGAATGTTCACTTTCGAGTTCATTACGCATCCTTTCTGCGACTTTTGTCATTGTTAATGTACTTTTATTTCTATTTGCATTTCTCACACAGTTTGTTCGAACCTTGCATAAGCATTACATTTTAATAAAGTGTTCTTGCTTTGTCACAATGTTCTCATTTCATGCACTCTTGGCATGAAGGGCTTGGTCTGGCCACCTGCCAAGATGTGGCCATTTGTTCTTTGCAGGATGTCATTCCCATTGTGGTTGTAAGCATCGTAGCTTACTAAAGGCGGTATTAAGGATTTATTATTCCTAACAGGCTCATTTTCGTGCGACTTGGTAGACGATGCGCCGGCCATGCGGGGAACAGTGCTTGGCACTGCGCCATGGCTCTTACAGTCAACACCGACGCTTCTACTCATCTGGGGCGCGATTGGAGATGGTTGTTCGAAACGCCCGATCAGTTTCACCTCACGCGAATGGCCTAGGCCGTGCCAACGGGTGCGGCTGAAGACGTCTGCGCGGCATAGGCCAGTCGCGTGAGGCGAAACTAAACGCGTGTTTTGAACAACGATGTCTGATCGCGCCCGTCACCCGCGAAAATTAGCTTCAGATGATCGTAAACCTTTCAAGACCGCTTCTAGACCAGCTTTTTGATAACGTCTTAAAAACGTTTAGAAATTGGTTACGAATAGTTTTGGCACAGGGATTACTTGTGTCTTTCCCAATCCTATTTCTAGACCAGCTTTTCGAATACGTCTTGCAGACCTGTTCTAGATCGTCTCAAGAAAGTAATTAAGCCGGACATTAGCAGAGATATCCAAGGTTTCCCGCCGAAGTTCTCTCATTCGTGTCTTCTTTAACCCGTTTTTATCGTCTTGGATAAACTCTACGAAAAGGTTACGTATCTCTTTTGTGCTACCTGGGAAGCCCAGCGACTACAGCCCCTTCTTTCTTTTTTATCCTCACCCGCCCGGCACAAGCTTGACACCTCCCTTTTTACCAACATGGCAATAATATGGTCGCCGATACTCCATGCACAGCTGAAGAGGCTCAGTGATTTGCGCTTCTGCAGACTTTGGTGTTGCAAGGAAAGTCTAAAGAACTCTGCGTAGCACGAAATCAGTCTGTTACTTATCACCCTGGGGATCTAGTTTCTCTTTGGAATCCGACAAGGAAGCGTGGTTTGTGCCAAAAGCTGCTGGCAAACTACGATGGACCCTATGTTGGCCTGGACAAATTCAGCGAAATGAACTATTCTCTCGTGAGCCTCACGAAGGCTGGTAGACACTATGAAGCATGTCGCCAGGTTGAATTCATGCACGTCACGAAAAGCCAGTAGACCTGCCCGGTTGGCTTTCTCAGTGAGTAGAGGTATGTTTCGTCCAAGTGCGAAAATGAGACGTGGTGGTCTGAAATAAAAGAAGAGGAGGAGAGCGAAGAGTATGCAGCGGCCATTTCTGCGGTTCGTAGCCGACTTCATGACCTAAATAAACATTGTGCCCGTGCTCGTAACAATATGTACCCCCTACGTATATACAGTGCAACTGATGGTAGTCTACTCCGGACCACTTTGCTCCTCGATGAGGCAGAACTTGTGCGAGTCAGCTCGTGAATATCACTTTTCAATTTGGTGAAGTTGTTTCAAATCATAGATCCAGGAGTTCAAAAAGGTGCGATTTCTCATTTCTCTCCCATTTATCGCGCAATCACCACGTTCGTTTTTTACTACCCTTGTGCTGAAAACATCATGAAGGATTTTTGTGCGAAACTTCCGTTTGACGCTTATTTAGCGCTTTGAATCTTTCACAGCCCATAAATTGTTGCTAGTTGCGTCGCGCTGTGTGATTTCACATAATTTTCTTCTGGCGTCCCATTCTACAAGTTTCCCGCTTACTAATAATGGCAAGCATATCCCGAAATAACTTTGATGTAGACGTAGCTTGTACGCAGAGGTGATCTGACCATTTTTCTTGGGTACTAATGATAGAAAATACCACCTGTAGCGAAGCCCTGAAAGTAACCAGCTAAAGCGAAACCATTTGCACCTGGGGCAGCAAAACGACACGCCATCGAAACAATTCAGACGAATTTGCTCCAAGTGATATAGGATGTAGAGAAACACTACAAGCACAAACGATGCGAGCTAATACAAGTCGACGCAGGCCGCATTTCCACTCCCTATTGCCGCGTGGCTCACAGCAACCATAGGTCGTCTGTGCCCCGACATGTCCATTCGGCAACTAAAGGAAGCAAACTGCAGCAGTCAATCTTAAGAGCTACCTAGATATATTATGTAAACAACGCACAATACAATGCTGTAGAGGCGATGCTGAGGCATCAAAACTGGGGTAGTTAGCCGACTCCGCTTGAACCAGGCGGAAAATCACAGAAATAAGTCTTTGTCAATGCCATACTTAGCGAACCTTATCATACAGAAGAAGGTTGTGTGGTTCGTGCTTGCCAATAAAACGAAGAGATCGACCTCGAGAAGCTCGTAATAATGTTCCGCGAGTACTGGAGGCTGTAGAATTTGTGATTGGCCAAGTAACTGTACCATGTTCTACTGTATGGCTTGCATGGCGAGGAGTCCAATTTTTGTTGCAGAATAACAATACTGTGGAAGATCTTTTTTCTCTGGAGTATCGAGAAGAAGACAGAGAAGTGCAACGCCCATAGCTTCTGTTCACATCGGCTCTGCCTTCTTGAAATGTTTCGCCGCGATTTTCTGTGAATACCAGCCCAAATTTTGTACCATTCGAGCCGTGAGATCACCAGGACCCTGTAGATACCAAGTTATCAGGTGGGACATTTATTTTTCCGGGACTGCGACCACTTTTCTGTGACGACCACGCCGTCGCCGCGCTAAGGCTAAGCGCGTGTGCCAGGTGCTCGGCCTACCAGACTACCTGGCGCGTTCCCGCGCGCGTCCGTGCGAGCTCTGCTACGACGCACAAGCCCCTGGCCAAATGCGCGAAGCATGGAAGTCCAAGTATGTGGCAAAGATATTTTCCCAGAAGAGTTAACCGCCGAGATGGGCTGGTGTACCGCCCGTTCCCGTCGGTGTACCGCCCGTCGCCCCGACAAGCAACGGGGCCCAAAACTATCCCAAGAACAACAACCCAGGACGCAAGGCTCTCGCTCTTGCTATAGACCCAGGCAGCAAGTTAGGACTCAGGCTCTCAAGGCCGGGCGCATGCTCCCACTATCAGCAAATGAGATCAAGATCATCGTTAGACCCAAACAAGCGCTCAATATTTCCAAGGTCGGCAGCCCTACAGTGACTGCAGCTATTCTTTAAGCAACCCAACTTAGCTCAGAAGACAGTCAAAACGACACGATCTGCCAACAACCAGCAAAACATCATGGTGATCAGCACGCCTAGCCCGCAAAATGCGGACCGGTAGGTAAGAATCAAGTCCATCCAAGTCAACAAGGTCAGCGCGTACGAGGCCGCCCCAGATAATACTACCAAAGGAGTCATCGGAGGCATTCCTCTCACCGATTACGCCAGACAAGTCGACGCTAACATCATAAATGATCATAATCCTCTAGCCCTAGCCGCCAAGCGAATCGGTTCCACCACGACCATCGTCTTTGCCTTCGACGGACCTGACGTACCATACATGGTTCGGTATGGCACAACACTAATACCATGCTCCGTCTAGCGCAACCAGATCGATATCTGTTACCACTGCGGCCGTCTCGGGCACCACATGAACGTTTGCCCGTTCCCTAATGACAATATTTGCCGGGGCTGCGGAGCTCGCCACCCAGATCAAGAAAATCAGTGTTCACCCAAGTGCACGTTGTGTGGGGGACCCCACCCCACAGCGGACAAAGCTTGTACTGCCAGATACAAAAAGCCGTACGTTATACGAAGACGCCTCGGAGAACGCCGAGTAGCACAGCATTCAGCTCTTCAATCAGAAGATTTCCCGTCCATGGAGACCATGCACCGGTCCCGGTCCCGCGCCCTCTCCAGACCGAGGGCGGGCCGTTCCAGATCAAGAGCCACGTCGACGCCAGGAGCCAGATATACCTCAGAAAAGGTGAGCTTCGCAGAGGCTCCGACAGGCGTCTCGCGAGAGGGTCACGTAAAGTCGCCCACACTGCCTAAACCCAACACAGACAACACAGGTATTGAACACCTTAAGAAAGAAAACGCAAGTGGGCGTGATTTAATCCAAAAGCTTACCCAGGAGGTTCAAAGCCTCAAACAACCCAAAACCCAACCCACACCCAACACCCCAGAACCCGCTACCAAGAGCCAATCCGAAGAACTCTCAAGACCAGCCTCAAGAAAGCGAGCCCTCCAAGAAGGAACTCAGGGCGAAGTACGCTCCGAAGTCAAGGACATGCTCGTAACACTCCAAAACATGGTGGAAACTTTGCACAATTCTCTAATCGCCCTTATGCACAGAGTCACCGCCATGGAAGATAATATTCAAGCCCTTTTTGCACAAACAGCTTCCATCGCTCAAACCGTAGCCATGGACACTACAGGAACCGTCGCCGCCACCCTGCCACCTGTGGCATCCTCTATCGTTCATTATGGCCCACATTGACACTGACACAACATTCTGGCAGTGGAACTACCTCCATAAACGACCCGTTCTCCGTCAACACCTCCGTACTGTTTCATGTCCACCCAACGTAATCTTACTCCAGGAAACGCACGACACTCCGGTTAACCTTCCAGGATATCAACCTTTTACCGCGAACAACGCTCCAGAGGGAGTCTCCACACTCGTTCGAAAAAGAATTACCGCAATCGAACACGATCCCCATGATCGGCGCGTCAAACACCTCTTTTGATTGAGCTCATCCCTCACAGAAAACGAAAGGAATGAATATTTATCCTCAATATTTACAAGACTCCATTTCAACGCCATAGCCGATTTCTAACCCTCTTCAAAAAGGCCCTTAACATCGCAGACAGCCGCCCCCTTATCATCGGAGGCGACTTCAATTTCCCGCACACAAGATGGGGCTGCAGACACAGCTCTGCTGCAGGTCGTAACTTATGGCAAGACTCCCATGATATCGGGCTTACACTCATTACTGACCCAGCTTTCCCCACTCGCCTCCGCACTTCTACTGAACGAGACACGACACCAGACTACTTTCACCAAAAACGCACACAACGCCCATTGGCGCAACACCCGACACGACCTGGGAGTGATAACTCTATCATCGAAATTACTCTCCCACACCTAACAGCCGTTACGAGAAGAAGGGACTTTACTTGGACGGACTGGGATACGTTCTGTAAACGCCGTGTAACAGCAACGACAGATGCTCCCATGACCGACATAGAATCACGGTCATGCGATCTACTGTCTGATACTAAATTGCCCACGCGCATTATCTCAACAGATGCCCCGTCTGAGCGCATGGACAGCAGACTTGCCCACCTTATCGAGGCCAAATCATCCATCCTCTCTAGATGGAAGGGACAACGGCTCAATAGAAAACTCAGACGGAAGGTCGCACTTGTCAACAAGGAAATTGAAGCACACTGCTGCGTTTCAAGTCAACAGCAATGGACAGAGCTCTGTCACTCTCTAGACAGGCAACTCCACCACCCCCGCTCGTGAAAAATCCTCAAACATCTGATTGACGGAACCACCACCCGCTCATATCAACAAGATCGCCTCACCAAGCTTTTATTCACAGAAAACAAGACGCATGGCCAGGACCACGTTAAGAACACCTTATGTCAAAAGTACATCTCATCTGGGCCCACTCAACCTCACGGGCCATACACAGGGGCCTCCAGCCCTGCCCTTGATGGAGATTTCAGCGTGGCAGAGATTCATGCTGTCCTGCACAAGCTGAACAGCCGTTCGGCGCCAGGCCCATATGGTGTTACGAATAAAACGCTAACAAATCTAGACGACCCCTCGGCGCAACAACTCACTGAATACATCAACAACTGCTGGCGCCAAAGATCCATTCCTCCGACATGGAAAACGGCCACAGTTTTTCTCATCTCCAAACACGGTAAGACATCTAGCCTCGCCAATCTCCAGCCCATCTCGCTAACTTCATGCGTAGGCAAGGTCATGGAGCACGCACTCCTAACCCGTGTAAACACTCACCTCGAAGATACATCTGTTTACCCCCACTCGATAATTGGCTTTAGACAGCATCTTTCCACCCAAGACGCTTTGCTCCAACTTCAGCATCAAATCCTAGATGGCAAATCCCGTCACACGAAGGCGATCTTGGGCCTCGACCTCGAGCGCGCCTTCGATAACATCAGGTGCTCCACCATCCTCGAACGCATCTCCTCGCTCAACCTTGGAGAACGCACTTACAACTACGTAAGAGACTTTCTATCCAATCGCAAGGCCTTCCTGTCGGTCGGGGACATTCGATCGGAGGAACTCTCCTTCGGCAGCACGGGCCCACCGCAAGGCTCTGTCATTTCCCCATTACTGTTTAATATGGTTACGCTCGGATTAGCACAAGAATTACGAAAACTCGACGGCATTGAACACACCATATACGCCGATGACGTTGCAATCTGGGCTGCAAAGGGCCGTGACGGCCAAATCGGAACTGCCCTACAGGACGCCATTGACGTCGTAGAAAATTATCTCGAATGCACGGGACTCCGCTGTTCCCCTGAAAAGTCGGGGCTACTCCTATACCGGCCCACACTCCGTGGACGCCCCCCACGGGGCTCCACGTATAAACGCCAATACGAGGAGATCGAACTCCACCTGAGGGATGGCAGACCCATACCTGTGGGCCCTAGCACGCACGTTCTTGGTAGGACCATAAAAGCCAACGGAGCCAACTCTGCGGTTATCTCCAAGATCATTCGACAGTTCACTAATGCATCCAGACTGCTGAAACGAGTGACCAACCGACGAGGGAGTATGAAGGAAGAAAACCGCATCCACCTTGTCCAATCCTTTATTATCTGTCACATTACTTATGTTGCGCCCTTTCTCAACGGCTACAAAGCTAAAGAGACTAAACTGGACATCATCATCCGAGGAGCCGATAAGCAGGCCTTAGGACTACCTAACCACATCAGCACGAAACTTCTACTACAATTGGGTATCCACAACACACTAGACGAGTTAATCGAAGCGCAGCGTCGATCCCAACTAGAATGGCTTACCCTCACGGAAACGGGCCGCAGCATTCTAACCAAGCTTGATATCGCCTACCACCGTCAACATGGAGACAAACACCCAATACCACGCAACATTCAGCAATGGATACACGCCGACCCTATTCCCAAAAACATGCACCAAGCCACAACAAAGAACGCATGAAAGCACGAGCTACCTCCCTCATACCAACACCGCGGGCGCCACCTTCGTCGACGCAGCTGAGTACCAAGATGGACGGCGCTTTGCGACGGTTACCACAGCAGGTGGCTTGCTCCGACATGCTGCCAGCATCGCTACCCACAATGCCGAGACGGCCGCGGAAGTGGTCATCGCCCTGGCCACTCTTGACCCAGCCTGTCACACCATACTGAGCGATTCTCGCGCAGCAATCAACATCTACATCAAGGGTGGTATTTATCAGCAATCACTCCGCATCTTACAACCAGCCCCGCATTCGTCTGAAAATCAAATCACCCTCGTCTGGATCCCAGTACACGCCGGCGTTGTCCACCCGCACCTCACCAACCTCAACGAGGTTACACACTCCGTAGCACGACGAGTATTCAACCGTGCCGGAGATGGTGCAGATGCACCCGCAGGACGCGACCGCCTTACAAGATACAACGACCTTGTGAAGTCATTTTACCTCGCAAAAAGAACCTTCCCCACCCCTCACCGCAAGTTAAACAGAGCACAGACAACCACCCTTCGCTTGTTACAGACCAATACATACCCCTCTCTCACACGCTATCGCACCATATACCCGACATCTACCCGAGCCAGACGTGCAAGGTCTGTAAAACTGAATCAGCAACATTCCTCCACATGCTATGGAGTGCAAACATCAATAGCCTGACCTTAATCCCTTGACCCTCTCGTCGAAATGGCGCGCCGCTCTGCGCAGCTCCCATCTCGCCGACCAACTCTGGGCGGCCCAGCAGGCCTACGAAGCGGCGAAGAGGCAAGTCCTCGACGTCCCATAGTGGGAGGCCTAGGCCCAGCCGACTAAACTGCTGGTGCTCATTAAAGTTCTCTCTCTCTCTCTCTCTGGCATGTCGACGCTTCTTTTTTTGTACACGCGAAGGCACAGAAAAGCCCACTGCAAGAAATTCAAGAAAATGCATGCAGTGTAGACAAACGATGCCAATGCTGGTTCTAATTACTTGCGAAAAATAAACACCCATTCGAGGAGACATATTCTATATACTGTAACGTAGATTGGAGACGGAGTCTTGCAAAATAGCCGCTTTTCTTTAATGGCGAGCCAGAACAAGAGCGTGCAGCTTACGCACTTCATCTTTCGGGGCGCCTACCTTTGCGCGCGCCGTCCTGCGGTGCGGGAGCTCCACATCTTTGTGTCAGTTGCCCCCATGCGAAAAGCGACCGTCTCGGTCGCGTCAAGAAGTTCTTTCAGCGACATAAGAAATGGAGCTCCTCAGGTGCATCTCGGCGTTCACGTGCGCGCATAGTATGGTTTCATGCGCACTACGTGAACAACTTCAGCGCGAGGACGACGACGGAGTGAACCGGAGTCGGGACTGCAGGGGACGACTTCGTAGGTCACGTCACTGAGGCGGCGTGTAACCTTGTATGGACACAAATACCGGCGGATCAACTTTTCTGAGAGTAAACGGTGACGAACGGGCGTCCAGACCCACACGCAGGCGCCTGTATTGTAATGGACGTCGCGTCGACATTGGTTGTATCGAAGGGAGTCGGTGTGCTGTTGGCTCCGGATACGATGCCGAGCAAGCTGGCGTGCCTCCTCGGCTCTTTGTAGGAACTCTTCCGCGTGTTCGCTGGTCGGGCTGGTCAGCCAGAGGTAACATGGCGTCAAGCGTTAACGTGACATGGCGCCCGTATACAAGTTCGAACGGCGTAAACTGTGTAGTCTCCTGTACAGCAGTGTTATACGCGAAAGTCACATAGGGTAAGATCTCGTCCCACGTCTTGTGCTCTACGTCGACATACATGGAGAGCATATCAGCCAGCGTTCTGTTCAGACGTTCCATTAATCCACTGGTCTGAGGGTGCTACGCAGTGCTTTTGCGATGAGAGCTATGCGTCAGCTGGAAAACGTCCTGCATAAGTTCCGCTGTAAATGTTGTACCGCGGTCGGTGATGAGAACAAACGGTGCACCATGTCGTAGAACGATGTGGCGTACAAAGAACTTGGCCACTTCGTACGAATTTGCTTGCGGAATATCTTCGGTTTCGGCGTACCGGGTTAAGTAGTCGGTAGCGGCGACTATTCATCTGTTGCGCGAACAGATCACTGAGAATGGCCCAAGTAGATCCATTCCTATTTGTTGGAACGGTGCTTGAGGAGGGTCCACTGGATGCAGAAAGCCAGCCGGTTTAACTGATGGTTTCTTGCGTCGCTAACAATCGCGGCAGGTCTTCACGTACCGGTGCACCGAAGAATAAAGCCGGGGCCAGTAATACTTCTGTCATATCCTTGCTAATGTCAGCGAATACCAACTGTCCCGCGCATGGCTCATCGTGGCAGGCTTGAAAAATGTCTTGGCGTAGCGCCGACGGCACGACAAGGAGGTACATATTTGGACAGCTTCCGCAGTTTTTCCAGTAAAGGACGTTGTTGTGCAGTAGTATGCTGATAAGCAGCGCACGAGTGAGCTGGATAAAACATCTTCAGCTTCTTGGAGGTGCTCGATCAGCGGCAGCAGCTCCGCGTCAGCGCGCTCGTGCTCAGCCATATTATGGCGTCGATAACGCCGACAAATGGCAAGTTATGGTCAGGGTACAATGACGCCGTAGGGAGTGGTGCGTGTGACAAACAGTCAGCGTCGCTGTGCTTCCTTCTAGATCGCTAGACAACTGTAATATCGTACTCTTGTAAGCGCAGGATCCAACGGGCTAGTCTGCCTGAAGGATTCTTGAGGTTGGCAAGCCGGCACAGGGCGTGGTGATCGATGACAGCCTTAAAGGGTCTACCGTACAAGTAGGTTCGGAATTTACCAATTGCCCATACAACCACTAATCATTCTTGTTCAGTGGTTGAGTACTTTTTCTCAGCATTCGTGAGACTGCCGCTTCTATAACCAATGGTGCGTTCCGCACCAGCTTGCCACTGCACAAGAACTGCGCCGAGCCCCGTATTGCTGGCATCAGTACGAATTTCAGTGTCAGCGTCTTCGTCGAAATGAGCAAGTATTGGGGCCTCTTGCAAACGCTTGCGCAATTCATCGAACGATTTCTGATACTCGTCCGCCGAAATAAAAGGCGCATCCCCAGACTCCCCCGACTAAGCGCCTATAATATGCGCACAAACCAAGGCAGCGTTGGACAGCCTTCTTGTCTGTGGCTGGTGAAAACTCGGTGACGGCAGCTAACTTGTCGGGGTCTGGTCGGACGCCTTGAGGACCAACGACATGGCCAAGAAGTTTGAGCTCTTGGAACCCAAAGGAGCATTTTTCAGTCTTGATGGTGAGGCCGGCAGTATGGATCGCAGCGAGGACACTCTCGAGTCTTCTGAGATGTTCGTCAAACGCGCTCGAGAACACGACGACGTAGTCCAAGTATACGGGGCACGTTTGCCGTTTGAGTTCAGAAAGCATGGTATCCATCATCCGCTGAAAGGTGGCAGGTGCGGAACCGAGACCAAAGGGGAGAACTTTGAACTCATAAAGCCCATCAGGTCCCACAAACGTTCTTTTTTACCGATCCTGTTCATCAACTTCGTTGGATCTTAAATCAGCGTATTGGCAAATCGAAGAAAAAACCTTGGCATGTTGTAGACAATCTAATGCGTCGTCGATGCGTGGCTATAGGTTAACATCGCACTTGGTGACACGGTTCAGCTTTCTGTAATCTACGCAGAAGAGTAGTGTGTTGCCTTTCTTTCTGACTAACACTACAGGGGAGGCCCACGGGCTGCTGGATGGTTGGATCACGTCGTCTTGGAGCATCTCTTTCACGTGATACTTGATTGCTTCCCTTTCCACTGGAGACCCTCTGTAAGGATGCTGACGAACAGGACGTGGGGACTCGTCCGTAATAATGCGGTGCCTTGCGATGGACGTGCGCCGCACTTTGGATGATGTTGAAAATCAGTCTGTATATTCATTCAAGAGAATCGGTTTATGGTCTGTCTGATGGTCTGGCAAAGCGGCGTTAACGTGAATCCGTTCTTTTAGGCTGGGTAACTCAGATTTCTGAGACGATGCCGTTTCCAATGTGGCAATGCCAGTAACATCAGTGATTTCGCGAAGAAATGCGATTGTCGTTCCTCGTGGTACATGCCGGTACTCATTGCTAATGTTTGTTAGCAAAACGACTGAACATTTGTTTCACACCTGAAGAGGCCCTCTGGCTATACAAATGTGGCGCTCAAGAAGCAGGGGCACGTTTGCCTCAGCAATTCCTTCGGCATCGTCCTCCATGTCGCATCGGACAAGGGTAAGCACGCTGCTCTTGCGTGGCAACGTGTTGTGATGTTCACAGACTGGGATACATAGGGCAAAAAATGACACAGGGACAAGCAGAACACAGGACGGGCGCGGTAGTGTATCCCACCAACACGCCCAAACTTCTTCCCTGCTAAAGTGATGTGATCGTCAGCTACGCGAAGCGCGATGTCACGGTCGTTGTCATTACTGTTCGCTATGGCTTGAGCAGTATCGAAGCTGACATCTAGACTCTCGCACGACGATGATGACACCATTCACCTGAAGGAAATCCATACCGAGTATAAGGTCCTTTGAACATTGACGAAGAACGAAGAAGTCGCCGATGCACGTGAAGCCCGGAATGTTGACTCGTGCCGTGCACCCGTCCATTGGAGTTATGAGATGCCCTCCTACAGTACGAATCTGAGTTCCGGTCCATTGCGTCGAAACTTTGTTCAGTATACGGGCGAGATTCTGGCTCATAACAGACGTGTCTGTACCCGTGTCGATTAACGCCGTGACTTCTTGGTCATCTATGGTAACTGGTACATTGCAGGATACTGACACGGAACTACAGTGCTTTCACTGCGTCTCAATTACGTCATATCGCAGTCGTCGTAGTGGAGGATCTTCAGCGTTCGCAACGTCAGCGACCTCACCTCCGCAGGTCGCTGGACTCAGTTATCCCGGGAGGCACGGCTGGGTGAGCGACGCCTCGTTGCTTTCGGCGTGAAGAGGGGTCTGGAAGACCTGTTTCGGGCGGGTGACGGTGACCGGGGTTTACGGAATCGTGGGGCAAACGAGGTCCTGGCGTCCGCGAAGTATGCTTCAATCTCCAGGGGGCGTTCACCATTGCGCGGCCAAGGCGCATTCAGTGAAAATCCACGGACCTAAGCTCGGCGGTAAGGACACGCCCTGTAGAGGTGATTGGCTTCACCGCAATGAAAACACAAGGGCCTCCAGTCTGCGGTGCGCTATACGCCACTCTTGCGGGGTGGTCGTGTTTCAGCCATGAATGGCTTGCGGCGAGTCCTGAAGACGCCAGTTGCTTTTGCAACGGCGCGCACACCATGAATGTCCGGGACGTCGCTCACATCGCGAAGAATCGGGGACAACGAACTTGCCGCAGCTTCAGCATACGACATGCGAGGTTGTGGCTGCCGTACCTCGTACTGTGGTGTCTCGCTTCGCTCTAGGACTTGGACTGCCTCCCTGATTTCCTCCCGGGCGACCTCAGCCAGAGCAAGTCGCTGTACCGATGCTGGAGCCACTTGACGCTTTTGGAGCTCTTCTCGAACGATAAGCCTGATGAGCTCCCGCAAGGCGTCAGTATTGTCCAGGGGTATAGCGAGAGAGTCACGCGATAGGGTCGATACGTCGCAGTTGTACTGCCTTGTTGACTGCTGCAGTGCCTTTTCCAGTGGTACGGCTTCCGCGAGAAACTCTGCAACGGTCTTTGGCGGATTACGTATTAGGGCACCGAGTAACTCTTGATTGACACCGTGCATCAAGTTCCTGAGCTTCTTTTCTTCCGGCATGGACGGATCCGCGCGTCGGGAAAGTCGGCACATATCTTAGACAAATATTGCGACGCTTTCGTTCGGCCTCTGTACTCTCCCCTGAATTGCAGACTCAGCTCGCTCCTTGCGATCGAGGCTGGCGTATGTGCCGATTAGCTGCCGTCGGAATTCGTCCCATGTCGATAGGGCCGCCTCACGGTTCTCAAACCATGTCCGCACATAGTCCTCGAGGGCAAAGTAGGCGTTGCGTAGCTTGCGCTCTGGAGTCCAGCCGTTGAATTCTGCGACATGCTCGAAGTGATCGAGCCAGTCCTCTACATCCTCGAAAGTCTCCCCATGGAAGGACGTGGCGATTCGTAGTTGGTTGAGGACGACCTCGGTCGGCGCGGTCGAGGAAGAAGATGGAACCGGACTTCGTACTGGGCTTGTAGACGGTGTTCGATCTGGGAATGGTAGCATGTACCCAGCGCCTCCACCAGAAAAATGTACCGTAGATTGAAGACAGTGTCTTGCAATATAGCCGCTTCTCGTTAATGGCGGGCCAGAACAAGAGCGCTGAGCTTACGCACTTCATCGCCTTTCGTGGCGCCGACCTTTGTGCGCGCCGTCCTGTGGTGCGGGAGCCCCACATGTTTGTGTCAATATAATTTTTAATTACCCCAAAAAAAACCGGGCGGAATTATTGCAAGCGAACCGAAGCTGAAGGCTGACAGCTGCACGCTGAACCCATTTCGTTAGGCGGCAAGCATGGGCGCTTTCATCTTGGCAATCATCGTCGCCACCGACAAAGTGGACCGGCGCGGGCAAACTACCCATTGCGGAGGCCTTATCCCAAACGTGAGTCGCTGGCTGCAGTGCGGCTGTGGTATGGAAAAAACACGGTGGTGATGAGAGTGCCACCGTAACACATAGTGCAACGTGGTGTCACAAATAAACACCTTCAAAAACATGCTAAACGTATTCTTTAATAGCGGCCACGGTTGGTTTTTCACAATTGTTCTTATTTCTCAAGTGCCCGCGTGATGAATAAAAATTTATTTGAGGGGTTGACTCCTTCAGGTGGTGCGATGGCTCTCACCATCGTGAAAAAAAATAAGAACTTTAAACTTAGAAATGTGCTAGACAACGCTGAAGATAGTCTATGGTCGCTATAATACTCCTAGTGTTCTGCACACAACTAAATGGGAAGCGAAAGAGAGACAATGAGAGAGAGAGAGAGAAGGCGCTTTATTTGCACACGTAAGAGAGTATGGGTGATCGGGGTGAGACGCAGCTCCCCCTTTCACCGTCTACCTCGCCCTTAGACGTCAGCCGGAATCAGTGGGCTTCCGGCGGCGGCCTGCGCTTGACCGACGACTTGTTTTTGGGCTTGTTCTTGCGGGCTAAGGAGGGAGGATACCCATGACTCTATGTTCCGATGTAGACCGTTTAGCTCCGGGAAAGCCCAGAGCATGTGATTTAGGGTCGCTATGCCTTCAGTTTTTGCGTTCGGAAGACTGCACCTCAGGGTGCCATTTGTGTAGGATATACGGGTTTTGGAAGGTATACCCGTCTGCAGTTTTCGCCAGATTACTTCTTCCTTCTTTGTGAGAAATCTATGGGAGGCTCGGAGGGTCCTCCTGCCCATTCCATAGTGTTCTAGAATTTCTCAATATGTGGTTAAGTCTCGCTTTTTGGACAGGGAGTAGTCTGCCTGCGCTGGGGCTTGGTGTGCGAGTCCTCGGGCGACCTCGTTGGCGATCTCGTTCCCTGTGAGTGCACTATGCGCGGGCGCCCATATTATTCTAATTAGGTCGTTGGGTACGTTCTCCTTGCCTGGTTGCAGAATTTTGCCTGCCTCTTCGGAGACCTTACCGGTGTCATAGGCTTTGATTGCAGTTTTCGAATTGGTGATAGTTATTCTGGTTGATGGGTTTGTGAAAATATTTGGCTTACAAATGGCGCCAAAGAACTAGGACTAATTTCGAATCACCAAGACGATAATAAGGCGCATTATGATTGTCTGGATGTCTCCTTATTTGTCCTTCGTGTTCTTTGGTGTAATTTGGAAGCTATAATCGAATATCAAACGCAGCAATATGTTTTCAGAGTTTGCAAGAACACGAACTAGTATGCACATCTGCACTGGCAAATTAAACTACGGGAAAGAGTCCGAAATCCTGCGCATATTTGCACACTTTTTCACATGTCTTGATCAACGTAACAACACATATCTACACACTATCCATAGCTATGTAATTGAAGATACCATGCTTAAACTTGCATAACACGTATGTAATCTGTTGTATTAGGACGTAACAGTGGCCTCTGACACAAGGATCTCATAGGAACCTCAGAACCTGCTTTATTACATGCTTCTTGAACGACAAGCGGTATTCTTGGTGACTTCACTGTCGGCGATTGGCCATGCATATCCTTTATTGTCAGCACCAAATAACCTCTCAGACTTCGGCTTGCAGTATACTGTGGTGAGCAATAGAACGCTGACGTTTATTGTGTAGAAGACCTTGACACAAAATATTGGTAAGCAATCGTTTCTTTATTTAACTCAGTATGCCTACACGCTTGCACAATACACAAAGATGAACGCGATGTGAATGAATGGAATTATTGGTGATATTTCTTATAACGATGACTGGAAGAGGTGCAATCTCATGCCGTAATGCAGAACACTCAATGCAGATCTTTATTTATACGAAAGTAGTGTTCCCTCTACGTTGAAGCGCCTCTATTAAGGTGGGTTTACAGATGCACTCGAAGACAACCACATTCGCCTGCTCTAGTGAGTTAAGTGAGCCTGATACAGTCAGCGAACGTTTCTACGAGAGCTCGAAATACAGAGGATGGCAGTGATGCTCAAGCGAAACTAAAATCATCTTTAACCTCTGGTTTTCGAGAACGGCGGAAGCCGTTCAGTGCGTGATGAAAAAATACGGAGATCATTTTTTCCTTAAATATTCAGTCAATCATATTGTCGTCTCAGGCTTGTGCACGTCCCTGTTAAGTAATAAAGCTGTGGTTGTTTGATCAGCGTCTTTTTCGTTCACTCCATTCTGAAAAGAACAAAAAAAGGACAACCACAAACAGATTAGGACGTCCAGTCAAACAGAACTTTGGTCTGGGTACTATTGGCAATGAGATGAGTACACTGTGAGATCGCCATAGGCAAGAGAGCATGTTTAGGTATTTAGTGGACGCTAGCTCAGCTTAGAGCATTTGTGATGAACTATTTCAGTAACTTGCATAGCACTCCGGTGCATACAGTTTTGTCTTGTGCTAACGCCAGGATATATTTTTTATGGTTCCGGCAAACATGTAAGTTGAACATAATGTGGCGATCGCGATTCTCTATATCATGGCAGCGCACATTGCATGTCTTGTAGTTTGCTGTTCAGTCATTCTCACGGTAACACAAGGAAGACCACCGTACGACTGGAGTACGGAGCATTTGCACACTGAATCGAAGGTGACAAAGCGTATACGCGATTTTCCACGTTATCTGATAAGGCGGTGATGAATTATTTGCCTGTGGTTTATGCATCAGACTTACAAAAAATTCAAAACCATTTCTTTGAAAGTTCTTCGGTTAATAAAGCAACATAAAAAGGTCTTCTAACGCCTACCCTTTCCGCCACGTCTCTAAAGGTTATCATTCTACGTCACAGTAATCAGCTCAACTAGCACCTCATAAAACACTTTGCAAGGAGAAAATGTAAGCGGAATGCAAATGTTATCTCGTAACCCTTAGTGCACCGCCTTGAAGGAACAAAATACTTTTTTGGAAAGTTGACAAGTGATTTGCACAGATAGATACGGTTCATCATAAATCACTGCTCATAATCGCAATCGAAATTATAGCACCTTTGTGCATCTGGCGGTAACGTACGCTTCGAATCCCCATTTTGCATTAAACTGATGTTTTGTTACAACTTTCCAGATAAATTAAATGTGTCACGTTTTGTGTGTTCTGAATACGACGTTGGGGCGTTGAACCGCGCTTTCATCACGGTAATGCCATGTACATTGACGGTGCTTGTTCCTTGCTCTAAGCGATGGCGAAGAAGACGTCGGAATGTTTTACAGGTGTAGTATTGCGTTTATGCTATCTCAGAGCTGTCGTTTGCTGAAGTAAGCAAATTATTGGTACCGCACTGCCGTAATACGGGGACGAAAAAGAATCTCCTACTTCAAGGGATACTAAACAAACGTTTAAAGGGGTCCTGAACCACTTTTTATAAAAGTCGGCAAAGCCCATTTGAAGCGAAAATAAAATATTTCACAAATACTTTGCCGCAAAAAGTAGTTCAATGCGCAGCTCAGCATAAGCGGAGTTATTGGCAACCAAACACGAAGTTCGCGGTGCCTCCACTGCGTCTTCAATGCCTTGCACTGCGAAAGCTATGGCGGAGCGGGGCATGGCCACAACGCCATGCCTTCTGAATGTCACCGCTGCGCGCCGTTCAAATTTCATTTTGGATGCTTCCCATTTTGGCTCCAACGACGCGCCAAAAGCCGAACGCGGTTGTCCTCAGAGAGCCGAAGTGCGCTTAGCCAGTGGACTCGTGGCGGCACCCCGCGGCTTCCCCGGTATCTACGCTACGTAGCCGACCGCAGCTGCAGGCAACTGTGGTGAGTGAGTGAGTCAGTGAAATAACTTTAGTAACCGCGTTGAGTGAGCGCAGCGTTCTCTTTTGAGCACGAAAGGGATTAAGTGCGTGCTCGTGCTCTTATGCGCTAGTCTGACCATGCTACGTGGTGCGCACCGGCTTTGCGCGTCACCACCTTGCTTGACCAATGGATAGTAGCCCCGTCCAACTTCCGCATTTTTGAAGCGCTATCAGTTAATATGCCGATGCGTCTAACCCGGAGAGACCAGGAGTGAGCGCGCGCTTGCAAGCGTGCGTGTGGTCTGACCAGTTTTGCATGGTTCGAGGTTAGTTAAGCCCTAAAAACTAATAGAAATTGACGAGACCCGACGGCTACGACACCGATTAGCAAGGTGGCCAAAGTTTAATTACTGCACTGGTGCCCGGGCTCGAGCGTGAGCACACTATAGTTAGCGTCTTCGGAAAGTACATAACTATTATCGAAATTTGAAAGTACATTTTCGTTTTCGCTTACTTTAGCCTGTTTATCGAACTTCATTGATAAATGTAAGCAGTAACAGTAGCAAGAAGCACACTGGTCCAGACAGCCTTCTTGATTGACGTGAGGTATTGGCCAATAGTAGCTGCGCATGGCAATCGGCCATATTACGAAATAAAGCGTCCAGGAAAGAGTGAGGAGTAAGCTTCTGTTGAAATGAGAGCGCTTGAGAGGAGGGTGTCCTTGCGCTCGGCTTGCGAGCTCCACGCATCGCGCACGACTGCAAACCTTAGCTGAGATGATCACAGCGACGTATGCTAACCGCGAACTATATTTTTTCATTAAGCCCGAGGGGTGGTTCAGGGACCCTTTAAGAGAAATTGGATAAACAGAATACTCGCGTAGAAGTATACAATCTTTTTCTGTGTGCCAACGCGTCACTCTGTTGCGTAGAAAATTGCTGGCCTGCATGGGGCTAAATGTAAAAATAATCCGTGTACCGTGCAATAAGTGCACGTTAGAAAACCCCAGGTGGTCAAAATTAACCCGGAGTCCCCCCACTGCGTCGTGCCTCATGATAAAATGGTTTTGGCACGTAAAACCAGTTAATCTAATCTAACCTAAAATTGCCGCCGAAGGTGCTGCTGCGCCTACTAGATTTGAACCGCTCGCGCCGTAACAGGCTAGTGGAAGTTATTTCCTTATGACTTACTTTTATGGCACTGTCTGTGAATCCAGCCAGTGCTGACGTCAAAGGAGAGGCCCTATAGTCCAGAACAGGTGGCACGACTAATTACCCATTTTCATAATTTTGTAGTTCAAGAAAGCTGTGTTTTCGCTATGAGTGACGAATTCGTTGTTACAGAAATCAAAGCTTTCAATAAAGCTTAACGTAATATTTTCACAGTGAAGCTGTTTACCTTTAACCCCCGTATGCATCCACCGCATGCGTTCCCAGGGCAGGTACCCGGGGTGGCTTGCGTCTATATCGGGGACACAGTGTGTGGACAGGAATTGAAACGGGTAGAGGAGAGGGGGAAAGAGTGTGGGCGACAGCGCCTGTGGATGTGGCCTGCTCTTCTGTGGTTATAACATCACGCGCGTCAGAGTTGCCGGCGTGGCTGCAGCAGCGGTTGCGGCAGATGCATGGGAGGTGTGGTGACCGCGGCGGCGCTTGTGTCGGCGTAGTGCAGTGCCGCGTGAAAAAAAAATGTAGAATTTTATAATGTGTGCAGCCTATCTAACCCATGTAGGCAGCCCATGTAGGCAGCCTAAACAGCTTCGCTGGTAATCTGTCCCAATGTAAATGTTGTGGCCCCACGATTTTTTGAGCCTCCCTCCAAAGGCTATTATTTAGATCATTTGCCTTGCTGGCTGCAGATGTCGCGTCCCTGGAGGAAAGTCATTGTTTTCCTGGTTTTCAGTACCCCTACAGAGTCTAATATGTGCTGAACTTGACTGTGGTATAGCTCGCAATTCAGTGAAATAATGAATGTCTAAAAGTGATCAAATGGAGGAAGTACTCCAATGCTATAACAAAGAAGTATAATTAACGCTGCGATCCGCCTCCAACTCACCAGTTCTTTCATGTCATATTCGACAAATCCAAGCTTTCTCCAGAGGTGAACAAACCATTTGTTCACGTGTGCCACCTCAGCTTTCCGCTGTTTGTGTTCACCTACAAACAGAAGAGCAGCATGCAGTGAAAGAAACATAAAGTTAAGGTGATTGTCACGAGAGCATCGGTAAGAGGGAACTATAATCAGAATGAAACTGCATCACACACCTTACACAGCATCTGAGAGTGAAGTTTCAAATCTATGCATCAATTTATTACAGCATGAAACATTCGGATATTATTGCGGGTTTCAAGTGTGTTTTTTTCCACACTAGAGCTAATAGCAGGAAAATAAATACTTGCCGTTGGAATTTTGCGTAAAGTACCGCTTAATATTTCTTGAAGCTTTTGCGCGTGTTGAGAACTGCTAGGCAATATTCGAATAACCTAATTCAGACGTCACTTGAGTAGCGGGTGCTGGCGGATCAGAATTGTGTTAAGAAGGCTCTGGGTCATACACAATCAATAAAACCTCAAGTTCAAAAAATTGCAGACGCAGTGGGCACTATTTTAGTAATTCTTGATCTGAAAATCTATAATTAAAAATCACGTAATGGTAGATATATAGGTGCAGTAGCTACGTACGCCCGTGGGCATGCGTTTATAAAATAGATAATACTAAACGATCGCTCAATGGAGGCACAAACAGATGTTTTCCTGTTGCGGCAGTTGGAAAGCTCGAAACTGGATTTTCTGTCCCGGTCCCTCCGCTAGTAATTTAACTTGAAAACGTCGTCTTCACTTCATTGTCCTCGTTAACTTTTAGACAGGCTACCTTCCCTGTATATGAACCACATTAGATCAGAGTAAATAGTGTCATTTCAATGGGGTCAAAATGCAAAAACACCCCTGTACCAGGCATTGAGTGCTCGTTAAAGGACCCCACGTAGTTGAAATTGACCCAGAGTCCCTAATTAAGGCGTGCCTCATAATCAGATCGTGGATATCGCGAGTAAAATTCCAGAATTTCACTTTCTTTTTCTGCGTAAACAGACCAGCTAGCGTGAAGGACTGTGGATAGCAGGAGCTAGTTTGCTGTATATGTTACCGTGAAACGAGAGGCCGAGAACGAACGGGGAAAGGACATACACACACAACTGTACAACTTCAACTGAAACGTCACATTATCTAAATCGCAATCTCACATTAGTACAATCACGTTATTAAGCCATTATCACAGCTTATGATGGATTATCATAAACATGCCGACGGCACATAACTTTTTCAAATGATCTAGTAACGGAATCCATGAAAAGAAAGTAAAGTTGGTAGGATGACCTTTTGTACACTTTCTACTGTGTCGTTCTAATACGGAGTTTATAAATTTTGCTTTACGGTAGGAACAGCCACGTCGTGAGTCTTGCTTTTTGAATTGTATCTTTTTTCAAATCACGCGAGCACATTACTTACTGTTTCCATAGGTTATAAGGAACGAAAAACCACTCTCGCACCATTGCGGACTGAACGCAGCACGTCGTACGTCGCATAAAACATGGCAGTGCCGAAAATAGACTGGTTGTATGTTGTAGAACACTACCCACTGAAGTGAAATCCTCATTGTAGAAGCAGGAGGTTGAACTTAAGTGCAGTTTATACTCCGTCCTTTTTTCCTTACTACTGCTGCACTAAACTGTAAAGAACATGCTGTGTGCAGAAATGTGTATATTGCGGCTGAAGGGGAAATACGTACAAGGCCTGCACGTCTTCAGCATTTCTAAGGAAAATGGCTTGAGAAGGAAAATGGGTCGTTCCAAAAGCTAACGAACTGTTTCAGACAGCGACAATTTCTCTTTATAAGGAAATTCTTTCTAAGATTCCTGCGAGATGGTACAAGCAATTTTCCTTATCGGACACCCGCCATTTGACGCTTCAGCTGCCAAAGTGCGGTCACTCTAGCGAATGAAGCAATGTCCTTGGTAAAAAAAAGCGTCAGCATTGTGAAACAAAAGCAAGAAAGAGTGCCTTTGGTTTTTTTCCCCCCTCGTTTTCCTTTGGCAGGCTGACGAATTTGTAAAAACGTCATAAAACTTGTCGAAAGAGTTTGTGTTAATATTCAGAAATGCAGGACTATACCTTGGAAGTGCAAGAGTTGAAGTGGAGAAACGTGCGCGCTAGCACGGAGAACATGTTATTTCGCTGCTTATTCGTAATGTTTGTAACACGATATGAAAAATATAGTTAGAGAAAATCATCTGCTACACAATGCAGTGAAGTGCACCGAAATCCTTGGTATTTGAGAAGTTGCCACGAATTAGTACACGCGCAGTTTGATTGCTTCTTTTTCTCTTGCCGAGCCATCTCAATATTCATCCCACAGCAACCCCAAGAAATCTCCTACGTGTAAGTGCCTCCGGCAATTCGAACAAGGCCAAATCCGCCTGTAGCAAACAGCATCCTTCTCCTCCTCGCGATAAGCTCGAATTAAACATTTTATGCAAATACCGATCACGTACCTGTTGCAACGCTTATCAGTACTCCAAGCACGACTGTGCCGCAGGTGCTGAAGAGACAACTCCAAAAGGGAGACAAGTGAAAGGAATCGGAGGTGTCTGTCCTGCAAGGAAAATGTACAGAAAGCGTCGCTTTCGTTAGCTCAAGGTGTGATGGCTTAAGCATGCGAAGAAATAAACGGAGAGGAAGTATGAGGGACAAGGCTGTGTCTGGTTCGCTACCCCGCACAGGGGAAGGGGGAAGGAGGACTGCAAGAGGTGAAGAATGAAAGAAAGAAAGTGCACAGTAAGCAGGTACGCACACACAGTGAAGCGTTTATGCTTCATTTAGTCACAACGGTCATATACGCTCGAGAATCTCAACAATCATAGCAGCACTTTTCCGGCTTTGCACGCCAGAGTATAAATATAATTGTGTGCCTGCTTGTGTAATATGGCGAGGTTGCCAGGTCAAAATTTTGGGCGGCTGCTTCAAGCAATCTACAATGAGAAACTTATGGTTGATCCCTCTTTCTTAGGAATAGGCGGAACACGAAAATGAAGCGTGTCTGCACAGAAGATGTTGCATGTTTGCTTCCTGAACTCACGATCCGCTGCAGCGAAAGAAGGGCGATTTTGTGGGCCTGCGACCGGCCGGCGACCGAGGCGTCCTGCTAGCGAATCGTTTCGGCGAAGGTACGAGCATTTTGGTCCATCTCCGTGGTGTCTTGGGCAACCAGTTGAGTTGCGGCGCGCTCAGCCTCAGGAATGCTACTGGCAGAGTTCACAGCGTGCGCCCTGAACGCCCAAACATTTTCTGCTTTACGCTGTCGTGTCTCTCACCGGACCAAAACGAGATTCGTCAGGCGACGTCGTTGCCTTTCTGCGCCGCTTAGCGCAGTGGTTTTGTTAGTTAGTGCCATGTCAAGCGAAGCACTAGGTGACATGTAAGCACTGCTGATACATGTTGAAGCTGCACTCCGTATGCGACAACGTGTCAGAGACTACTGCGGCGCGAAATACAAACCATGTGTGGAAACTGCCTCGTGGCCTCAGCAGAAGGGCTACACCGCTTACACCAGGCTACACCGCGTTAGAGCCTCCGCTGCGCTGAGACTGCATATTTTACACGTTCGCGCGACGTCACGTCAGCTATAGGAAGATGATGATGGACCCCGGCATAAAACACTTTCGTGTAAAAAAACTGTGCAGCAAGAAAAGAATGATACAACTTTCTTGCCCAGGTCTTTCGATGCTCGATAACGTACTGACTCGCCGAACTATTAGATTTGCGTGGTAAGTTTAACAGCTTGGAGTTTTGACAAATAATATTTAAGAACAGTACCGGAAAAACAATGTGGAGCGTTAATCCTTACGAGTGTGGCGCTTCTTCAATACCTAAGTCATAGGGGCCCAAAGATAGCAAAAAAATATTGTTAAAAGTAATTCGGAGTAATCATATTGAGAAGCGTATAGGCTTGGGCTGGTTGGTAATACATAGTTACACTGGAAGCATGGAAGAGTATAGGCTTGGGCTGGCTGGTAATACACAGTTACACTGGAAGCATTTAGTTAGCGCTTGTCCTGTCTAGTCTTTGTCGATCGTCCTTCCCTCGCTATGCTTCCAGTGTAATCATGCTGATTTTCTTTGCTTTGCGACTTCTGAGAAAAATGTCCTTTGCCTAAGTGTTTTCTCTCCCCGTCAATAAAAAAGGAAAAGAAAGACGATACAGACTTCGCAACCAAGACAGCGATGAGGAGCTCCAATGCAACCTATTCAGCAGCATAACCTACCAAACTCAGAAAGCTTTGATTGACCATGACCTCAATCCTGACATTCCACTCGCCTTGAAGTAACTTGACATGCCGTTCAACTATCAGTCTTCTTTTGACTTGAAAAATTAGCAGAGCTATCGTCGCACTAGCCATCCATTTTTCATCATATCCCTGAAGAGAGCATTGCCCTTTCACTTTCGATTTAGGGGCAATGTAAAGAACTCAACAGAAACAACGATTAATCTTGGCGAGTGCGTGATACGTAGCATGTCTGTCTTTTTGTTGGCTGGACAATTTTGAATTCCCAAATAAGTCCATTCAGTATCATAATGATAAAACGTTTGTCTACTCGTGTTCTGGCTGCGCGATCATAGGTTAAAACGTGAGAATCTGCACAACTGTGCAGTTTCAATACTAGGCATTCTTCAAACTGCACAATTTGTTTCTGAAAGTCCGTACAAGAGCAAATGGGTCATCTTTTCGGATTCCGAAGCCATCGAGCAGGCACTTATTCATTGTTGTTTCTAATTTGACGCTTCCTTTCCGTGGCATAAAACTACTCAAATATTAACGCTCCATTGCGATTACTTGGGCGTGTTGGTAAACAGATTTGGAAAGCATATTTAACGCCAGCGAGCAAGGACAGAAGGGAGACAGCTCATTGGTGTCGTCTCGCTTCTGTCCTTGTTCGCTGGGGCTAAATATGATTTCCAAGCTATATTAACTTTCGCTGCCTTTTGTTGTACTCCGATTGATTTACAATGCACATTAGCCATATTAGCATAGCAGGCAATAAGTCGCAAATAAACCGGTATCTGAGGCACATATTTCAAGTAACTAACACTGATTTCCTTGTCGCCATCGGATGCTAAACTCTCGGTTGTGGCCTGCGAAACAAGTTATGCGGGAGGAGACACTTTTATTACCGTGCAAAGTCGTCCTTTTAGTATCACCTTGGCCCTCGAATGCGCTACTCTGTAAACCTCAAGACGGACTGCACACTGGACGTGCGCCTACACAAAATGCGCCTCGAGGGAGCCTATGCGCCTCATTTCTTGTAACACATCCAAAACAGGACATTAGCTGAGTTTCTGCAATGCATTGAAATAAAAGCTTCTGTTGAGCACTCTCGCGTTGAGTGCCTGCAGTAGCACAAGCAGTGAAAGATCTTGCACAGCCGTCTGAACACTTTAGGTAGGCGTTCCTTCACTGTACACAAAGTGCTTCAATTGTAGTTAGCGCAACAAAGAAAGATTACTTTTCTAGGTTCTACTAGATTTTTTTCTTGAACGGTGAATTAATAAATTCTTTGTAAACGATAGTTGGCGTGTACATTTTGTTTCCTACATGTTCTCACTACGCTTACACGTTCGTGATATTCTTGTATAATAACATTCATTATTTTTCTCTTTGATCTCCGGATTTGATTTATCTGTTCTTATGAGACTTTGTTATAGACATTTGATAGTGTTTTGTAGTTTTGTTATCTTTCTTTGCTTTAGTTTTGCTCTGTCCTCTACCAATAATTGTACGATAGCCGGCCCTACTTCTCACAAAATTTTCTATTTATCACACTTAATAAGCAAGTGGAAGAAGCTATGCATTTCTGACAAGCGCCTCTGAGATGCGTTGTCAGTCAGATCTGAGTGACGATTCGCACCACGGCAAACTTCCGTGACTGAGTCCTCACCTTGCACTAGGTGGAAGCGTTGTAAAATTTGAGCTGCTTTGAACGTGGGTACTGTTTTCCGGACAGTAGTCGAGCGTTACCGGCATGAGCGGTGGCTTGGCTCCAGTGTAGATTGCTTGCCACATGACCAGTAGCTGGAATCCCAGGAGCAGAAGCGTCGAAATTCCCGCACCCTAAGACGTAAGGAACGGAAATATGGTTTGGTACAAAGAAATGAACTGCGTTAGTGGTCCTAATATACAGGACAAGCCAACAACTCGACCTTCCAAATGAAAAAAAATGTTGCCCAAAATACTGTTTTAACTCTACAGAACAGTAAACGCATTTCATTTATTGAGACAATCCCAAAGTCATCACTTCATGGCACATATGAACAATTTTCGTACTAACAACTACAGTGCCCTCCCAACGTGCACGATTCAGTAGGATTTAGTTACCAGTGGCCTTGAGAAATTTGACAAGACGATTGAGTCACCAAGCTGCTGTTCTAGCCATTGCCGCAAATTCATGAACGCGTTTCACAGAATCAGCAAATCTAATTTTAATTTCCCCACGCTGAAATAGCCCTGCATCTGAAAAGAAGTTCTATGGCATAATATAAATATCTGCATGCTTTTTTTGTTCGTGCATTGACGCCTGTCCAACTATATGAACAGGTAGAATGTTTCTGCGCCATACTATAATACCTATTGACTGTAAGCTCATGCAAACGTGCCGTGTTTCAATGTCTGATGTCTAGACAAAACGGTTGATTAGCAAGTTGAGCTGGCAAGCGAAAAAATGACGTAGTGCAGAAAAAGCATTAAACCAGTTGAAGTGCATCGAAACTTTAGACCTGTAAGCTATTATTAGCCCACACAGCCATCACATACATGTTGTAGGGTAGGGAACGGGCAGAACACGACACCACAAGGCGTGATAAAGCATTGCTTAGTTTTCAGGAGTCTATCGTTCTATTACTCGCGTACTGTTTATCTAAAGAGACCCAAAGCTATAAAACGACTGACGACAAAATGGTCACATACTCACCTTCGTATGCACGAATGGGAACGCAATCGCCAATAACAGCAAGCCTACGAAGGGTCCCGTTGATGCAGAAAGCACCATCATTATGACCTGCGTTGAAAAGAAACACGCACCCATGTAAACATCATTGCTTCTGCGAAAGTCCTAGGGAAATAACACTGTGCGACAAGCAAGCTCAACAATATCGCTTATATTGATTCGCCTATATAATTGTCCTCAGCGCGACATGCGAACGCGGCAAAACAAAGGGAGCGGGAGGAAGCTACAAAGCTGAACAATTCCCACGTGTGACGCATGCTTAAAGTGTATTTTTTGTTCTCCGTGAAATAGGAAGGACAACAGTCTTTCAACTCTACTGCTCAGCTCGTGAAAGCAAGAAGCCGGAAAGAAAAGCTTTAGTATGTGCAGTTTGCGTTAATACTAGCGGGTATGTTTCTGTGGCAATGAAGAATAATCTGCAGGAGTGCAGCTTGTACGTTTGATACTGCGCCATAGATCCGGCAGCATCTGACAACGCATTTCGTTTCGTGGAACATATACTGAATTAACGTAGCTGACACGTGCAACGGTCTCGTACTAAACGAAGCCGGGAAGATAAAAGGAGAATAAGCGCTTATAACACATAGTAGTGCTTTTATCTTATTTCTCAATTGTAAATAAAGCATTCGTGTTTTTTTTTTCTTCAGCCTAAACTAATGCGCTTTAGAATGTGTGACTTTTTTTCAGATTGCTCTTACTTGTGGGCGCTAGGCCTTCGTAGCTTTCCCTTCATTGTCAGAAAAAATATTACGCCAGTGTGGTACTATTGCTAAGCCGCTGACTGATTTCAGCTAAATCTCGTGCCGAGGCAGCACATTGCAGTCGGTTCAGTATAGCCTTACACTTGCAACATTATTTGCCTGTTACTTAAGCAAAACCTGCAACAAGCACCGGCATCGCAGCTTTTGAGAAGGCTCGCTGCACACTCGCCCAACAATGAAACGTAAACATTGACGCCACTTATGCGCATCTATTAAGAGCGTCACAGTTGCGCTCAGCGGCGGTTCAGTGCCACTTTTGAGGGTGAAATTGGTCGGCTTTCATGCCGCTGCAAAAATTAGCAGTGTCAACATCTTGCATTCGCGGAACCAGCTATGAACTGGTTGAATGGTCGGCTTGAAGTCCAGCATGAGGATAAGTTGTCTGTCTGTGCTGTTAAAAAAGTTTGTCTAATTTTTGTACTTTTGTATACAATGGCGTAACGTAATGGCCTAACGTAATAATGCCGCCAGCATTGCGAGAACACAAGTCGACCGCCACATCCCAACTGCGTTTAAAAGAGCCGCCACACCGCAAGCGTCAAGAAAAGCACCGCAAGGCAACGCTGGGCCGGTGCTGACAGACCGGCGGCTCGTGCGCGAGGATCGGACTGGCACGCGACAGCAGGCGACAAAGAGGAGAACGACGTTAGAAGTAGCGAAGCTCAAGGGACGTTTTGTTGACGGGCACAGGTTCGCCCAGAATAAACTAGTTTTCATAGAAACGGCCGTCGTAACTGTTGGTTACATATCTGGTGGAGGTAAGGACACTGTCAAAAGTGACAGAAGCTGGTGATGTTGCATGGAGGGTTGACACATCCGCGAGTTGTACATAGTCATGAAGAGACGCTATGACTGTTCCCTTCGCCACGTGTTGTGCCTCATTGCCAAAGTTAGTCAAGAGGACGTCCGCGCATCCGTTACGCAGGTGAACTAGGCCTCTTGCCACGCATATTTGCTTTTCCAGTAGCAGCCCGATATTTCCGTCTGCAAGTCCCTCATAGTCACGGGATACGTCGCTCCTTACAACGACAGTCACACTGCACCGTGCCGGCACCGTCACGTGTTCATTCACAATACGGAGAGAGGAAATATGTGGCTGTTCTGTATCAGAAATGGTAACAGCATTTTCTGTGGAAAACAACACGCGTGATTCTTGTAAGTCGAAAATTGCGCCATTCGTTTGCAAAAAGTCCATGCCCAGTATAAGCTCACGGGAACACTCAGGGAGAACAATAAAGCTGCTGACGTATGTAAAGCCTCTAATGCCGATTCTTGCTGTGCACATTCCAACGGGGTCGACTAAGTGTCCCCCCTCTGTACGTATTGGGGGTCCGGTCCAATGGGTCAATACCTTTCTCAATTTTCTGGAGAGTACACTGCTAATAACTGAATAGTCCGCACCAGTGTCTATCAACGCAGTCACTTCGAAGTCGTCGATGATGACGCGCAACTCAGAAGTAACGGCTTCATCACTGCGCTGGTTCGTCGGTTCGTCACTGCCGTCGTCTTGTCGGATTGGCGATGGAGGGCATTCGGTGTTCCGGGAGTCAGCGGCCTTGCCTTCACAGGTTGCTGGCTCTAGTTTTCCCGTCGCGGACTTTGTGAGCGACGCCTCGGTGAAATGGAAGAGGGGCGCGGACTGGGCGACCTATAACGCATGGGCGCTGCCGATCGAGGTTCATGTTGCGGGGGGTTTCGAATAGTTTGGCGTGTGGACAAAAATGCTTCGATTTCATCAGGGCGCTCACCATTTCGAGGGCAAGGTGCATTCACAGAGAAACCACGCAGTCCTACTCGGCGATACTGGCATTCCCGGTATAGGTTACCAGCCTCTCCACAGTGGTAGCAAAGGGGACGCCGGTCTGCAGTGCGCCATACATCGCTTTTACGTGGCCTTCCTTCTGCCATGGGCGGCACATTGCGAGGAAGTATCTGGGGTATTGTGGCCGTTCGTCCAAAGTCGGCGCGGCCTAGGTCCTGGCGTAAAGCTTGGGCGTACGATATCCGCGGCTGACGCTCTGGCTGTGCGCGGGGCCGTACCTGAGGCTCTGGCTCACAAATTACTTGCCGGACTGCTTCGCGTATGACATCGGCAAGTGAGGACACTGGCGGAGGGCTTTGAGCCAGCTGCAGTTTCTGCAGCTCTTCCCTTACGACGGACCTCACCATTTCGCGTAGGATGTCCATGTTGTTGGAGAGGGCTCCTGACCCAACGTCAAATGATGCGAGGCTTACATCTCTGTTGTACTGCCTCGCACGCTGCTGCAGCGTCTTCTCCATCGTCGTCGCCTCTGATCGAAATTCGGCTACAGTGCGGGGCGGATTACGAACCAGGCCGGCAAAAAGCTCCTGTTTCACACCGCGCATTAGGTGCCGCAATTTCTTGTCCTCAGCCATGTTTGGATCAGCTCGGCGGAAGAGGTGGGTCATATCATCAATGTACATTGTCACACTTTCGTTGTTTCTCTGGTTCCTCGCCTGAAGAGCGGCTTCTGCCCTCTCTCTGCGGTTCGTACTAGGGTACGTAGCAAGCAGCTCTCGTCGGAAGTCGTTCCACGATGATAACGACGCTTCATGGTTTTGAAACCACGTGCGCGCAGATTCCTCCAGGGCGAAGTACACATACCGGAGTGTCCTTGTTTCGGCCCAACCGTGACATCTGGCGACACGCTCGAAGTTTTCGAGCCAGTCCTCGGCATCCTCGAATGTGTCTCCGTGAAAGGATTCTGGCGTCCGGGGTGAATCAACGACTACGTGAGGAGGCATCACTTGAGTAGCCATCGCACTGGTACCTAGGCTGACTGCTGCTGCTGCCCTTGGTGAATCGGCGAGAGAACCAAACTCGGGGGCCTCACCTCGTATGCGGCGGCTCGTGCGTTGGTGGACCGGCGTTAATTCCGTTGGCTCCAAACTTCGGGGATCCGGGCTACCTTCCCTGGCGCGTGTGGGGCTTGAAGTCATACCCCGCACCTCCACCAGATATGTAACCAACAGTTACGACGGCCGTTTCTATGAAAACTAGTTTATTCTGGGCGAACCTGTGCCCGTCAACAAAACGTCCCTTGAGCTTCGCTACTTCTAACGTCGTTCTCCTCTTTGTCGCCTGCTGTCGCGTGCCAGTCCGATTCTCGCGCACGAGCCGCCGGTCTGTCAGCACCGGCCCAGCGTTGCCTTGCGGTGCTTTTCTTGACGCTTGCGGTGTGGCGGCTCTTTTAAACGCAGTTGGGATGTGGCGGTCGACTTGTGTTCTTGATATTCATGCTTTCCTGGTAAAAATGCATTCTGTGGAAATTGTCTAAATGTCGAACGTTTGACCTCAAAAAATTTTAAACGAGCTTTCTGATGCACCTTGCATAACCACAGCCTTCATGTATCCTTAAACAAGCGTTGTTGCACATTCGAAGCGTAGTCTTTACTTATGATCCCCACAGCGATGTAAAAAGCAGACACTAGCTGCGTCCGTTTTGAACGCTTTATGATTCAACGAATGCGAACGGCAGACACTCAAGGAGTTTACTGATCCATTCTCATACACTGCCATGGCATTCTTTTTTCTTCGTTTCTTGGTAAGTTCATTATCAATTTTACGTTCATTTTGATCAAGTGCAAAACTAGGGGGAGGGGGGGGCAGAGTGATGGCTAGAACATGCGGGGAAAGCAACCAGTATACTATCCCCAGTGTACAAACGCAAAAGAGCGTTGAAGTTGAAGGAAAAGTCTCGTGAATTTGAATGCCCAAAGCATTGTGAATAAGACTGAGTTGCTGGAGGGATTGGCTTTAACGCATGACCCTGACATAATGGCTATTACAGAAACATGGTTGAGAGTTGATATCGCGAGTGATGAAGCTTTTGCTTCCTGTTATAATGCCTTGCGAGATGACCCATTAACTAGAGGCGGGTGCGTTGCGCTATTGTTAAAGAAACCACTAAAATACGAGCCCTTACCATGGCATAAAAACGCTTAGTGTCGATTATTTCTTGGAAATACCGTATTGTTAGTGGGCGTCATCTATAGGCATGCTGGCAGCTGTGTGGAATTCCTTGAAAGCCTTGATAATTACCTAACAACTTTAAGTAAGAAAGCGAGAATAATAATCACTGGTGACTTCAATTTGCTTGGTTTAGATTGGGAGGCAAGAATCCCAAGTTCCACTGATAGGATTCATGCAGACAGTATGTTAGAAACAATGGCTAAGCTCGGTCGTATTCAGACGTACTCGTCTCCAACGCGAGTACGTGCGGCAAGTTCGACGACCTTGGACTTATTGTTTCTATCCGAGGGAACGTTTGATTATGAAATTGATGTGGAAGAAGGAATATCCGACCAGACAGCAGTAATTGCGTCTCTTAATGTCAGCAATAAAGTCTTAAGAAATCGGCTAGTAAAATATTTGATTTTTTTCTAGCCGACGACACATCAATTCTCTACCGCTTGGAAATCGGTGTCGATGAAATGCCACATCATGAAGACGTAAATGGGCTTTGGCGTAATTTCCTCGAAGTCGTAAATGATTGCTTACTCAAATACGTTCCCCAAAAAAACAAAAAGGACAGATATGCCAAACCGATGGATTGTTCAAGATATTATTCACCTAAAACGGCGACTGCGCCGTGCACGTGAGAGAATTCAAAGAGACGCGAGAGCTATCAGTAACCTCAGTGCGCAAGTGCGTAGCGAGTTAAAAAAAAAGCTAAAAGCTTTTTCCTTTCCAATACGTTGACTAAATATATGCAAGAATCGCCGCAGAAATTTGGGAGGTAGATGTCAAGGAGTAGAGACACAATCGAAGCAGTTTTTGTAGATGGTATGTGGTGTTCTGAACCCTCCCTCCTTGCTGAAGCGTTTAACAAGTACTTCTGCTCTGTATTCACTTCAAAGGATGATAGTACTGTCGTAAAACACTCGGACATACATCTTTCCAGCAACGATATTGTTATCACCAAAGAAGGTATAATGCTGCCTTGCTAAGACTAGACGACAAAAAGTCACCGGGCTCGGATAAGATTCCAAACACTTTTCTTAAACGTTATTCTGAGTGGGTGGCATGCTTTCTCGAAAAGCTTTTTTTCGTTATCGCTTCATAGCGGTATTATACCTGCTGACTGGCTGATGGCAAGGGTAAAACCAATTTTCAAATCTGGAAGCAAGCTTGCCATTGGAAATTATTGCCCGACTTCTATTACGCGCACAATGTGCAAGGCCCTGGAACACATAATTACCAAGGAGTTAGTTCAGTACATAGAAAATAATAATCTTTTCTACAGTAAGCAGCATGGCTTTCGAAGAAGTCTATCAACTGTGACCCAACTGTTTGAAGCTATCCACAGCTTTGCTGAGGCAGTCAACTCGAAAGCGCAAGTTGACGTAATTTCAATTGATATGTCAAAGGCATTCGATAAGGTCTGTCACAGCTAGCTGATCAGCAAGCTTTATGACTTTGGGGTACACGCCCAAATTATTAATTGGATTCAGGCGTACTTGACAAATCGGCTCGAATTTGTTAAAATCCATGGCCAACACTCCCAAAGTTTACCCGTTTCTTCTGGTGTACCGCAAAGGTCTGTGTTGGGGCCGATATTATTCTTGATTTATAGTAATGATATAGCCGAGCATATAAATACTAGTGTTGAGGTTCGTTTATTTGCGGACGATTCTATATTGTACTGCCCAGTGAAATCAATAGATGATCAAAAATTACTGAATAAATCATTGGAAGGAATCCACAATTGGTGCTCCGAAAGGAATATGGAAATTAATTTTTTAAAAGACCGCGTGTATGACTGTCTCGAACAAGAAAATAACATTGTGTTTTAATTGCTTTGTAGGCAACAAACAAACAGCCCGCACGACAAAACTAAAGTATCTTGGTGTCACCATCTCAAATAACCTCAATCGGAAGGATCATGTAGATAACATATGTGGATCTGCTCAGCGAAAACTTGAATTCTTGCAAAGAAAATTGGCGCATGCAACGCCTGCAGTTAAAGCGTATACAGCTGTTGTATGCCCTTCTTTGGAATACGCTAGTGTTATATGGGACCCTCACCAGCAATATCAGATTAAACGACTTGAGCACGTTCAGAGACTTGCAGTACGGTTTATATTTTCAGCGTATCACAAAACACAGTCCCTAACCACTTTGCTCGCTAGGGCAAATTTATCGACACTGACAATACGCAGAAAAATCGCACGACTGAAGTTTTTATACCAGCTCTCTACTAATAAATTTAACTTAGATCAGTCGCGCTATTTGTTACGTCCTGTCAGAGTCTCTCCCCGTGTGAATCACCCTTATGTTTTTATGCCTTACAATGCCTGAATTGATGTTTTTAAATATTCTCCCCTTGTTAAGACAATTGAAGACTGGAATGCCCTTGATGCACAGATTTTTGATGACACAATGACTCTACAATCATTTGAACGGAAGCTGGAAATGTACCTCTCGGGATGCATTTATTTCGTTTCATTGCTAGATGTGTTGACAAAATGTGTCAATCCTCCCACGCTGTACCAGTTCGAAAAGGGCTAACAGTATTCGAAATAAATAAATAAATAAATAAATAAATAAATAAATAAATAAATAAATAAATAAATAAATAAATAAATAAATAAATAAATAAATACCGCGATAGTTTTCAATCGGGTGTGCGCATTGTGGCATACATTATTTTCATCAGCTGAAAAGGCATGCCAGTTTCTAGCTGGAACTCTCAGTGGAGTGTCTTGAACCAATTAAAAAATACGAAATAAAGAAAATTGCTGTCAACCGGTCGCGTTTCCTGCGTTGGAATGATACGTTTTCGCGTCAAGAGCAGTTACAAGTAGTATCGTGGATATATGTCTCTTTATATATAGACGAAGTCACGAATGACAGGACATACGACTCTCTTTGCACATGGCAGTGTTACAGATGCTGCCCTATTCACACGCATATTGTTTTGTTGAACTTGAGCGTCGGCCAGAAATGATGTCAGAGATTGTATTCCTCAGACACACCAATTATGGCAAACGCGGTTTGAATTTTTTTCTCTCTCGTACCAGCGCCGCGACATAGTCCTTAAAATGAACCCGGAACGCTTGTCTTTTTCACTTTTTCATGTAAAAGCAACAAACTTTTACATGAAAAAGTGATGGCCAGTTAGTTGACAATCACGTGATTTTTCAAGCTACGAGTTTTTTGTCTGGTTATTTATGCATAGATCACTTCACAAAATGGAAGTGATTTGAATTGCGGAACTTTGCTGCATACAGAGAAATAGCGAGATTAAAGTTCACAAGCGACTTAAGGGCAACTTGTCCTCTAATTTTGTCTTAGTATGTTTAAGTGTGTCTTTCAGTATACGCGAACTTTCTTTACTCAGTTTGCCTAACTGCCGTCTAGGTTTTCCGTAGCTGTGACGTTTCTTGTTCTCTTGCAATATTTTTATTTCTCTTTTTATTTTCATTATTATCATTATCATTATAACTTTATGAAAAAGAGTTTACGTTGAAATTACAGAGTGACTAATTTGTTTCTTGTTTTCATTTGAATAACTGCAAAAGACACTTGCCCTTGTAATAGATCCCATGTAGACACAGATACAGCTGTACAGCGTCATCATAGCTCCAAGAAGGAATGCTGCAAAAAATGTATGTAGTATTAAGAATACAATCCTGCACAATACTTTGCGATTTGGAAACAGAGATAACCACAACGTATTGGACAGTGCTGACAATGAGCATGCAGACAGCTAACAAGCAACGACCGAGCCCAAAGTATATGAGCGATGTGCGCAATCTGTTTTGCAGTAGCGCTTAACAGTGTTTCGCTGCATACCTGTGCCTCTTGTGATCCATTTGACATGAGAATTCACGCCTTTGATATTAGGGGACAGCACGTCAACGTAGAGGACCGCCGCCTGGGAGTTGATGATTGACGATATTGTGCTGTAAGAAAGGAATGGTGCAGTTTAGTCACTCAGCCGCGAAACGAAGCTGAGGCAGAAAAGTGAAATATATTTAAATGCGGCTTTGATGTATGGATACGACACAGTTAAGGCAACGGCTCTGAAGGGAACAGCGCAAAAGACAGGATAGACGAGTGGCATAAAAACACAGAGCGCCGACTTGCAACTAGTGCGCGCAAAGACGGACAAAGCAAATTTAAAACTGTATCTACGCAGTGTGCTCGTTTCATAACGTTAGAGCGCAAGCAGACAGGCCACCAAGCCGAGATGAGATGAGAGGACCGTGCGCATAAAGAAATTGCGACTTTGCCAGTTTAACAAAGTGAATGTACAAGAAGATAAGCTAGACAACGGCATTTCTCAATCAAACCAGGTAAAAGCACAAGCACGGCCGTTCGATAAAAACGCACAAGGTGTGGACACCGTGCGCGTGTGAGGGCAGAAGCGCTGTATCGAGTTGCGTCGCTATGGTTGCCGCGGGTTGAACTTGGCACTTAATAATAATAATAATAATATTTGGGGTTTTACGTGCCAAAACCACTTTCTGATTATGAGGCACACCGTAGTGGAGGACTCCGGAAATTTTGACCACCTGGGGTTCTTTAACGTGCACCTAAATATAAGCACACGGGTGTTTTCGCATTTCGCCCCCATCTAAATGCGGCCGCCGTGGCCGGGATTCGATCCCGCGACCTCGTGCTCAGCAGCCCAACCCCATGAACTTGGCACTTGAGGCCATGCTTCCGCCAATTACCGCGCACGCAACCAGGCGTCTAGATCAACTCACCGCGGCCGCGGCGTCACCAGTTGGTTTAACGCTCCCACTCTCGACTGCGATGCCGAATGGTCAGCGCATCCAGTAACTAGAGCCCACGGCGATGTCGCTCGATCCGACAATCAAACATTTAAGATAAATGAGCTCTTTATCGATAAAGCTTAGTGCTGGCGCGCTTACGGAAGTAGGGCCCCTCCTGTGTTATCGTGTGTACGCTTCTACAATTTCGCGCCTTCTTTGGTCTCTTGTGTCGCCTCGGGATTCGGCGCTTGTCGAATGCTGGCCGACAGCCGCGCGAGGCTACAAGAATGACCCGGCGCATAGCGCGTCCTGTGTGTGGAGGGCTAACATGTTCTCGGAGGCGTACGTTGAGGGACCGTGCCACGTCTGTCCTATACGTAGTTTCGGCCGCAGGACCACATAATTTCATGCACGACGCCAACCGCAGAGGCGACGAACTGCTGCGCGTGCTTCTTGTCGGAACCTTCGCGTTTCGGCTGGGTTTGGTTGTCTTTCCTGTACAACGCGCCTAGCTTGCTCGGTGCGGAAGAAGCAACGCGAACTCCAGCTCTTCCAGTAATTTTCTTTAGGCACTGGCTCATACGGTACATACTGGATAACTACGGTGGCCCTCGCCCGGCTTGCAGTCCTCGGTCCTGAGGCGACATAAAAGCGCCGCGCTTGCAACGATCAAAACGAGTGCCACGACGTGTCAGTTCTTAATAACATCAATGCGCATCACACATTTCCATTCACACAAAAGCGCTGCCCGTCAGTACTGTAAAATGCGCATGGCGACGCCGGCAATACGTCGCAAATATTTTCCATGCGTGCGGTTGACGCTTCTATAGCCATGCACCTTGCTCTTTTCGTGCTTCTTGGCTTTGTGCCAAGATGTAGATGCGTGCCAGGGCTGACGTAAGTTATGTACCCGCTTTTGAGAAGTAGCCGGTGCCAGACCGCGGCAAATGAAGAAAATGCCAAGATGGCCGCTCATTCTTATCACACTTGTATTTTATACAAAACATCACGGTGACAGCAACAGCAACGACAACGACGAAAATTAGCATGAATGCTTACGTAATGTGTAATGCAATAAATGTTTAAACGAGGTTATGAACAGAAGTGTTGCACTTCCTTGTCGGACAGTGCACGAAATTAATATTTTTTTAATTGGATTCCGAGGAGATGAAATAAAGAAATGAAGGTACGACGTTGCGAGTATTGCCATGGGTTTATTTTTGATGTCCTCTAATTGGTACTAATATGTGCATAAATAGTTCAAGACCAGTCACTCCTATTGGCCCGGATTGTTTGGAAGCATTTGGTTGAACAGTAAGGACAAGATACTTTCTTTTACTTATGATTGAAGCATGGACCAGTTGGTTAGGTTGACAGTTCAGTTGTCGAGAACGTGTGGCCCAAAAAAAATTACTAGAACTAATCGCAATGATGCTGTTCTCCTAATGTTCTAGACTTTAGACAAATGAAACGGGAATAGAAATTTAAATCACTAGAAAGCTCACAGACACGCATACGCACACACATCGAAAAACGGTTTGATTATAGATTCGATCTGTAGTTTTGTCTTACCTTGTTGCGGCACTTACAACGGCTGCGAGGAAAAGTCCAGTAAATCCCGGAATGTGCACGAGGAAGGCTTTCACATAATACGGTAAAATCTGTTGGGATAGGATTGGGATTTATTAGCTGCCGTGCGATAACATTTGGTCATGTTGAGCACAAACGAGACCCCACGAAGAAGCCAGGATAAATGCAACCAGATTTACTATAAGTTTGCTTTCTCATTGGTTCATGAAGAAACATATATAATGAAAACTGCTGGCATGCGCAAAAGCAACTAAAACATGAAGACAACCTACAACAATGAGCATACTCGCATAATAAGGACTGCATTTCTAGTCATTGATATTAGAGGAAATGTGGAGCGCTGCTAAAAGAGCAAGCGCAGTAATGTTACCGAGTCGGAATTAAGTGCGGCGCATTCTCTTTCAAGATCGCAGACTGGCTGCACTAAAAGCCTAAACTTCTACAAACTTTTATTTTTCTCACTCGAAATTAAATTTGTAAGTGAATTACCAGGATGTCGAAGAGGATTAAAAACTACGAGCACTTGGAGGCACGACTGCCAATTTTTTATTATTATTATTATTATTTTGTTAGCAAGCTCAGGTTGAGTATAGCAAGCTCGTTTGTGTTGTATAGCGCTGGGCACAACTATTGATAAGTATTGATAGATTCACCAGGTAAGGACGACTCAACGCAATCCTTGTCTGCCCGCACGAAACAAGGATTGCACTGTCATCCTTCTCTGGTGCATCTTTCCTTAATTGTCGGTATATTACTCCGCGCAATACAATACAAGTTGACAAGGCTGTCAGTCTAGGTGGGAAGTAAAAGAAGACTCACAAAAAATATTGTCGGCTAATAGTTTCCAAGTATGACGATAAGTGCACAAGCTTTCGTTTTTTGTCCGCATCAATAAAAAAATTCAATTTTTGCCTTCCAGAGCAACTCAGTTATGTGGCAGTGTTTGGGATAAATGACCTTATTTTGTATTACCTGTGGTTCTTCCTTCTAAATTTCTTTGTCTAAGTAGTATTTATGGCGACTGTTAGAAAAAAATACAATTTGGAATTAGTAAGTTCCCGCTGGAAGTACCCAGTCTGACTGCTGAATGACTCTGTAAATTAGTACAATACAGTGTATCCTAACCTATCTTATCCTATCACACTATTTGCACTCACTGTGTCCTTCATGCGCTCCTGTTCTCAGCGCTGCACATCATGAAAATATAGTTTTGAAGCCGACTTAAACGCTGCATTTTCTTGCATTGCAAACTTTATTTGGAATAATCAGAACAAATGAACTTGCCTGATCATAGCTATCGATAGCGCCGGACAACTTCGGGTCACAGCCCCAAAACCACACTATCAAGGCCACAGTGACAGCTAAATTGGTGGCATACACGGCAACAAGCATCAGTGATCCCATCAATACGGTTCTGAAAGGAAAAAAAAAGAAGGGAAAATATTTTATTGTACAGCTACTCGAATAAACACAGTAACACCGTGTGAAAATTGTGCCTCGATTACTAAGACCTAGAATACGGCGGAAATGTAGTCCGTGTGGTCGTTGTGGATGTGATTTTCTATTTTTTCTTTTTTTTATCTTATCGAATATCTTGATGTTTGACCTTGCAGTTATTTCTCCTGTAATTAGGCAATATCAGTCTGCCGGGACGAAGTGTTTTTCGTTCTGGTTTTGGTTTCGTTACACTTAAAAAATTCCGTTCTAGTTCTGCTCTAGGACAATAAAAAAAAGTTATTCATAACGATTAATAACGGTTTCCGTTCGCATGAAAAAATTTTCATTGCATACTAACGATAAGAACGTAGCGTTTCTTTTTCCCAATAAGCGAATTATGATTTGAGAGATCATGCTCAGTGCTTTGACTCAAGGTACTGAGCATGGTCTGAGAAGCAGCACGTCATCGAGGGCACTCGCCGAAATGAGAGACTGTTGTCACGATAAAACGAACTTAAACGAACATACACGAAGGATAAAGCTCGCATAAGAAAGCGTTGTACCCGTAGAAAACAAAACGATAAGCTCTTCAGCGCCGAAGCCCTGGGTTTTGCTACGACGCAGATCTGATAGAGCACCGAGCGACAGGCTTAGACTAGTGGAGCGCTCGGCCAGGTATCGCTCCCATCATACCTGCCAGAGATGCGTATTTATGCGGACCCCTGAGATACGCGCTACGTCTGACGTTGCATGAGGTCGGTTGTTTCGCATTGCCGGCTTTCCTCTTGAACCGAAAACCGATAAAAATATTTCGGTTTCACTCCAAAACGAAATAATGAATAAAGTCTCCGTTACGGTCTTCTTGAGGTCAAAAATATCGTTTCCTTTTTTTTTCGTTTTCGTTTATTCTGTTTCAACCCACTGCTCAATATATGTTACATAAAAAAAAAGGTTAGCTTAATTGTTAGCGGGTTTGCCTAAAAAAAGAAAAAAGAAAGTCCTGACCGCATTTGAAACGAGACTAACTTTCTGTGAAATATCGAATTCAATTTGCGGCGAGTTCACGCATTCCCATATAACACAGCAGAATCAACCTGTGAAATAGGAGCATGCGAAACCCTTGAAATTTGATATGAATTTGAAGGGACAGCCGTACCCGCCAAACAAGGTGGTAAAACACTTTGTTGCGAGAACTTTTTCTGTAGGAAGCACAACTTTTATTCTGACGATAGCCTGATTTTATTCTACCGTAAAGCCATGCTATAGTAACGCTTTCAAGCCTCTATTTCGTCTAACATATTCGAGTCACAAGAGTCACTCCTCAAGAGACAGGAACGGCGGAACTGAAAAAAAAACTCGAAAGGCTCAACACGTCGTTTGCCGCTAATTTACCTGTTTAGTACAAATATAACTCCAATAAGGTTTTCTTGCGACAGTCATAGCACCTTATGAGGCGTATCCATCTCGAAAGCACCCTCAGCCACACTTGTCGGTCGTTTGGACATACCTCTGGGCGCTGCCCAAAGTTCGTGAAGCCATGCACCTCTGGACAACAACTTGGTCCAAACCTACTCGGTAGATGGAAGCCGTAGTTGATGCTACAAATGCAGACCAGATGTTCTCATCGTGAGTGATGTCGAGCGCCACGCTGAAAAGAAATGACATTAGGGAACAGTTATTCATTTGATATGCGTGTCGCTTACAGCATATTAAGGCCCACCTTCCATTACATACACTGTGTTCCAAAACGTCGGCCCTAATGGGGGATACGCACTTGCAAACTGAGTGACTTGAGGATAAACGAGTGTGTCCTTGATTATTGGGAAATAGCCCGTGTGATACCTATATTAAAGCATGGTAAAACACTTTTTCGTCGTGAGTCTTTTGATACTGTGAATGTGATGAGATGTTTACGCGAGGTCAAATAGAAAGTAATTGACACTAGTCTGCAATGGTGGTGTGAGCACACAGAATGGCTTCCCGATCACATGACGGCACTGTAAAAGCCACAAAAGCCGCGTAAGCGTCGCAGGGAAGTCAGGCTATCCGTGGCAGTTTGTATTGTGCAGCGTCATGGAGACCGGCATGGTCACTTGAGAAATGTGCGCCATTTCGAGGAGTTCACTGTCCAGTACAAGAAGTACATCAAACAACAAGCGCACCGTGTATGCATAGCTGCATCGGCTACGGTGACACCAATTTTTTCTTATACAGACGCGGCGAAATGAAGGTGGTGCTCATGTACAGTGAATTTACCCGTTCGTTCAAGCAAACACTAATTTTGGCCGCTGCTTCTAGCAGGACGGCCTCCCTGCAACTGCGTAGTATGGGCGACTATCTGCGCTTTCGGCAGGATATCAAGAGGGCACCTGTAATAGAAGTATGTCCAGCAAAGTCATGCCCAGCAAATTTACTCGCAAGAAGGGCGAAGAAAGCTGATATATATATTTTTTTTTTGCCGGCAGCCTCGCTAGGCACTTCCCATCCAGCAAGGGCGAACCCCGCTGGCTGCACCATTACATCGCCACCGAGACTCTCAACGCGCACAGTGACGTCATCCCTCTCCTCCTCCATCGTGCGCCTCGACATCGCGCCTATTTCTCTGGTCAAGTGCCCGTAACTTCCCCTACTTTCCTTTTCACTGCGCCAACGAATTACCGGTGCTCATTTCAGCAGGCCGCGACCGACCGCTTTCTCAGGACTCCGCATTCGAGGCGATCCTGGGGCTGTTATCGAATTGACACTGCCCTTGGAGGTTCCTTTTCCATAGCCTGCCTTCATAAGTTTACAGATGCAAAGCAGTGTTTTCCTTTATTTTTCTACTTAATGTACCCCATATCGCTCATATGCCTGCAGCCTTGATCCTAGCACCTACGTTTAGACGTTATGTTACCCTATATTCTTCGTTTGATTTATTTTGCCGTTTACTTCTTTATACAGGCCAAACATGTCGCAAATACTGGCATCTTTTGTTAGGACTTTGTAGTAAAACATTACAGTATTGCGCGGGTAGGACGGCCGCATTATTATGCTTTCAGGGGAAAGAAGAGGCCGGCAGGTAAGCGGGAAGGTATGACATTGCAAAAGAAAAGAACAAAGTAGGCGTCGTTTAGCGGTGAGCCCTACTGCAGAGATTGCAAGGAAAATTTCGGACAAGAAACAAGAAACTCACTTCGCCACGTAAGTGCGAAGATCCAGTTCGTGCAGTGCCTGCGAGGCACCTCTAGAACTAGCAGAATCCACGATAATCTTCGCGATGACCGTTGTGGGCCCGAGTAGAATGAAGACTAGCTGCATGCAGTCCGTCCAAACAACGCCTCTCAATCCACCCTATGGTTGGTTTCCGGGAGAGGTGAAAGATAGGAAGAATGGCATATGAAACAACTGCAGCTTGAAAGGTACTTAACAGCCCATGCATCAAATGGGGCGGAGAACATGAACAACTCAGACAACGGCAAAGAGGTATATGAATACTATGGACGCGTTGATGAAGGTGCACCAACCAGCCATACAGAACGTTTACAAACTAACGATAATGAAAAATTGTGTGAAGGGACGCAAAAGGATTACTACAGTCACTGTTCTTGTCCCCGGCACTTTTGCCGCTCGTGGCTTTGCAGCTTTCAGTTGCATTGAAAGTGCACCAACGCGCTCAGCGCAATAATTGCAGTGCTGGCTCCCCAAGAGTGAAAGCATCTCCCCGTAAATTTTGGCTCCGCCGAAGTTATTTTTCCGGCCATTATTGTTACTGTATGAAAGGTAAAGAAACTTTAACGCTAAGGAAGTGGCAAATGACGAAGCGTGGATGGTGATAAACCATGGCGTGACGCTATTCCGTGGCAGATTTTGATCAGATAATCGAATTATATATGTTGAAAGACCTTGCTGGTGCGCTGCTGCAATAGTCAATGTAATTATTTAGCTGTATGTCGCGATCTTTATCTTGTGCTTACTTATAATGAAATGGTTTACTTCGTTCGTGTCACAGAAGCACCAATAAGAGCTTACTGTAAAAAATAAGTAAAATTAAGAGTATGCAAATGCAAACCATATTTTAGAATTAATATTAAGGCTTTTTGTGCGCAAACAAACAGGGACGAAGAATAGGGGCAACACAAAGACGAGCGCTTTCTAACAACTGGTTTTATTTTTGTAGAACTACCTGCTTAAATACCCACAGATCTGCGCGATCTAGTCAACAAAGCTCGCCTATAGCGCATATGATACCCGCAGATCTGCGCGATCAAGTGAAAAGAGCACGTCAATATTACATATAAAACTTGTGATAAAAAGACGTGGACAAAAGCCACCCGGTCAAACTAAAAACAGCAAGGTGCATAAAACAACCACTTACAATAAAATGCGTTAACGATGTGATGATAGAAGCGAATTTTCTTTATCTAACAATGAAACAGAAGGATGGCTGATGCATATTTCTTTTTGTTTTTCAATCCAGTGTGCTTCTACGATTTGCCTAGCGGTTTGATTCTTATGCCTGTACAAAATGTCTGTGCTAGTAAGACAAGGGGAGCAATCATGTTCTTGGCAATGCATTGCCAAATGCGTACTAGGGCGACCTTTCAGACTACCACAAGTGCTCCCTTAACCTCGTCTTAATGCATCTCGCAGTCTGCCCTACGTACACATGACCACACGTCATAGGAGTCTGATACACAACGTTCTTCGCGCAATCAACAAATTGGTTCTTGCGCGGATGTTTAACACTGCATTCTTTCTTTACATCATCCTTACTTTCGAACTTCTTTTTAACCTTAGAACACACACTACCTATTTTGTTTTTTGCCGAAAATACCACTTTTACTGCATAACTACCAGTCACCTTTTTAAGTCTGTGTGAAAGGCCGTGCACATACGGAATCACTGAAACCTTGGAAGCAACATCCTTCTGCCTTTGACCCGATGCGCACACCCCTTGCCTGTATATACGTTTCACCACAGAATCCCTACATGTGTATTCGCTAAATAAAAATGCAGAAGTTCAAGAAAGGATTCAATGGCCATGCCGCAAGTATTGCGGAATGACACCTCGTCATTCTCATTTGTCATGCAATCTTTAACACTGTACATTAGGGGCCCATGCTGTAAGGAATAGTAAAGATCTTGAACATCTATGCTGAATCCCCAGCTGCAGCTTGTACTATCTGATGCCAGACAATTCACAAGGCCTTCAGAGTTTTTCAATAAGTACGGATCCTGCACTTCTAGGGAATTCAACATTTTTTGCAGGAACTCCGCGACCAGAACTTGCCAACACCCTCGCTCGGACACAATCGGCCTAAACGGAATTAGCGGAAAACCGTTCATTAGCGGAAAACCGCTAATGAACTATGCCTCAAACCATTCCATGCCTTTGAAGAATGGGATAGTCATTTCGTGTTTCCGGTCAGCGTTGTTGAAGTCATGTCACCACACTGTAAAGATTTTATTTTTTGAGCAAGTTGATAGGTTGAGAAAGGCTGGGTACCCGCTCGCTGTGATGCTGGCGTCGAGCACTAGACTAATGAAAGAACTTACAAAGAATAAAGGACAATGCACAAAGAATCAAAGGCAGAAGGATGTAGCTTCCAATGTTTCAGTGATTCCGTATGTGCACGGCCTTTCACACAGACTTAAAAAGGTGGCTGGTAGTTATGCAGTAAAAGTGGTATTTTCGGCAAAAAACAAAATAGATAGTGTGTGTTCTAAGGTTAAAAAGAAGTTCGAAAGTAAGGATGATGTAAAGAAATAATGCAGTGTCAAACATCCGCGCAAGAACCAATTTGTTGATTGCGCGAAGAACGTTGTGTATCAGATTCCTATGACGTGTGGTCATGTGTACGTAGGGCAGACTGCGAGATGCATTAAGACGAGGTTAAGGGAGCACTTGTGGTAGTCTGAAAGGTCGCCCTAGTACGCATTTGGCAATGCATTGCCAAGAACATGATTGCTCCCCTTGTCTTACTAGCACAGACATTTTGTATAGGCATAAGAATCAAACCGCTAGGGAAATCGTGGAAGCACACTGGATTGAAAAACAAAAAGAAATATGCATCAGCCATCCTTCTGTTTCATTGTTAGATAAAGAAAATCCGCTTCTATCATCACATCTTTAACGCATTTTATTGTAAGTGGTTGTTTTATGCACCTTGCTGTTTTCAGTTTGACCGGGTGGCTTTTGTCCACGTCTTTTTATCGCAAGTGTTATATGTAATATTGACGTGCTCTTTTCACTTGATCGCGCAGATCTGCGGGTATCATATGCGCTATAGGCGTGCTTTGTTGACTAGATCGCGCAGATCTGGCGGTATTTAAGCAGGTAGTTCTTCAAAAATAAAACCAGTTGTTAGAAAGCACTCGTCCTTGTGTTGCCCCTATTCTTCGTCCCTGTTTGTTTGTGCACAAAAAGTGTTAAGATGAATCTGTTCCAACTAGGCCGACTCGCAGTTATAATATTAAGGGAAGCCTTCATGAAGCGGTTACATAATTATTATGCAATGTAATCAGATGCGTGTAAAATTACGCGGTTCTTTTTTTGAACTTATGCCACGAGTAATCTTGGTCAACTCTTATCTAACGCAGTGTTTCTGCTTGACCACTGCACCATTCTTACGCTATGCCGTTATACAAGCACCGATCCAGGTGGATGCATATTGTTAGAGGTGGACGCAGCGATGTCACTAGAACTAAGGTGATGTTTGATGCTTGTCGATGGAAGCATAGTGAGATGATGTGTTTGCACAGAGAAGTACGACACACGTTTGAATACATTTAGGGCCTCAATAGCCCCTGTATCACTGTGGCACATTCCAATATTCTGTTGGATCGGCCGAGAATGGGTACATACCCAGTTGCCCAAGAATGGTATAGGCCAAATATAGTGTGCTCTAAGAAAAAAATATATATATTGCGCTATTCTACTAAGTATTCTCTGTGCTTTAATCATACCTAAAAGAAACCGGCATCAGAGGTATGGGTTTTGTGTTATTGTTTATTGTTTTAATAGGCAGAACCGAGGTAATCTAGATGACACTATTTTGTGTGTGCTGTATACGAAACCACCAACTCCCATGGTGCTACCCGGCACAACAAGCCAATGAACGACAGGCGAAACTAGGGGAAAGAGAGATAGAAAGCTTTGCTCTGGTATTTCTACAGCGTGTCGATTTTTCAAGGTTAAAATTATGGCGCCGTTTCTGCACAAATAAAGGCAAACAGTTTCCACCCCAGCTTTCACGTTTCTTCTTCTGGCAATAGACTGAAATCAGAGCGTGCCTGAATGCACACCTCGCATTTGCACTTGTCCATCATCAAGAACATAAAACACCAACCGCTGTTTACTTCTCGCGTTGTCTATTCAGATCGTACTTACTCTTGCACTTTATACGTATATGTATATCTGGTACTGTAGACGGAAATAAACACAATTTCTTGCGGTGCACTACAAAAAGACGAATAAAGCGGAGTGCCATTTTATACAGAATTTTTTAAATCACTGCACTAGCTTGCTTTGCATTCGACAGGAAAGTCAAGGCTTACACTCAACGCACAATCGGCAGCTCCTAGGGTGTCATAACACAGAGCTAATACTTCTGACCACGCTAGTCTTACTTCGCTTTTTTTTTTGCTTTTGTTTTATTGAGGCGAAAATAAATATAGGAGGCTTTGTTTCCGTACGCTGCTGACGGCTACTCCTGTCCACTGGGTTATTAAATAACATAATTTAAGAAATTCTGCACCACATCACTTCAAGATAATGCCACGCGCCTACTATTCCTGAGATATTAAGTGACAGTTTGACAGGTCATGTTAGGATGATAGTATTGCGCTAGCTTTACGGTGCAGGAACACTCACCAGTGCCGTGTAGAGAGTTCCGCATACTCCGATTACGATGTTACACCAGATCAGGGGTGCTCCAAAAACTGAAATGAGAAGGAAAGCTCTCAAACGAAAGAACATTGCACGGGTATTATGCACTCGCTTTTCCCAGTCAGGAACATGCATTGCGTCGGCATCAAGAAAGCAGGAGACCTTAGTATTCGTCAAATTAACCGTCTACTATATAGACAATAACTGAGAAACAGATAGAGAACCAGATTGGAATAAAAAAGTAAGAAATAACCGTAAAATAGGGTCTTCTTGCGAATTACTAAGCGTCGAGTTAATAGAGAGGGGCGCAAGATGATAGGATGACAGTGATTACAAAGCTAGGAGAAAAAAATCTCATGAACATGGGTAATGAAAAAGGAAATAAAACCCCGAGCATTCCTAAGCCTCGATTATCGACTCCCCGTCGGAAGAACTACATTGTCAGCTTCATGACCTTACGAGCAGGGCATTTCGGCCTTAGGATCCAACATCAACACGCGTCAGGTTTTCGTTTTACTGTCATTCGCTGTCGCTTTTGCTAGTACAGCAGACGCTGGTAATGTGCATGATAAATGATCTGTGACAAGGTTTTGCTCACAGCTCGATTTACCCAAATTGCCTGTAAGATGAAGGAAATACCCCGTAACGGCCCAATGAGGGGACTAATATTATATTTTCAATAAAGTGTACGCACATTTTATCAGTAGTAATATTGTACTCCTCTCGTGTACGAGTCTTAGAACAGTTTATGCCTGTTGGTTCGTGCTTACTCGAGAAACTGCTTACTGTACAGGAATAACTTATGCTACCTTCATGACGTGACAAATTCCCTGGCTTAAACACACAACGAATGAGGACGCTTGTGTTTGTGGCGCTTTATGGGTTCTGCGGTAATGTATTTTTTTGCATAGCCATGCAAGACCGACTAAACCAACAGGTTTGCCTTCTAGTGCTTATAGTGTGAACACTTACTTGTGACAATGGTCAAGCTGGCTGCGTAGATGGACAGTGCGCCTATGCTTTGCTGAAAATAAAAAGGCAATAATCTTCAGACCTGTTTTTTAAGACTTAAATACATGTTCTAACAAGTGATTAGGAGTGCACCTGAAGAGTATAAGTGTTTCAATAGTAAGACAATAGAGAACGTTTAGAAGCCAATAGTATTCAAAAACAAGAATAAGGAAACGATAAGACGCTGCAGTGGGCCAGCTGGTTCTTCGACGTGATTGAATATTAAGCGGCCACTTCAATTTAACGTGAAGAACAGAGACACACCACTCGCAAGTAACCTGTGTGTTCGAGACTGTGTGTAGGAGCTTTGGGTGAACAGAAATTTAGCGTAAGCTGGCGGTCGCACTTAACGGAAGCAACACGAAATTTCAAGGTAATATTTTCATGATATTGATGGTTTCGGCAGAGTTAACGTGAATTCTGAGTGGTAGTGCATAAGGCTATACCATGTCTCTTCTTGGGTATAGAGTGATGCGACTGGCAAAGTGCGGCGATTGAGCCAGTATTTAGAAGAATAAAACGGCCGATGTTGATGGTGATGGCCGCATTTTAGCCCGCAGTGTCCCTGTGCGCGCAATTGTATCTATTTTATTGCCCCGGTGCTGACTTACAATGGTAGCGCAGTTAAATTCACATGTTTTGAAGCCACTCGGCGGAACACAATTTGTTGTGGTTTAAGTGTTTTGATGTTTATTGGAGGCGTAACTACGATCTCTCGGCTCCCTGCACTTCCGACCAGAGAAATGTTTCTGGACACCTACGTGCGTGGGATGACGGCTTCTCTGGCAGGAACAACAACAGCTTTAAAACTTTTAAAATAATAATAATATTTGTGGTTTTACGTGCCAAAACCACTTTCTGATTATGAGGCACGCCGTAGTGGAGGACTCCGGAAATTTTGACCACCTGGGGTTCTTTAACGTGCACCTAAATCTAAGCACACGGGTGTTTTCGCATTTCGCCCCCATCGACATGCGGCCGCCGTGGCCGGGATTCGATCCCGCGACCTCGTGCTCAGCATTTAAAACTTTTAGCGAAGGATATATGTATACGCACATGTTCCATGTACCCAATAATACATGTACACATACACAGGTATAACTGAAGTGAGGTAGGAAAGCAAATGGTGACGCCATTGTCAATATATAGCATTGTATAACTTCTTTTTTGCTCCTTTTTTTGTTATTATGTAACAACGTCCCCCATACGCAGTATTCCTTCTAGAGCCTGAGAGGTAGATGAATGAGTAAATATATTAGCGTGAATGCCGCCCAATTACGTCACCAACTCAGAATTTTGAGCTTAAGTTTCCTTGATAGAAAGTAACAAGCTGGGTTGATGAAGGCGCGTAATAAATATTAGAGCGGTAATATGAAACACGTGAACGTAAATTACACACAGAAGCCACAAAAACCTGAAACAAAGGCTTTTCGGTCACATGAATTGTATTGCTGTTGAGAACAGAATGAGTATTGTCGTTGATTAATCCCGTTTGAGGACACGTGGCCAACTCTGAGGCATTTGTTTCCTCTCTAAATATATGCATGCAGCTCAGGTGTCTTCATGGAAACGGGAAACGGGAGCGAACAAACCAAGGGTTGCATGTGCCCCAGTTGAACTTGCGCTATGACAGAACCACTTTAGGGGGTCACCAGATGACATTTGGTGCTCTTAGGTGCTTTTACGAAACTCCGAAATCTTACACAGCCTTTTTCTGTGTGCACAATGTTCTTGCGCTAACCCTTACGTTAACAAATCTCCATGGAATCCCACTAATCACTCTGTTGAGCCTAAGCTGGCCTCACACAGGAAAAGTTATCGATAAATAGAGGTTTCATTGAACATAAATTATAACCGGTTAGCCGGAAAAGTGTGCCTCTATCGTAATACTTCTTATCGAGGTAAGGCGAACAAACAGGAAAAGAGAGAGGTAAATGATACATGAGGATGTGATAGGACAATGAACTATGTAGTTACACATTGTTTAATAAGCAGTATTGGTAGCGTATATTGTAAAGTAATTTACACACTTAGGAGTAAATAAGGGTTTACGATGGCCGATAACTCACCCCTAGCAGATTTCTTTTCATAGATGTAAGGGTGTGATAAATTTCGATATGAGTTGTATGAAAAGCACTGCCGAAAGGACCTTTTCTGCGAAAAGTTTCAAAGGATATGCATTTTTACAGTGGGGCTGTTAGAAGCCCGCTGGGTTTCTCTTGTGCGCAGCATCTTCGAGCTGGGGGAGAGACAACTGAGAGATAGTGAAAGCAGAGTATACAAAGAGCATAGCACCGCATTGCGACGCGGCGAGGGTGGATAAAGCCTAGCGGGGGTCAAGAATGTTCTTGACGAAGACGGCTATCTCTCGCGGAATATATAGGCTCATTCGTCAGCGCTTTTCATTCCACTCATATCGACACATAGCCGCTACGATCTCGAATCGAATGCGAGAGCGGATTGCGAACAAAAAAGCAATCTGCGTAGACATTGACGGCATATCGCGACCCCTTTGCCAAAACCAACAGCTGCGGCTTATGAGAGACACATGTGGAAGGGCAAAGGGGTGGCGATATCGCACCTGTGCGCTGTATATTTCGAGGGATCTGAGCAAACCTAATCTAGAGCTTTGTATTTTGGATGTAGCTTTACGGAAATATTTAGATCGCAGGCTTTGTGATGAGATAATGAGGGCATATGGTGGCACAACGGCATGTTTTATGGAAGCGGCGAAGATCCTACGAAGCTCTACATTTCTTTGTGCCGCTGTTCTATCTCGTTTCAACCGGCTTTTATGCTTTTTCAGCTTCGGCGCCCCCTTTAAACTTGCACGATATTTTTTTTTCAACCTTTGTTTTGTTTTGATATTACATCTTAACAAAAAAAAGAAAAGAGGCGGTCAATCGATCGTCTTCGCGACTACGGCATGGATCAACGACGTGCCACCGGCTTAAATCGGCGGAACGCAATTTTCAGTGTCACCTCTTTGTAGGCGCTTACAGTCCCACGTGTGTAAAATCATGTAAGAGCTTGAAGAGGGCAGGGAAATCAAGACACGATGAAGCCCGTCATCTTTCTAACAGTCACCTCAGGCCAGTGAGAGAGAGAGAGAGAGAGAGAGAGAGAGAGAGAGAGAGCAGTGGTTCGGGAACGACTGATGGTCAATTCGTTTACTCGAATACTTGGAATTATTTTTAAAAAAATAAATTATGGAGTTTTACGTGCCAAAACCACTTTCTGATTATGAGGCACTCCGTAGTGGGGGACTCCGGAAATTTTGACCACCTGCGATTCTTTAACGTGCACCTAAACCTAAGTACATAGGTGTTTTCGCATTTCACCCCCACCGAAATGCGGCCGCCGTGGAATTATATTAAATATGTGCCGGAAGGACGTCCCGTCTTTGGCTCAGCACGTATTCTCCGACCCACAGATTGAACGTACTCGGTGTTCATCACCTCGATTTATCATGCTTGGGGAGCACGAATTGATACGAACAATTTAATACCATGTACACATTCCTATGCCGTGATCCACGTGCAAGCTATGGTAATGTGACTTGAACAGCACAGAAACATGTGTAACATAAGAAAAGGAACAGAATAACATAAATTATAGTAGTCGGTATGTAATAAACATAGAAAATTGGCCTCGTAGCGATCGTCTAATTACCGCTCTTGCAAAATTATTATCCCAAATTATTGTCATGATGCAGGGTCTCCCGGCCCACCTTGACGAGATTGAGGGGCCTTCATCACTCCTTATATGTAGACGACATCTCCTTGTGTATCGACAAGGGTAGTGACGGTCAGATAGAATGTACCTTACAAGCGGCGGTCTCCACCATCTCCACTCAAATCGGAGCTGCTCTTCAACCGCCAAAGCCACCGGCCCAAGCGTATACCGGCCAGTCGCGCCAATGTGAGGAAGTACTCCTGTACACGGAAAACGGCTCCTGTATTCCCGGAGTCCAGAAGATACGCATCCTCAGAATGTATCTAGCAGCCAACGGGTCAAATGCAGAAGCTATCCGCAAGATCCAAGGCAAGGTTACAGCGGCTACCCGCCTGATCAAACGCATTACAAACAAGGACACGGGCACGAAGGAGGACAGAGTCATGCGCCTGATACACTCCTTCGCAATCAGTCACATTACTTATGTGGCTGCATTCCACAACTGGAATGTCACCGAAAGGGAGGAACTAGCAACCTTATAAGCAAGAGTTACAATATCGCCCTTGGCCCACCCGAGTCCACGAGCACTGCTCGTCTGCTACAGCGGGGGTATACAACACGCTTAAGGAAATCGTGGGTGCGCAAAGAGCCTCGCAACTCGAACGGATGTCCCTGACAGCCACGGGTCGGTACATCCTGCAACAACTCGGCTTCAATTAGCACGCCTAACAAGGTCAGAAACAGGTCATCCCACACGACATCAACGGCACGCTGATCGCCGCCCGTATCCCTCGAAACATGCGTCGCGAACATAATGGGGGCCGATGGCAGGCCCGTGTCAAGGCACTGCAGCGCTGCTGTGGTTCACGGTGGTGCTTTGGTACACCAGTTCACTGTTCTAGTCGTAAACGTTCACTCTGGGCTTACGCACGCGCGTAGTGTGAACAAGGAATACGCAGAAACAGTGAAAGTGTTTGCAATTGCGCTTGCGCTCACCGACCCCCTCTGCGAGGTAGTTCTTAGCGACTCACAATACGCAGTTTATAACTACGCGCGGTGGCGCATTTCCTCTGAAGCTCGCCAGATCCTAAGGAAAGCTGGTCGACAGCACTTCGAGAGCACCGAAATCACGTGGTTCCGAGCGCGCGTCGCCTCCCCCACCGACGAGAGTCCCCCTAACTAGAACGAGGTAGCACACCGGTCTGCGCGAGAAATGACCCGCCGCGCAGAGTCTGAGACCCCTTCCTCGAGGTCGGGCCTCCTCGTGTGAAACACACGAGAACGCTTGGTCAGATACAATGACATCACCAAGCACTACCAAATAGGCAAATCGGTTATTGCCCCTACGTCACCCTAAGTTGAAACATCGCCAGGCAGACGCCTGGTGACAGCTATATACACACACACACATGTCTGGCGATAGCTGCAGACACACACTTTCGCCAGTCTGGTGTGACTGCGGCGCATTTTACCCGCGCAATACCCGAGTGCTCTATGCAAGCTATGTCAGGCAACTATAGCAACTCTCTCACACACGTTGTGAGAGTGTCCTATCATAGCGGTTAAAATGGCAGTAGCTCCGGAGGCTCTTGTGTCGAAGTGGGCCGCCGCTCTGCGCAGCTTCAACCTTAAGACTCAAGAGTGGGCAGTCCAGTGGGCCTGACAGACGGCGACGAGGCAAGGCCTCGAAGTTACCTCATGGGGGACCTGAGCCCGGGTCGTTAAACTTCAGCGGATTTTCTATAAAGTTGCTTAATAATAATAATATTTGGGGTTTTACGTGCCAAAACCACTTTCTGATTATGAGGCATGCCGTAGTGGAGGACTCCGGAAATTTTGACCACCTGGGGTTCTTTAACGTGCACCTAAATCTAAGCACACGGGTGTTTTCGCATTTCGCCCCCATCGAAATGCGGCCGCCGTGGCCGGGATTCGATCCCGCGACCTCGTGCTCAGCAGCCCAACACCATAGCCACTGAGCACTATAATGTTGCTTCCATCCATGCACGCTGACATGTAATTTTCATTCACCGTTGATTAACACGCCCGTTATTGCGCTGAAAAGCATAATTAGGCCTGAGATATACGCGACTCTAACATGCACGTGCGTGCACGCATGCAGACACACACACATACACACACATAGACACTGACACACGCGCGAACGCACTCCGCACACAAACACGCATGAGCTGACAAAAGTCTTCTTTCCGATGGTATTGTTCTTGATTAATTATTGTAGATAAATGGGAAAGGAGGCTCAGTGTACGTGCTTAGTTGGCCTTTTTTTTTTTATTCGCCTTCTTTGTTCTGACGCAAATGATATTACTTTATCGCATGTACGACAATTCTCCCACGAATCACTGGTGATAGAACGAGATTGCTGTGGAACGATGCTCCGATTGATTTCGAAGGGCATTTGTCGGGAGGGAAAGCAAAGGAAAACTAGCTGGAAGGGCCAGTGACATTGCCACAAAAAAGGATCGCTATCAGCGGCGGAACCGTCGTACAGTGCCGCTTACGCCGCACGTGTCCCGTCTGAAATGAGTTGCCCGAGGCAAGTGGGAAAGACGTGAAGCAGGTGATAGCCGCTCAGACATGAAATGAGTCTATGAAACCAAAGATATATATATATATATATATATATATATATATATATATATATATATATATATATGGAGGACGAGTCGGCAAATATTAGGGAACTCGGAGTGGCATATCAAAACATCTGATTGTTTCTGTCGCTACATTATCAACTGCTTCCGCAAGAAAATGAACCAGGTTGACATATAAGGTCACGCCAAACAATCGCGGACGCTTTATAGACGACATTAGAAAGGACATCGTGTCAGGCAGCGTTTCGACGTACGGCGTGTTTGTGACGGGTGTTTTCTGCTCGAAGGTTATTTGCGCTGTCTGGGTTTTCTTTTTTTTTTTTGATAAGCGCTTGAAGGCCGAACTACAGCGCAGCACGTGCGTACGTTCGCTTCAACGTGTTCATTGACATTTTCTTATACTTCTATCGATTGGAAACTATTAGGCGCACTGAAATACAGTGAAATATTTCTTCAAGTATAATTCTATTGATCGAATTATGTCCAAAATGGAATTTTGTGCCACCGTTGTTTGCTTACGCGAATGATATAGTATCTATATGACTATGGTATTGGTTGCGGCACTCATGCTACAAAAATAGAAGTTTTCCTATATGCATGAGCAGTGAAAAAAAAAATTCGGAAAAGCTTCTTTTTATGAAGATTTCCTTTGGACATGCGTCTTTTGTGCTTTTCTGAGTGAAGTTCATAGCCGCCCTATACTGGAAAGATGTTTAGAGTCATTGGTTGTGTTATTCGTAAAACCCTCTCAGTCGCGAAGAAGACAAAGAATTAGCGCAAATTTCATTGAGACGTACTGACAGACATTCACGTTGCAGACTCAGACACCAAGGAACAAACTTGAAGTTAATACGCAACGCCCACCGTTATATGCTGATACCGGTGCTGACACACAGGCAGATAGACAGCTTCATTAAGGTAATGTCTATCTGATAGCAGTTCTGATAGTTGCAACCAACATTTTCTTCTCGCGTGTTTTATTAGAAGCACACGAGGCTGAGTGCTGTGCGGAAAAGTTGAGAAACCTGGGGGCACAGAACTATAATGCTTGCTTCGTTGGGCCCGTATTTTAACAATCTTGAAAAGCACGTCTCACTCTGCTCCAGAGGTTGCTCAAGATGACTGTAACGTAAGCCAGAACCGGTGGTACACGAATACGCAGCATGCTGGTCAAATATTTTATTTCTCTTACCGTCAGAAACAGGTAGCTTCCGCAGGCCGTTAACGATATCGCCGAGTTGAAGCGCAGGCGAATGTACTGAAACAGAAAAGTGCATTTGAATTACCCTCCACGCACCCGTTCATGTGTTAAGCGAACGCCAAGGAAGTACCTTTCATATTCACCCAGTAACAAATTCTGCATTTGTAAAGTGAAAATTCCCACAAGTTGTTTCTTCTGAGACTCTAACACGACCAGATAGAGTAAGTCTGCTTTATTTCTTCTTATCTCTACTGCTTGTCCACTTCACTTCTCAACTCCCCTAAACCTCTACCCTTTGGGCTAATCAGCTAATAGAAATTGATTATCATATTTAGTGTCCCTTCAAGAAGCAGAAAAAAGGCGCACGAGAGGTGTTTCGGCAGAAATATAACTCAATTTTCTTTAATGCAGTTGCTTCCCTCTCTAAAGCCGTGTGGTAACAATTTTCGCGTTTCTAAGGACATGAAACTGTACCAAAATACTTATTTCACACAATTGCACTAATTTTCTTTCAATTACGCATGTTCTACTTGTTCTTCAGCGACAATATTTCCTGAAAGCACAGACTTCTCATTGACCTGAAATGGCAACGTCTTGGCATCTCTGAACATCCAAAACATTCCGTATCCGCGTGGTGCCGAGTGCCGTCTAAACGTAGTGGCGAGGAGGTGCCCTTACAGACGACGTGAATGTATTGTCTCTTTAGCCAAGGGGTTGGATTCTCTAGAGAGACAGTAAACTTGCTTGATTTAAAACGTGTTACAAAATATCTAGAATGTTCTTATTTTCCATCTTCCGCCCATTATTTGTTTTTATTTCTTATATTATTATTATTATTATTATTATTATTATTATTATTATTATTATTATTATTATTATTATTATTATTATTATTATTATTATTATTATTATTATTTTGCTGTGCTCAAATGAAAAACAACCTCGATGGGATTGGTATACTGGAGCACACGGGCAACTGCAAGCAACTATAATAAAAAAGCAAGCACAGAAACATAGGTGATGTCTACAGAGGAAATTTTACGGGGTGTTTGGCTGTTAAAGGGAACACATGAGTGAATAGAGCACAGCACGTGTTGATATAATTTTTTTTTTGCTAGCAAGTGCGGAAATGACCGCCTTCGCATAGTACAACATGTGGTTGGTAATGATGTCAGCTTTCTACTATAGCGGACTTTCCAGCTGTAGTGTAGGAAAAGTGACAGGCGCAAATCGGGGCGTGTTCTGTTTAAAAGTTAACGGCACTTTACGTACGCAAAAGGGTAAAAGCCACCTCGAAGGAACACAGAATATCAACCATAAATCAATAAATAAATACTATAGGACATCACGCTCGGTAAACGTATCACCAACTGCATCCCTGCACGCTACATGCTCTTCAGGCTGTCCTAAAATACGACACAACTTGCCACGCGATTAGGAGCAATGACCGAGCGTTGTATCACATAAAATAGGTCATCAACCACTCAGTTATCGGACATTTACTTTTTCCAGAGAAGCGAGGACCGTTAACGAGAGGCAATGCGGTATTTGTCTTTTTTTTTTCTTATGCCACAACCTACAAAGGGAACGTAACGTCCGTTTTCGTAGAACCGACACTTGGCCGAAGGACGCTATATATCATACCTCAACGAAGACAGGGAAAGCAAACGGGCCTGTCACACAAGTGTTAGTTTCTCGACCACTTTGCAGAAGTATGCACTCTTCATCTCGTTCTATGTAGGTTCCAGCTATAAGCGGCAAATGTACAGCAAACGCGTTTACTTAGCCAAATAGAATAGCTCTCCACATGAATTCAGATAATTTATGGAGCAGCGCTTTATATGTTTCAACGTCTTTTCAAATGTGCACAACAGCAAATATGCCGAAACGTGGTCCAGTGAAACGGCTACAGTTATACGCGAAAGCCTTCCCCGTGCCCATATCCGGAACATTTTGTCCACCCACCTGTACCCGAAATTAGACTTATGTGATGAGATCGTCCCACGTAGTTAAGTATCCGCATCAAGTCCTGCATACCCTGCTTCTGAAAAGGCCAGAGCGCCCACCTTCAAGAGCTTCACCCGACGCCACAGCACTGACAACAACATGCGAAAGGTCCCATTCTGCTGTAAATGAAATCTTCTACTGGGTACGCTTTGCAGAGTTGCCTGTATGTACATGTATGAAAGGAAACAGGCTGTTGGAAGAACTGTTCTCTTTCTGGAAAAGGCACACACAGAAATACGGCGCAGATTCTGAGAAATAAGCGCGTAATACCTTTAGCTCGTCACAGATACAATGACTATGCCGGTACATGGCCCGTAAGCAAGCCGTCTTTGTTCCTTTATGGCAGTTTTTTTATTTTGCAATGCCGAATTATTAAGGAAGCGAAGTAATTAGCACTGATAATATGTCGCTTTCTCAGTAGACAGAAGAGAGAATCCCCGCGGACACACACGTAGACTATCCTATTCCTGAGCTACCTGTGGCGGATGTGAATACGTAAACGCCTGGATATAACACTTTGGCGCATTTTGAAGATTAGTGGCTGAGATACAAAGTGACTCTGATATTGAAACGGTGCTCTCTACTGGAAAGCCCTAAGGTTTTGTTTCACAGGAAAGATTGTTTGAAGTCAGCCGCTTCCAAACAAACTGAATTTTGATAATTATCAGTCCACCATATTGTACTGTCGTTGCTTTTTGTTTTTTGATAGTACCTCCAGTGAGGGTAGCCCATCTTTGCCGAACAGGGACAATATAAATTAAGATTGAAATGACATTAAATTACGTCTCCTCCGGTAGAAGCAAAATCCATACTACAAGGAGCGCAATCATCGGGGATCAACATCGTGCAGCTAAACGTAAAAAAATATACAAGAATGACATAAAATATAAAAATCACCACCACTACAAATAAATCAATTAATAAAGTAGCTATTCATAAAGTGCCTGGTGGACGTGTGTTTTCTGCACCTCGCCCACACCGAAACGTTCAAATATCGTATGCTTTTCTAACAGTAAAAAATTTTTGGCATCCTCGTATTCACACCGTTACCAAACTTGTGTCATTACAATGCAATCGTATAGCGATGTTCAATAAAAGCGCAAAGGAGCATTGGGAGCAAACAAGCAGTTATTTGCATATTCAGGACTCATTGCTGGTGCACGTGATGGTGGTTTAGCCGTAAAAGTCTCGGCCCTTGAGCGACCTCATTGATTGCACTGCGCAACTTCTCGGATTCAGGTCTGCCTTAATGTTGATCGCGGGCTAATTTTATGCTGATCGTGCCCAATTAGAGATTTCAAGCGTCGAAAACTATTTGAAAAATATTCAAATTATGAAAAGTGAATATTCGATTCGAAGACCTAATTGATTAGGCCAATATTCGATTTGTTATTCGAAAGTTTTAATTGTTCGCACACCCCTACATATTACGCCATAGGCGACAGAGAATATCCCCTTTAGTCGCGTATGATGATATACGCTGTTAACAAATGAGCGAAAGTTACACACCTTTATTTCAAGGTGCTGTGGACACCACTAAACAAAATTAAAGATTTTAGAAAGATCCATCGCGCATTTTTTAATAAGTCTATTATTGTAATTACTAGGTAATTAAATTGCTATTTTCGTGCAGTCAGTCGTGTCGCGTTTTTTTTTATTTAGTAACCTTTGAATAACTGTTGCAACCACATGTATACGTTAATTATTGGTCAGGTAAAAAGACAACAGACATGTTCGACCTTGCACAATCGCAACCCAAATTCCAGCAAAGTTGTTCCTTTCAGTTAGCTACAATAACAGATTCAGTTGCTTGTATTCAAATCCCACCAATTAAAACGTTGCTTCTTTATAACTTTTCCGTTTCCCCATAGTGCGTTCGGACAGTTCTTTTTTTTTAATTTTTGCAAAGGCAATAATTCATCCACACACATTTCACATGGTGAGAGCACTGGCCAATACGTTCCTTAATTTTCACAAGGTGTGATGCTAGTATTATTTGTAGTTCTCCCAGGTCAGGAGGCTGCATTCAGTGTTGTTCTTAACACACACACTCCGTACATTCCGTAAAGCTTGCGCGGTTAATTAATTAGTAAGGCCGTGATTTGTCCTCGCGCTTTAACTTCGTCCACATATTTTCCAAAATCTGCCCTTCATCGAAACAAATATAAACAAGTTCCCTTCCTAGCTCACGCAGACCACCGGGGAAACGTACTACGAACCTCGCATAATGCATAAAAAAGAGAAGATGAGAGTTAGTAAATATCTGCAACACATCTAATCAAGCCAAGAATACTGGACCTAACAAGACCCCCTTTGCACGAGACGTAGGTTTGGTGTAACGTAAAATTGTGTCGGAACATTAGTAAGCATAGGAAATAACGGCCGCATGATACTTTCAAATATTTGCGTAACATATTCTTTCTTTAAGACAGTTGCAATTCCACAAGCGTTTTACTTCTCACGCAGCTTTACCATCGCCTTTCCCCCGATTAGCGCTAAATTTTATGACTGCGGCATGCGTCAATTTGCCAGGAAAAGGCGTCAAATCGAACGCTCTCCTAAAATGCTAATAACGCTTTGGTGCGCTTGCATACAAAATTTATTGTAAAGGCTGCAATTTCCGCACCCACTTCGAACTTTGCCGGCGCACAAATAGATATCAGGCGCATACTTTCAGTAATCACGTACATAGCACCCCGCTTCGTTCATTGAGATCACCAGGCATACGACGTGTGCCACACAGAAACACACAAAAAAAAGCAAGAGTTCAATACGTATTTCTTACGCCATCCTAGTTACGCCAGAAGCCCTAACATTCTGTGACACATTGCACTTAGGATGCCTTCTATTCCGTCAGGCACACTTCCGTCATGCACACCGTCAGGCACACTTCAACTGCCTGATAACACACGAGGGAGTTCGCTTTTAGGTATTTTGAAAGATTGATGACTGTGTGGGGCAGCTACGCCTCTGCCTGTTACATGTGTTCCTAATATTGATTGACTCTGTTGTGTGAGTCATTTTGCGCTACAAACGTTTCACTAAAGTTCAAGCAAAGCTGACGGAAACGCATGCACCTAATGAACACAATGTTCTCGACGCACGAGCAGCTGTCTCTGATGCCTCTGTCTCGAACAAAAAGTACCGACTTGCGCCGCCATTTAGGATTTGTAGCGACAACATATGTACAGACCTGCCTGTTTGTTTTCGACTTTTCGTGTGCCAGTTTTGTGAAACTTGCAGTAACCTCCTCCACTATCTTTCCTCTCATGTTTGCGACGTAGTCACACTGACGAACACCGTCACGCACAGAGTTGGTGCGTGCTTTGTGATAGCGTCCTTCGAATGAGTGGTCCGCCTGATGCAACATAAGTGACCGAGCATCAAAAGTCGCGTTGTGCGTCGCATAGGCTGTGACATGGGAGTCAGTTCCGGGAATTTAAGTGACGTATGAATGATGTGCGCAAATATATCCGTAATATTTGTTCGAATACCGGCTTGCATTGGGTTCCCACATCTAGGAGAGCCCACTCCATGCATGCGGCAAACAACTTTGCGTTTTTGAGGTTGTTACTTTGTCGTATGCCTAACAGCCTTATCAGTAAGACTGTAAACTAAGTTCGCTCTACATACACCACAGCGCGCTTAAACTACGGATATTATGTAGGAAACCATGCATTCCAAAACGGTATGAATGCTAATTACTGTGCGCACATCTAACGCAGTAGTTTGACAGGTATATTGCTATGAAAGCTTACTTTATGAAATATTCGTGTCATGTGTGGCAGCTATCATCATGTCTACTTACCTCCACAAGGCTTCAAGAAAGGGAAACTTCATTTCTCTGCGTCAACGATTCTTTCTTAGCCCTTACGGTTAAGGGCGCTTGTCAACGAGCTAACAAGTCTCTTAAGGATGCAAAAAAAGTTTTAGATACACAATAAGAAATGCAACCTGCTACACTAGTTAACCCTAACACTTCGTTGATACTCGTATTGTCCCGTTGTAGCGATGGTATACAGCAAAACATTTCCAGCACTGTAAGGTAAATATACAACTCTTTACTAGGCCACACTTGTGTACAGAAAAACCGGCAATACCCAAATCACAGCGATAGCCTCGAGCACAGGCGACGGCCGTCGAATATTTTGCGAGGACAAAAAGCTGTGCTAGTGTTTTCATAATTCGAAGTAGTGCTTTTATTTCTGCGAACAAGTTCGCTCAATAGTGAGTTGACGTTTTAAGTAACAGTATTGACAGTGTTTATGTGTTCTCCGCCGCTATACCAAGCAATATAAGCACTGAATCCTCGCGACATTAAAGTTGAATGTAAAATCGGACTCACATTCATTGTTTCTAAGCAACTGCATTTTTTTGCCAGCCCTTCTACCAATCTAGTGAGGAAGCCAACGAGAGAATCACAATACATCTCGGTAAGATAGAAGTAATGACTTGAAACAAACCAAATTCTTGCTCACGTAAAACGCCGTTAGAACATATGAAACTGGCTACAGCAGCTCAGCGAGTATATAGTGTGGCGAGAACGAGCACGTATTTGTGAGTTCAATTTTCGGCTCTGTAATAGCTCCGGACGGCCTTCACTGAGAGAAGACTACACGGTCCTCTAACAGGGAGAGTCACTGCCACACAAAGAAGGAAGGTACGAGCTATGTGAGCTAAAGAGGATATACCCTCTTTGTACCTACACGAAAAAAATGTCTTATCTAGATGGCAACAGGTAATAGCAACACCTTGTTACAGAATTGATAAGGGCGCGTTATGTACGCGACATAGGAAAAGAAGCAGGTACAACAAACTTGGCTCTCCTTCCACCAAACGTTTTTCCAAAGGTCACAGAATATACGGAAGATCCCGACTAATCGTAGCCGAGAGTTTAAGCTTTGCCGTAGCGCTCTAGGAGGACAAGACCAAATGAAGGTTGTTAGGGATTGTATGGGGCAAGTCGCATTAGTTTTGTAGTCTGCTTAAGTGCGTATTTATTCAAGATTAGTTAACCGACTTCGCTTTAGCGCGAAACTCCCAATGGTAAAGTTGTAGAGCCTTCTCTTTGAAACATGCAATTCAACAGCTTCTAAATTCGTTATTTCGAAATAGTATTTTTTTTGCGACAAAAAGAAAACCCGCTCTATATGAAAACAAAAGCACGTGGCATTCCCGCTTCGCGCCACAATTGCTGTGCTCTCAAACAGGTTGCCTATGAACGTGCTGCACACTCAGCTTGTCACTCAAAAAGCGGGACAAGGGAGCAGGTGTCTGCTTATCGCTGTCCATTAAGTGCGGCGATCATAGGGCTTCATACAATTACTATAGAGGGGTCTGTGGCGCTAGAGTCTACGGGAACTGCAAGAAGGGCAGTTCAGCTAGCATAGGAAAGACGGGTGGCACATGACTGCACCTAACCTTCGCCTTTCTGGCTTTAAATGACTTCACCACATTGCTCAGAGATCAATTATAAGAAAGTACTGCGTTGGCAATAATTACATAACCAGTATTAAAATTGTCAGACGGCAGGATTTGAACACCGAACCTTTAGCCCAGAAGCCCTATACTAAAACGATTGCTCCATGGACGGATGGAAAAGCTGAACCACTGCAATTAGCAGCGACACTGCGTTCTTCCAGAGTCTTATTACCTTCCGCATTAAAAAAGAGTATAAACTGCTCCGAAATCTAGTCCAATTTAGGCCCAGATAAAGCGTAATAAACGAAGCCACGAGAAAGTCTGAAGGCCCAAGCACAAAGATTAGGCAAACCCACGTATCAATCCTATAGTGGCTGAACGGCCTTAGTTCCCCCTTGTAATAGTACGAAACTCTATGGCTGCGATGAGCCGACGCTCACCACTGGCGTAAATCGAGCGGCCTATGCCTGCGTCGCTGCCCTGTGACTTTTTAAGCGACAAGTTTAATGCACCCTTCGTTCACGTTTGAGTGCTCAATGACTGCGTGCTAGCGGGTATTTCACGTGTGTTTTCGTTATAGTTAGCGCACTTTCTTTAAAAAAACACAGAAACAAAAATAATTACGAAACAAGCAGGACGTTCAACGCGGCTGGATTATATGTTTCCGAGAGGTAGTTACGACTTTCTCCTAGAAACTGTTGTTCTAAGCTTAATACTCGCGAAGTTAGTCAATAATTATTGTCTAATTGTGCAGTTAGAGTATAAAAAATAGTGTAATATGTTCCATACAACAGCCAACAACATGCGTGGTCGCGACGTCTTAGAGTGCATCGGTATATTTCGAAGTTCGGCTAAAGTTATTTGGGAACCCCGGTATACCGTTTAATATAATATCCAGAAGGCTCATGTAGGAAAGAAACCTAATTTATTAGTTTAAAAAGGACAAGGAAGTCTTCTTCTCCAAACCTTCTCACGCAGTTTTGTTCTTCAGAATGAATTTCTGCTGGTTCTGTGACCTACCGCGTGCACATGTCCCCATTTCGGAAAAAAAACGTAATAATCCCACATCAGTGAGCACTCTCGATTTCTACAGTGTATAGTGACATGTTTCTATCGGGTCTCTTTGTGAAACGCAAAGTGATTTTACCCGTACTACAAGATTTAGTACTACTTGCATTTCAGTAAGCAGGAAGTCATACAGCTGGGCGTTTGCGCGTTCGTTGTCAGTTTCTCTTGATGTATTCTGTTCTCATCTGTCATTTCTACGCACAAGGCTTGTTACCATCGTGCAAATTTTTCCAATAGCTTTGAAGGACAAGGAATAGGACCTAATACGCTTTTTAGCATTAGTGGTGCCTGACTAACTTTATGTATTCCGTTTTCATGAAATGTCATTTCATGTGTATAGGCCGGGCATCCTAACCGGATGCGCTGTACCGCTTGTACAGCGCCACAAGCGTCGCATTACGCATAGGTAGATTGTTCGAGGCGGTGCAAACAACTCTTTGTGAATGCAATGATCAGGCGAAGACGATGATGCAAAGTTTCTTGCTAGCGGGGAAGTTAATCCAAAAGCTTCGACTCAAGTCCGGGTATACACAGTGGAGGAAAGGTATACGCTGGTGAATTCATTGCGTCCAGGCACGGTTTCCTACTGCACTAGAGTTCCTTTTCACCGTCATCAATGCACCACTTTTAGTAAAGTATGTTTTTTATATATCTCTTGAGCTCAACAGCTGCTTCATTTGGGAGGTAAACAGTGTCTCATTTCCGTGCAGACTAAACATTACGTGATCCCTCTTCTCCTCCCTCATGCAGAGGAGCATGTACAGACGGCTTTACAGACGCCGGTAGAATTATCTGTGTTCTAATAAAGTACTCTCTCTCTCTCTCTCTCTCTCTCTCTCTCTCTCTCTCTCTCTCTCTCTCCACTGGCTAAATAGGTGCTTTCTAAGCATGCTATAGACATGAAATAGCAGATTTTTTTTAATGTCTGACGTTCCTGTTGAGAACTTTCGCGAGGCGTCCGCATTCAGCAAAATTGTCAAAACTCAGTGATAAATTAAAAATTCAGAACTCGTCTCGGAGCGCTAAGCTTTTCATGAACAAACTAAATACACACTAAATTTTTTAATGGACAGTAATTATTGGCGTCCGAATGGGATTGGAAAGATAAACAAAATATTTGGCGTACTTCTTCATGCAATAAACGCGTGCTCGATGCTGGCACTCAGCCTTCCCGGAAATCAGACCGCGCGTAGGTTTCAACACGACCCCGTTACGTAATTATTTTAGATATGCACGCGAGCAGTTTAATAATGAGCCGAGGAAGCCAGATGCGCACCTGCGCTCATTGAACAAAATAAAAAGAAAAGATAACGATAAGCACACTCGCGGCTGTCCCAATCACCGCGTTTATATACACACGAAACCTTGAATGAGACGCCGTTTCTTTGCATGTTCCTTTCAACGTGTCGCGAGATTTCGCTCGCATATCTTGAAGCGCTTATGAATTTTGTAAGAAAGATTATTAGTTTTCTTGCCCGGTGTTGCTTTTATGTTTGCGACATCGTCTATTCGACTCGTGGCACGCAGAATAACGAGTGAAAATGGTGATGGCACCCCGGCGCCTATTCAGAATCATTGTCACGGACGTGTCCGCATGCTTGGCTTTATAGAATACGCAAACTGTTTATTACATTGCGTTTGCGTTGGCTGCTACTACGACGGCTCGGCCATCTCGGGATTGATCGGTATTGTACATTGACTAGTCCAATCTATATTTTCAGGCTTGTAATGTTTCTGCCACCTAACAATATCCTTTAGGATAACTTGCGCAATAATGTTCTTTACAGAAGAAGCCAGTGGCCGAAAATCAGCTGTTGTTGACTACGATTTCATGCTTTTATGGTTTTCAGAACATTCACATGAAAATTATATGCACATTAGATTGTGTCAAACAATTTCGCCGTCGTGCACAAGTTAAGGAAGACACGTGCACAAGCTTATCGCCCAATATATTCGGCGAAATGTTTCGAAAAAGAATTACATTATCTGTTAAGAATACACATATCTCTTCGCGCGAACGTCTACATGTGAGCAGACAGCAGGTTGGGCTGAGAGAAGAAGCAGATTTCATGTGGTGCTTGCTGAAGCAAGCCGAAACCATGCTAAACCTTGTAATTTCTTCAGAGTTTAAATTCTTCATCACTAGCCCATTTTATGTCCACTGCAGGGCGAAGGCCCCTTCCTGCGATTTCCAATTTCCCCTATCCTGCGCCAACCGATTCCAACTACCACCTGCGAATTTCCTAATTTCATCACCCACATAGTCTATCCTTGACTACGCTTCCTTTTTCTTGGCGCCAATGATAATGGTAAGCTTCCAGTCCGGATCAGGCAATGTCTGCTGTATACACTCCGACCCATTTTTATTTTGATGTAAGGTTCCTCATGCTCAGGGTCCCCTGTGGGTATTTCACCTAGGCAAACGTACTCCTTAGCAGACACCAGAGGCTGACTAGGGGTCCTGAGCTCTTGTTTTCTTGCTAGGCTATTGAGCATTATATTTGTCTTCTGCACATTAATCTTCACTCCCACTATTGAACTTTCTCTCTTAAGGTCTTCAATCATTTGTTGTAACCTGTCCCGATTGTTGCCGAACAGGACAATGTCATCTGCAAACCGAGAGTTGCTCAGATATTTGCCGTTGATCCTTACTTCTAAGCCGTCCCAATTTAATAGCTTGAATACTTGTTCCAAACACGCAGTGAATAGCATTGCAGAGATTTTGTCTCCCTCTCTGGCCTCTGTCTTTAAAGGCATCTTTCTACTTTTCTTGTGAAGGATTAAGGTAGCTGTAGAACCTCTGTCGATATTTTCCAAGACATTTACGTAAGCCTCCTGTGCTCCTTGATTACGTGATGCCTCTATGACTGCTGGTATCTCTACTGAATCAAATGCTTTTTCGTAATCTATGAAAGCCATACAGAGAGAGGCTCACCTCGCTCGACAAGGTATTTTTCTCCCGTTTGGTTGTGAAAATGTAATACATATGCCAACTAGAGTGACATACATGTGCCATACTTTATTAGATGTGTATTTTACAAGTTACATAAAGGATGATGTGCAAGCAGGTGTACTAATAGCTAATATTAGTGACCACTTACCTATTTTTGTGTTCTTTAAACCCTACTGTACACCACAGAGTCATTCCAGAACATGTGCACCCATTACATACAGAACCGTTAATGAAGCTAAGACCACAATATTTACAAACTTAATAGCAGAAACAAGCTGGGCAGATGTTCTTCAACTATCTGACCCCGGCGCAGCATATGACGTCTTTATTAAAACAATTACTGAGCTCTACAATCAAGCCTTCCATACCGTAGAATTCAAAAAGTGTAAAAAAGCCAGAAAGCCATGAATAAATGCCGACCTTCTAAAAAGAATTAGAGAACGTGACAGACTATTTGCCTCTTTCATCAGAACGAAAAATATGGACTGTTTGACTGAATACAAACAAATTCGTAATAAATTAAGCTCCGATATTAAAAAAAGCCAGGACTAGTTATTACGAACATAAGTTTACTGATATCTGCAACAACCCTAAACAAGTATGGAATACTGTAAACAAGCTAATGTCCAACAACAAAAGAGGCGGCATCTCTGAACTCGTTATAGATGGAGTGCCTTACACAGGGGCGTCGCTTGCCGTCAAACTTAATGAGCGCTTTCTTATATCAGGGGCTTCAAGTAAACGTCAGGCAAGTAATTGTGATTTCACAACGTATATCACGTCCAACATCGAAAACTCAATCTTCATGTTTCCAACTACAGAATTAGAAATATGTACAGTAATCAAAAACCTAAAAATAACAGTGCATGTGGTGCTGACGACATTAAAGTTCTACCTATAAAATCCATCAGTCACATGATTAGTCAGCCACTTACGCATATATGCAACCTGATTTTGAGTACTGGAATATTTCCAGATAAATTAAAAATTGCAGGAATCTCTGTCATACACAAGGGAGGTGATAGAAATGACATAAATAATTATAGGCCAATTTCAGTTCACCAGTCCTCTCGAAAGTAGTTGAACAAATTATAAACATCAGGCTACTAAACTTCTGCAAGCGAAACGATATCATCGCCGAGCAGCAATACGGATTCCAGAAAGAGAAATCTACTGAAATGGCGCTAATAAAAATTAAGGACAAGATAATAGACAACTTTGAGCAGAAAATATATACAATAGGTGTTTTTATAGACTTTAAAAAGGCATTCGACTCCATTAAGCACCTTATTTTACTGTACATGTTATATAAATATGGCATTGGAGGAACGGCCCTCACATTAATAATGAATTACCTCCTAAATCGTCACCTGTACACGAATATTACGAATGCAAAATCCAGCTTAGGTCAGATACATTATGGAGTTCCACAAGGATCAATCCTTGGGCCGCTGTTATTTCAGCTTTATATAAATGATATAATTAACGTGCCCTCTACACCAGAAATAATAATGTACGCTGATGACACCAATGTATTCTTCTGCGGACAAGACCTAGAAGTCCTCCAAGTAGAAATCAATGTATGGCTGGAAAATTTGTCCACGTGGCTCCACGGTAATGAACTAGAGTTAAACACTAAAAAAACTAAGTACATCATATTCCGCGCTCGTAACAAGTGTATAAAACAAGAAATACTTATCCAATTTCGCGATGAATCTATCGAACGTGTAGCAACACATAAATTTCTTGGTGTCATATTTCACGAGCATCTTGACTGGTCACCTCACATGGAAAAAGTTCGCACTGGTATCTCTAGGTCCATTGGTATCGTGTATAAAATAAAGGACCTTTTGCTTATCTGCTTAAAGAAACAACTATACTACACACTGGTGCATTCGCGTTACCACTATTGTCTTCTTGTCTGGGGCACAACACCTAAAACTAGCATAGAAGACATATGTTTATTACAAAATAAATTTTTGCGCCTAGCTGATAATGCACCATACCTTAGCCACACTGCCCCGCTGTTTAGAAAACATCAACTGCCTACACTGTGGAATGTTATAAACAAAAAGATAGCGTTAGCTAGTTACCTACAAATGCATTCCGATCCTACGGCTTTTTTTCAACAGTATCTAACAAAAACACACACCTAAAACACACGGCACATATGTTACAATAAGGAAAAAATACGTATGAACTACGGCACCCAGAAACTTAGCTACAGAACTTCCAGTTTTTTAAACGATCACCATCCTGCTGTAAACATTATCCAGGAAAGTAAATCATTCAAAGCTTTCAAAAACAACATATCTATGTATCTACTGTCACTGCAGGCGTGACCACTCCTTTTGTTTTGTTTTTTTCTGTTGTTTCCTACAGCATTTTCCCCAATTGTACATAAATGTTCAATATGAAATAACTCCCGTTTCAATGTTTCCAACGACTCTGTATTTCTATCTCGTTTAGTGTTTATTATATGCACTGAATGTCTTGTGCTCTCGAATGGGAGCAAGAAGGGCTCAGACTCCTTGTCAGGCAACCATTTGCCTTTTGGTCTGCGCCCTAGGCGACTGCGCCATACGTTGTCCGAATAAACTCTTTGACTTTTAAAAACATACGAGGCACGGTGTCTTAATCTTGCCGTGATCAGACAATCGTTTGAGCACGCCGCTGCCACTGACGGCGTTATTAGGTTACATTGAAAGCTGTAACGTTCACCGGGATGATGCATACATCCCGTTCATATTCATTGTGCTAGAATAGCGCGATACAGCGGCGATTGTGACAGCTGCTTTAGCATGCGGTCCAAAGCCATGCCCAGCTAGCTAACCTCATTAGGCGATGAAGTGCGTCGAAACAGCTGTGCACAGTGGCAGCGGGTTCAGTGTATTTCCAAGTATTCCGGTACATATTCCGAGTAAACAGGTACTATATTTTCGAGTAAGCAGCCGGTACATGATACTCATATATTGCACGCCCTCCTGTTAAATAAAATACAAATTTACTAATGTGCTGACAGGTGGCCCGCTCCTCCAACGACTTCCTCCCTGCATATAACTTCATATGTTTATATAACGTACACGTAATTATCCCGCGTGCTCCCATGAGGACCTTACCCGAGACTTAGACGGGTGCTGTGTACTTTCGCGGATGAGCCTGCACGAATGTGGCTGAGTGACTATGGCTTTCTTCTGCTGAGCATGAGATATTCTGGTTACCAGCAGTCTTATTATTTACTTTAAATTGTAGAAATATATTAACTCTCTGCGAATTGACTGTTTGTTTGCGGCACTGCACGAGAGATCACTTTTGTGTTTTATAGTCCTAGTATATACAGTGTACATGAACTCTTAAAACGGGTAGAGATGAGCCGCCTTTTGTAGCTTATAGTCTGATTTTCTTTTGTTTATAGCTGTCTTTGTAGACTTAGTGTATCCGTGGTGTTCGCGAAAAGTGCTTGCGTATTTCTCAACTGGTGTACCGAGCCCACAGGTGTACCTGCCCTTTCTGCACTATCACCAGGATCGGCGCACATCATGATTTGTTTGTGTCCGCATCTCGGGGGGGGGGGGGGGGACACATTTTTTCCCAGATCCTAGCCATAGACAGCTTCGCTCGAAAGGACAAGAAAATTACGCGGGGTGCGTCCAACTTTCGGCAGGACACGATCATTCTGACTTGCTACCATTGGACCAGGCTGATCAGCACTAGTGTCAGCGCTTTGTTACTACTACGTCTGATTTTTGAGACGTGCAGCGATGACTTGCAAAGAAACCTAAGCTAAGAATCCGCGCTTCAATTTGGCACAGACTACGAAGAGGTCCCGTTAAAGCAGGTTATAATTCAAGATTTCTTGGCGCGTTCCACAAATTTGGCGCGTTCAACATGCCTTCCTTTGCGTTTTTGCCTTCTTTTTTTTTTGGCGCCCCCGTCCCACAAAAAATAACATTGTTGCGGCGCAGCGAATTATCGCATGGCGAAAGTTCGATTTTGTTACTTCTTTTGCAGAAAGTAATTGGCCACAGGACACTTCAGTTGCCGGATATTCTTATTATATTGTTGCGATAGCAAGTATATGGACTCTCCAGGCGCATTCCTGCCGTCCCGTCCGGTATGAACTCCAAGGACGATAACATCGTCACCGCGCGACGCTTGCTGTGTGTGCGAGTGAAATCGAAGGGGGGGGGAATGAGTGAGCGGATGATGGGGGCACATTCTTGTGTGCGCAAGGGAGAAAAGCGGGGAGGAAGCGCGCCGCCAGCCGTCGTGCGCGATATGTCAGGCGGAGTTGAGGGAGGAGGGTGGACCCTAACATTGTGTGATCTGTGACTGATTGCGCAACAGGTTTATTTGCCCTGTTTGACACATTATATACAGTGACTTTTGCTTGGATACGTAGATTTATTACAGACTTATACGTATATTTAAAAATCATGTTGCGAGATTTTGTGTATACATGCAGTGAACTTTGTTTCCATCGACACTTCTTTTGCCCTTTATCAAGCTGCATCTTAGCATCTGTATAATCTATTGTATCTACGCATTTCTAATGTATATTTCACAGAACTCCTGCTCTTGCAGAACTCTGTTGCGATTATAGTATTGGTGAAATGACTCACAATACGCGGTCGGTGACAGCTGCTCATGCGTAATAGATTGTAGCAAAGGACAGCGTGACAGATTTTTTTTCCTGGCAGTTGAATATGTACAAACATGTAAAGAAGGTTCTTGAATGACAAAGTTTCATTAGAATATTTGTCCTCAACTTGTTCATTTCATGACTTTCACGTTTTGCGTATCAGCGGCATGCACTGCTTTGCTGGTTTCGAAATGATATAATTATAATGTTCGCGTAATATTTTCTTCACTTATTAAATAGAGAAAAAGGTGGGAGCATTGATACCAGTTATTTATCGCACAAATTGGGGGGGGGGGGGGGACATACGCATATATTACTTTAGTAAAAAAATACAAATTTTGCATGTCTTGACAGTGCGTAGCGTTCAAGAATTCGTTTGCAGCACCTTTGACAATGACAATGCAGGTATTATTCAAGTATTTGATCCCTCGACAAATTATATAAGGAGCAGGCTCAGTTGAAACGCTCAGCAGGCTCAGTCGCGATACCAGTGCATTATGTAAAGAATACAAGGAATAACTCGAACACCAGTAAGAACCATATCATTGGTTTGTTTTCCTTTTTTAAACATTTTTGGGCCCTAAAAGAACACGGCACTTATGGCCACTTGATGCGCTGAATCACCGGGATGCATAACAAGTAGCGTATATTTAACTATATATGCGTTATGGACTCGTTTTTATAATTCAAATAGTGTTCCTCTTTACAGTGTTCCGAAATCCATGAAATAGTAGAACCGATAGGATAAGTGATAACTTTTTGCTCTACGAAAAATATAGAGTAAGCAGAATGGTTGACGACAATATAAACACCAACAACGTAATTCAAAATCAGAAGAAAGAAAATTATGCAAGACTATATTCTGCCCATAATTACCAGCCAGGCTTTTAAGAATGGCGGTGCATACAGATGCTGCCGAGGGCTTTCCCCGTATTATGCTTCGCATAAAATCTATGCTCGCAATGACTCGCACCTCGCCGCTTGAGCGGGCCGGTCGACAAGCACGTACATTAACTACATGAAGCTTCTGGTTCGCAGAATCAAAGAAACCCTGAATTTCCCCGATATTAATGCTACACATCCCTTATGCGGTCGATTCGCATAGTAATATGCGTGAGACGGCTTAGATTTTTTATTTCATTTGCGTTCCGTATCATTTTCGTACCCCACATGTCGGTTTCAACTCTAGGTAGACTGCAATCCCCCCCCCCCCCGCCCCCTGCAAATAGCTGTTTTTTTTTTCCTCTTAACAATACGCTCTTAAATCATTTGCACCCTTTTGGGTGTATATTTGTCCCACAACAGTAATTGCCGTGTGCCTTGCTTGCGTTTCCTTTCTTGAAAACGATGCGCTCGCTACTTTCCTGCCGCAATGCTATGTCACGCTGATAATGCGCATGCGTTCGCGACTTGAAAGTACCGGGCTCGCAGCGTTAAAAAAAGGAAATTCGGGCAAGGTAGACGGTTATTGTTGTGGAATAAGATACGCCTCAAAGGGTGCAAACTTTTTTGGAGTGTAGGGTCATTATGACTGCTAATCGCATCAGGAAAAGAGAACTATTATTTTTGAAATTTCCTTCGCTTGGCATTCATGAATACTACTTGTTAATCGGATGCACCCTAAGGGGCTCATAAACGTCTACAAGTTAATAAATGAAGTCCGCAGTTAATAAATGAAGTCCTTGCCTCAACGGTGAAAGAAACGTGTAAATGAGCAACAGTGGAGATGCACAACGGAAAGGCACAATGTGTGAATGTAATAATAATAATAATATTTGGGGTTTCACGTGCCAAAACCACTTTCTGATTATGAGGCACGCCGTAGTGGAAGACTCCGGAAATTTTGACCACCTGGGGTTCTTTAGCAATTTGTGAATGTCCTGAAGCAACTTCGGGCTCAGGAAGCTTTTTCAGGGTGGTGAGAGACTTTTTCGAGATACTTGCAAGTTGATAAAGAACGCACTGTAAGGAAACATTGCCCGTACCTACTATATTGATATTTTTGAACGTGAACGTGAACACGGGATCACTTCGCTTTCGCTACTACGAGCGCTGCCTATAGCGGCACCGCAGAATTTATGTGCGCATGTGTGATGAGAGTAGCCTTCCTTCGCGCGCATTACGTTATCCGAGCTCTCCCATGTCGCCTGCTAGGCGCTTTTCTTTCCGTCAGTGCGGCTCGCAGTTGTCATAGGCCACACTACGCAACCGCAAGGTCAAACGATGCGCTTCTCAACATGGCGGTCAGGCCTAAACACCTTAGCGTATTATTTCGCTGTCTGTTCTGCCCGCAGATTTATTCATAATGAATTTTGTAAACCAAGAGAGAAGCAGGGCATCCGAAAGAAGTTACAGACAATTTTCTTCCTTTACTTCACGTTTTTAACTAATTTAGTCACAATTACTAACGCAAAAGCCGCTGGACAAAATTATCCACTGCTTGCATCGCGACCCTTGCTGAAATACTCATTGGCCGGAACAATTTCTGTGATTCTACACTAGAGCAAATTGTAGAGAGAAGGCACGAAGTTTATGTTTGCTCTCAAATCTATCAACTTTTCGCGAACAAATACGCACCACTAGTCTGCAGTCATAGAATAAATTGACGATCCACCACGGCTCCGATCGAGTTCCCCAATATATAGTTTTCAGAAGTTAATATTTTGTTTCGCTGCCGCAAAACTAGGCGTAGCCCGCGACGAGGGCGATGACGTGATGACATGCGCGCGAAGTGATGATTCCTTTGCACTACGCTCCCACTGAGCATGCACAAAACATTTCGGCGCCACCGTTAGACTATGTTGATAGTACCGAATGCCACGGCCACCCGTGTTCACGCTCAAAAAGATCAAGATAGTACGAAGAACGGCGGCCCTGTTACCCAGCATGGGTCAAACTATTCATCAGCTGAAATTCCAGGAGCATCCTACTATCAGTGAATCGCACTGATCCGCTCAACGTTGCGCGGCCAGAGTCCGATTGACCTGAGTTCACCAAATTCGCACAACTGCTAGCGCAGCTATACGGACAACATGTTCGCTGAAAGAAAAAACTGTATTCCTGGTTCATAGTACCAAACCAAATTAGGAGGGCACTGAAAAATTTACATTTCCAAGTCTGGACTGCAGTCTGCAATTGTAAGTTACATTTATAGGCGAAGAATCATATCGTCATTGTTTCGGAATGTCTGATGCGTATAGTTTGGCTATGGAAAAGAATGGCTAACGCAAGAATCCGGAACAACGTCCAATAGCTCCAAGCTTCTGCGTTTACCTAATAGGGTGAGAGCCTGACGTGACCGCAGTGAAAATGAAAGGGCTACATCCCAGCTTACCTCAAACACAGATGTGATGCGCAGGGCGTAGAACACTGGAAGGAACAAGCACGCCACCAGTGGGGCCACAGCTATGGTGTTCAGGCCGTTCCACATCAGGTGGAAGCCGTACGCGTAGAAGTGTCCAGTGAAACCGACGAGTCCCGTGGAGGAGATGAGGCTCGCCACAACCGACGCCGCCAGCGGGAACGAGCGCAGGGCGCGGCTACCGAGGAACACTTCGGCCGTGGTGTCCGCGGAGCGGGCCTTTCGCCGAAGCGAGAAGTAGAGTCCGATGCCAAAATTAAGCGCCATCAGAGCGCCGAACACCGCGTACTCGGCCACCTGAGCCATGACCGTCCTCCGCCCTGGTCGTTCCAAAACCCCGACGAGAACGATCCGGCGCGCTCTCTGAACCGAGAGAACAGAGCTCTCGCGAGGCGGGAGTCCCTCTGAGCTGGACCTACGCCAGGCCTTTGAAAACGAGCGCCTGTTCCAAGTCTACGAAATCCTTTGGACGAGGAAACGTCACCCGCTCGGGCTGGAGGACGGTAGCGCACGCCGCGCGGCCGCCGCTCGAGATGCACTCTGTCGTTGTGAGGTGAGCGAAACGCTTCTGTCGCCCCGCTCCAAGTTTAGCGGTCGTTTTTTTCCCTTTTCGAGTGGCTGGTCTGTTCAACTGGACTGACTCCTTGTGCGCCACGATCCGAGATACGCAGCTTGACAAGCGTTTCCGAGGCTTGCGAAAGGCGTTCGGCCCTAAGGTGGCTACGGGGTAAGGGCGAGGGAAGCTGGGGGGGGGGGCACGACAGGTCACATGACTGGCGTAATCGGCTTAAGGGACTCCGCCTCTAATTGCGGTGCGCGGTTCTCAGAGTGCGGACTCCTTTACGCGGCTCTCCTCCTTTCTTCTAGTGTCGTATGTCGATTATATATGCGCGGAACATGCTTAGCGCGCGGGGAAGCGATGCGCACTTGCATGGACACCCACGAGAAAAAAGGAACGAAAGCCTTCGGGACGCCAAGCGACCGATGTGAACGATGCGCAGCTGGTTCTCGTAATTGAGTGCAAAATGGGCACAGAGGAGAGATGGAATTGAAACTCATACGGAGGAAATATGGCACTCGCGTGTGTCGTGACTCGTGAAAGAGGGAGGCAATAGACTGACACACCATTCAACGAGCACGTGTTTGTTGACCGAGTTTTTACGTTCTCCAGAGGTATCAAATGCTCGCTGAGCGAATGAACACTTGCGTTCCCGCCGATTCGTGAAGAACGTCTGCATAGAGGGAAACGTATAGGTACTAACCATTCATTTCTAATAATATTTTCACTCCTCTTGAAGAACAAACAAATTAGCTTATTTTCTGTGTGAACAAGAGTGTTTTCAGCTCTCTTTTCTAAGGAAGGTGAGCAGGAATACATTCGCGTATGATTGTGTTTGCGTCGGCGAATTGTATTTAAATTTTACACAAATGTTTTTTTTTTTTTTGATGTTATGGGGTTCCTCTCCAGACACCATGAACGATTATCACTGGCTGAGAGCAATGAAGGCAAATTGAAGATTCTTCATCCTAAATACTCGAGGATTCATTCCACATGGACAGCGTCAGAATGCGTAGAGTAACATATTACTGAGCAATAAATGCTTTCTGGCAACCTTTCGAAGCCAATAGACAATGAAGACAAAAGAAGAAAGAATAGGGAAAATTATCTGGGCTCGCATTCACAAAAGTGTTCTTAGGCACAAACTGCGCGTTGCAGGCAATTATTAATTAATTGCAACGTAAAGACAACGTGTTATTAATTACGGCAATCGGTCAATGGCAAAAAATGCTTACAAAGAAAAATCTTTGTGCATTCAGCTCGATGTTCATAATAAATTGTAGAACTGATTCTGGGCGAAGGTGAAGATCTGGGAAACACTTCATATATTAATAGAGAAGAAGAGAAGCAAAAGAACATGTGAATCCAACAGACATATTGAAATACATGTGTAGCGAAGCCTTCGTGAAGCTGTTAGGGAATTGCTTGAAACTTGTCCGTTTCATTCATGCGCCTATGCTGTAAAGAAAACCGGTGAGTGTGCACGCACGGTTGCGCACACGCACTACGCTATGTCACGCATGCGGCGACCCGCTCAAAGGGTCACTTGGTGTTGGCACGGTTGAAGCGTATGTGCAAGGTAAATAATTATACCTGGTAGCGAAGCTTCCATACGAGCCCATACATTCTAAACATGGCGGTTCATCTGCCGTTCATGGGACTTAGGGACAACTGTGCGAGGAGGCAACACATCCGGCCGAAGAAAAAAAAACAAAACAATGTGGCGCTATATCCGTTAAAAACGGAAGCGACGTCATTTTGATCTCAAAGGCGCGAAATATGTTTTGGTGGCCTGCCATTAGAGCACTATATTCGAATGCCCCGCCATTCGACTTGATGGGCGTTTCGAGATTTCAGCCCGAAAAGCGATGGAAGAAAAGGCCAGCCATACGCGTGTCAAAATCGCACCCCTGAACACAACATGCTTTCTTTGTAGGCCGACGAAAGCTTTAGGTCTAGAGTGCTAATACTATCGTCGGATGCCAAGCCCGTCGGCCAGCGCAGTCGCACGAAAAAAAAATTGGCTGAAGGCTTAGCTTGGTTAAGCCTGGAAGATTGCGAAAGCAATACCCTTGGCTGCGCCTTGGTTCGGCTGATGGTGTGGACATGGTTGCCCTTTGTTAAACTTATGGCTGTACATCATCCGACATAGCTCAAGGCAGCGCGCCGGCCACTGCGAGGAGCCGAGCTGTAGCCCAATTTATCCTCCTAGCGTGACGTCACACCAGCGAGCGGCCTCTCTCGGTAGCGCCGCAGCAGCGGCGCGCATGGCTTCGCCTCCACCATCGATGCCGCGAGCTGGGGCCCCGTCTATCGGTCTGGCCTGACGTCACACGGTCACGTGACACGCAGCTGTGTAAGGAGGCGCCACGACCACCGATGGGCCGAAAGTGCGAGCTGTATTGCTTTCGCAATAAAAAAACTACACGATTATCTGGTGGTTGTAACTCACTACTTTTCACTGAACATGTTAAGAAGCGATGAAGCTGCCCGCGTCACCAAATTTACACAAACTTTGACAAGCAAAAAAAGCGCAACGTGTGAGGGGGGCGTATTGTCAGAGCTAAACTTTGGGAGCGCCCCTTTCTGCACACTTCACAAGCTACATCGCTTTGCAAGCGATAGCGAAGCTTAAAAAAAAACGGTATTTATTTATAATGCTAAAATAAAATAGAAATGTAATTTCTATACTCGTCATGCATATGTAAAATTGATTAGGAATCTTATTTTCGTCGAATGAATTTAACTGTGCCTTGCCTTAAATAATAAAAAAATAGAAAATAAAAGTGCCGTTTTTCTTATCCAATGTTTCGGTGGCTATGGTGTTGGGTTGCTGAGCACGAGGTCGCGGGATCAAATCAGGGCCACGGCGGCCGCATTTCGAGGGGGGCGAAATGCGAAAACACCCGTGTACCTAATTTAGGTGCACGTTAAAGAACCCTAGGTGGTAAAAATTTCCGGAGTCCTCCACTACGGCGTGCCTCATAATCAAAAAGTGGTTTTGGAACGCAAAACCCCATAATTTAACTTTTTTGCCAATGTTTGTTCCCCCCAAACATAGTCGCGCTTCATACGCTGCACCCATAACCATCCTTGCTGATGTCGGTGACAATTTGTGCTGAACCGCTATCAGCCCGAAGCTTCGCGACCTATTTGGATCGACATTGGTATGCGCGCAATTGTAGCCTATTGGTTGGTGAACCGGGCTGGCTCGCTTAGGGGAACGAGGTTATAACCCACTTCGTCGGTGTCGTAATTCAACTTGTGTGCACGGCAGGCCAAGCATCGGCATGTTGCCTTACGAGCAGCTTTTCTGGTTTGCGCAGGCTTTACTTTTTAAAGTTGGAACTGCCGCGCATCTGGATTCACCAGTCTACCACAGCAATGTTGACACATTCAGCTACGAACAAGAAGCGCCGGTGAGGTGTTGCCACTATCTCCATTGCGCCTGTGATGCCATCGCTGAAGTGCCTTCTCCTGGGCTGTTCACGCCCCATCAACTTTCTTTTAAAGCCGCATCGCAGAATCTTCACTTCAGCTGGCACGGCGGGCCAACCATCGGCATGCTGCCTTGCGGGCACCTTTTTTGGTTTTCGCAGGCTTTACTTTTTCAAGCTGGAACTGCCGCGCATCTCGATTCACCAGTCTACCACGGCAATGTTCACACGTTCAGCTACGAACAAGAAGCACCGGTACCCGCCGTGTTTGCTCAGTGGCTATGGTGTTAGGCTGCTGAGCACGAGGTCGCGGGATCAAATCCCGGCCACGGCGGCCGCATTTCGATAGGGGCGAAATGCGAAAACACACTTAGATTTAGGTGCACGTTAAAGAACCCCAGGTGGTCAAAATTTCCGGAGTCCTCCACTACGGCGTGCCTCATAATCAGAAAGTGGTTTTGGCACGTAAAACCCCATAATTTAATTTTTTTAAGAAGTGCAGGTGAGGTGTTGCCACTATCTCCATTGGGCCTGTGACGGCATCGCTGAAGCGCCGTCTCCTGAGCTGTTCATGTCCCATCAGCTTTTTATAAAAGCCGCATCGCCGAATATTCACTTCAGCTGGCACGGCGGGCTGACCGTCGGCATGTTGCCTTACGAGCACCTATTTTCGTTTGCGCAGGTCGGTGAAACTTATTATTAGTAGCGACTTCTGTGGTGCTGTGGTCTTGTCGTGCCCCATGTAGAGCATTGACGTTGCTCGTGAAGTGTTTTGCGAGTGCAGGCTGCTTTTATGCGGGGATGTGGAAATAAATCCCGGCCCTACTACTCAACAGATGCTAAGGCAGTGGCTGGAAGGCCAGAACCCACTACTTGCTGACTTTGCAGCACTAAGAACCCAGCAGACCAGTTTGCAGAACATGTTTACTTAATTTAACCTCCGGTTCATTGAAGTAGAAAGAAAAAACTGCCTGTATTGATGAACATGAAAAAAAGCGGCTAGTTTTCATCGTGAGAAATTCGTTCACCGTCAAAATTCAAAAGACACAGATGAGGACCTGAAACAAAAGTGAATTCTGAGGTTTTTTGCGAGAAGCTAAATGTGTCCTGCAAATCAGTGGGCAGAATTCACCGCCTAAAAGAGGCCGGCAAGTTGAGACCTGTGATAGTATACTTTCAGGATTATAATGAAAGAGAACAAGTACTCGAAAATGCACATAAGCTCAAAGGAACAAAATTATCCATCCAAAATGACTATTCGCCTAATACATTCATGAAAGGAAAGATTTTATGGAACAGCGCCAAAAGCGGAAAGGAACAAAGCAGGAGATTAAGACTTATAGATGATAAACTACGAATCGATGGCGATTTGTATTATTGGGATGAAATTGTGGACTGCCGAGTAAAAATGTAGAGCCGCGAGAAAAGTTCTTATGAAAAGTGACAAGAGTAGTCTCCACGAACCTGACTTTCGGCTGATAAACATAAATGCACGCAGTCTTGTAAACAAAGTTACGGAACTTGAGTCCATCCTTCTAATTTATCTTCTCCACGTTATTGTAATCACCGAAAGATGGTTGCACAGCGATACTGATGGTAAAAGTTTTTCCCCACTTATACCAAGTCTTTCGGAAAGACAGACGTTGACCAGAGGGGAGTTGCAGTGCTTGTGAAAACGGATATACCGGCTTTACTGACGCAGCAAATTGATAACCATTAAAGTGTCGCGTTGAAGTTATCATGTCGGCAACGCTCTTTAATTACGATTGCAATTTATCGTGCACCCGATTCGCCCCCTGAATTTTGGCATCTTTTGTGGTATTACTTGGCGAGCCTTAAGGATGACAGAATTAGTATAGTTGGGGATTTTAACCTTCGGAATATCATTACAATCGCCCATTCTCGTACAGTAACAAATGTGAGCATCTTGATTACGTGGCTGATATTATGCTGAGTGCTAACGTTCAGAGATTTTTAATCAACCAACTCGTTTCCAAAGCAATTCCGCTTCACTACTGGATTTTATCTTCATCAGCCTTTCGATTGAAAATTACAGTATAACTCAAGAGGAAGGTATCTCTTACCACCGCATGAAATGTGTTACGTGTTCCCTCGGGGTGCAAAAAACAATTGTCACTCCATTTCTGATTAAAGACTTCTCTCATGCTAAAGACGCAAGTATTCTGGGTTACCTGCTTCATAACCTAGAGAACTTTAAATGACATGATGACGAATCACTGTGGAACGCTTCTTTCACGTATTCTCTTGATAATGTCGTGCCGAGTAAAATAAAAAACAAGCAAAAACAACCCTTTGATAACGAGAGATATACTGCACCTCAACGAAAAATTTAAAGACTAAAGCAAGCAACGTTTAATAATAACCCAGGGCAAATGGCACTGACAAGTTTAAGCGAGGCAATCCGTAAGGCTAAGCACCATAATTTCAACTACACGTTCCCCAATTTTATTAAAAACTCTCCTGAGAAGCTTTGGTGACACTTGTCCACGAAAAATAAGGAAGTTGATCGCATTATGTACGATGGCATGACTATAGATGACAAGCGTAGTTTAGCTGCAAAGTTCAATGAATACTTTCAGTGTTCTTCTTTTTTGAAAATCAGTCCTTATATCAAATATCCGCCCTTATATCAGAACCCGGTGTTGTTTTTTATGTTACTAAACTTAAAGACTAATCCGTCACCTGAGCCTGACAATACACCGAACCCCTTTCTTCGTCGGTATACCAAGGTACTTGCTAAATTTCTGGTTATTTTTCGTGCTTCCCTATCATCTATTCCTGCAGATTGGAAAACTGCACGAATCATTCCCGTCTTCAAAAAAGGAGACAGCATGATATTAACAAATTATGAACCAATCTCTTTAACGTCGTCACGCTGTAACATTGTGGAGCATGTCATGGCGAATTACATAAGTTTTTAACTGATAATAACACAAGACAGTTTCAATATGGATTTATAAAGGGGCCCTCCACAGTCACCCAGTTGACAAGAGTTGTTAAGAGCTTCGCCTCGGTTCTTGATGAATGAGGTCAGATTGACATTATATTGTTCGATTTTATGAAGGCATATAATTTTATATGGCAAGCAAAACTCCTCTTAAAGCTTCGATCTCTAGGCTTACAAGAATTTATAGTTTTTTGGGTTGCATCGTATTTAAGTGAGAGAGTGCAGTTTGTAAATATTGATGGCCATTGCTCACGGCAGCTACTAATGAGATCAGGTCTACCACAATAAGGGTCCTTGGTCCCTTGTTGTTCTCAGTATGTATGAATTATTTTGTAGATGGAATTAGTGCGCCTCATTGTATGTGACTTCTCGCTGATGATTGCCTGATATTTAATGAAGTGAGATGTTCTGAGGATCAAGGATTGCTTAATCACAATTTACAGAAAATTCATAAACGGTGTGAACAATGGAACATGGTTCTTAACGCCTAGAAAACTGTTTTCATGGATATAACCAGAAAATTTTATTGTTTTACCTTTTTGTACTCGCTTGTATCACGGCCACTAGTTGAGGTCAGAAGCTACAAATACCTAGGAGTAACTATAGCAAACACATTGAAATAGAAATCACGCATATCGAATGTTTGTGCCTCTTCTTTCCGCAAATTCTGTTTCCTCAGACATAAATTGAAACAAGCACCATTTGGGGCAAGATGGTTAGCATATTCATCGCTTATTCGACCGAAGCTTGAATATGCTGGAATCGTTTAATATCCACGCACAAAACTTAATATCAGCGCACTCGAAAGGATGCAGCAGAAAGCCTGGGTTTATTCGTTTAAAATATTTGCAGACAGACTCCCTGACCATCTTAATGCGTCAACATCACACGAAAACATTGCAGCTTCGGCGCAAGATTCAGAGATTGAAGTTTCTTTTTCAGCTGAAGCACAGTAAACTAGCTTTAAATCCGGATCATTATATATCGCCCCTATTCACCAGAGAAACAAGGCATCGCCATGCTGAGTCTGTTACCCCTTTTTGTCGCTACCGCCTTCCCCCTTGAGTATCTTCCTGTATTTACTTCACTGACAAGGGAATAAAACGATAGTTGCAAGTAGCGCTCTGTGGTGTGTGTTTCTCTTCTGTGTGTCTCGTCAAAATGTTGCGCAATCCAACCTCTAATATGCTATGCCAACACGCCCAGTCCTCAACCTTTTCTTCTACGCACGATAAATAACTGGAACGTTATTCCATCGGCATGGTTGCACAGCACTGAGATAATCGAGCAAATGGTTGAATAGGGCGTAATGGTACCTTTATTTCTTTTCTGTTTTGTTGGTAACTTATGTTGGTACCCTTCCATTTTGTTGGTACCTTGTTACCTTATGCATATGCGTCTCCATTTGCTTGATTGTGATTGGTATGTTGTTGGTTTGCTTTTGTTGTGGTATTTCATGCATTTCCTTATTGGTCTGATTGTATAGCCTAACGCAACTTTTGGGTGCTTGAATAGTTGTGGTGGCCGCGTTGTCATTGGCGCGTTGGGGTCGCGTTGGCATTTATTATTGAGCCTATGGGCGTGTAAAAGCACCCTCTTTTAGCTTCTGTTTCTGTTATCACACTTTATACCTTATTTGTTGGCGTTGCTGTTACAATACTCCATCTTTTTGTAGTGATCCATTTGCATGTATCTTGGTATTAGTCGAATGTGTTTATATCCACTCCTGCTAGGGCCTCCTGATGACTGTAGTATTCTTTAAATAAATAAATATATATAACTTCAAGTATGAACTGCTTGGCAAAACAAGACACCAGCTTCACCATGCAGAGACCCCGCAGTCACAGTCAGGAAAATCTGGGATAGTTTGCAAAGAAAGGTTCGCTTTGAAAAATGTGAGAAATAACAACTTGGCGCCGCTTGCGTCCGAACCCACAATGCCCGCATGAGCCTTGCGGTGATTCTATAGCAACTGAGCTATGGCGATGACTGTCCTTCGCTGCACTTTTTTTTTTGGTACTTGTGAAGATGTGTTCACAAAATTACCCACGGAATAGTCGCCAATGCCACTCTAGCCGGTTGAAGGCGTTTGGAACCTTGGCAGCGGTTGTGCAACGTGCTACGAAGCGCTACGTCACGTAGTACGTGATCTCGACGACCCAAGCATGACCGATGAGCCCTTGCAAGCTACCTCGAGGCATTATAGCTGGCATATGCAAAGCTGCCTCTGGGCAACAAGGAGATTCAGGGGATCCGATTCGCTTGATTTACATTAACGCCCGTTTGAGATTAGCCAAAACACAAGGGCCAAGGAAAGGCCGCCGCACAGTCGGTATGGTATTTTGCTGCTTAGCACGAGGTCGGGGGTTCGCTTCCCTGCCGCGGTGGTCACATTACAGGGGGGGGGGCGGGGAATGCAAGAAGGTTGGTGTATACCGTGCTTTGCGTGCGCGTTATAGAACGCCAAGTGGACAAACAAATTGTGAGCCCTCCTGCATGGCATCTGTTATGATCCACTGTGCTGTTTCGAGGCGTTAATCCTCCCAATTACACTCTGAAGAAAGTTGGCACCCTTTGGGGCATACGTTGTCCCGAAACGATAATCGCCATCAGATTCCCTTAAATCCTTTTTTTTTTTTGCTAACTTTAAGCTCGCTGCTGTCCTGTCAAGAATGCTATCTCACGCTCGAAACGCGCATTCCGTCCGTGAACTGGATGTACTGGGCGCGCAGTGCTAAAGAAAGGAATGTCCCGAGAGGCCAATGACGACTATTGTTTGGGGGCAAGATACGCCCCAAGAGCGTAAGCTTTTTTTATATGGTGCGGGCGTGTGTGTGTTCCACTTTGGAAGTATTGATTTGGGGAACTATTTATTAGACATAGAAACTAATGACCCATCAATTGGTTGATCCAACTGAAATGCGTAAGCATTAATTGTTTGCAAACCTTGCGTAACGGAACGCCTGAAGAACGCCCACAAAGGCTTACCTAACTCATCTCACTTCACTCTGCACTCACAGACACTCGCCTCCAGAATAACCTGTCGAACAGGCAATCTGCTAAGTTCGACGCAGAGACAGGCTCCGTGCACTGAGCCCAGTTTCGTGTTCCCGCCAGTGATGGCGCCGCAGTAGGCGCCGAGAGCGATACTTTCGTTGAAAAAAAATGTACGCTGCTGGCGATTCCGCGCCTCATAAACTTCTGTTGCACAAGGTCTGATCAAATGTGGAATAAGAAGAACCAAGAATTAGCGCTATATAGCTTTGCGAATACCATGTGATGCGGCGATCGCGAGCAAACCAGCCGAGCCCATAGTCGAGCAAGTTTTGACTGTGTTCGCACCGTGCGCGGCTGCCCGCAACATCATTTTGTCGTCGTTTGAATGAGAAGTGCGACAGGCGCGATTTACTTCTGCTTTCATATTGTTTGTGACAACGCATGCGAAACCGAAGCAGCGGTCGCACTGGGAAAGCTACTGAACACCGAGATCTCGAGGCTCGTTTGAAGCTTGAGTTTCACTCCGTGCAGGCTACAGTGTACAATTTGTATTCCTTCAGTAGCTCAGCCACTGCTGCATTCGAAATTAATTGTGCTAAGCTTCTAGAAGCAATTTCGATACGCTACTGGCTCTGAAAATGTTAATTTATTGACGGAAAATGTGTCCACATTTGATATATAAGGAAGAAAGAACTGGTTCCAATACCTGAATCGCAATGCAAGATTGCAAGTGATCACGCCGGAAACACACCAATTTATATGCAAAAAGCGCTGATGCCAAATAGAGCACGCGCTGATGCCCAGTGAGTGACATATTGCCGTCCAGTGATACAATTTTGTGGGTGCTGCCACGTGCTCATTTTATTTGCGTCCCTTGTTGCGTGTCATTAGCAACATACCGGGTAGTGTCTATACATTTCGTAGGGTTATATGTGCTTCTAATGTAGCATGCAACAAAACAGCGCTTATTTATATGTATATTCGGCATCTTCTCGATTAATCTAAAAACTGACGCTCATATCAAATGAGAGCATGTCAAGAATGGAACCACCTTGCTGGCGCGTTGATGGCTATTGAAGACCACCTACGATTTCGTACGGCCATAATCGACACCATCGCTTCGGGCTTCACATGTCTATGACTACGTCACTTGCTGCCTGCTTTGTTTCTTTTTTGTGTATAATTTTTTTACCCCACTCCCCTCTGTAATACTTTGTGGTCTTTATTAGGGTATAATAAATGAAATGAAATAGCCGTACATTGTCATCGTATTTACACAAAGCACGTAAATGAATCTTTCAAAACACAACTTGTGCGATACTTGTGGCGTTTGCACCGTGTTGCTGTATACATAATAAATTTGTTTACAGCACATTTTGTTTAACTAAATGTAAGATTAAACCATTCCCGATTACTTCCCACTCAATTGAATATTGCCAAGCGTACCGAACATAGTTACGTTAATAGAAATCGAAGCAAAGTATGATTGCTTATCGAGGAAAAAATTATCATACCGGAAGGCGCGATTCCGATAAGCTGCTTGGCCGAAATGAATATTACATTGGAATTTGCATTTGGGTGCTTTACTACAGAAAACACGCCAGTGCACCTGGAAGCCGGAAGCTCAACGCTTTGGTGCTGGGCTACGAGTTCCCGTAGGCAACGAGGAATCAATCCTGAGCGTGAGCGCCTCCGCGGGCCGCCGGTGCCATCTCTGAGGCCATGAAATCAGGCGGTCTCAGGCGCCCGCCGCTAGATGCGCAGCCCGGCTGCAGGATGTGACCTGGCAGGCTAAGTGACTATTTGTCATCACCCCGTTTCGAAGGGGATGCCAATAAATAATCGTCATCATCATCAACAATGACAACAACAACGTAGACAGGGAATCGCTATGGGATGTTCTCAAGCCAGATGTAATGGACAACGATTTCGTGGAGGTGTAGAGCACGATATATGGGGACAACCAAGTACAAATCGTGTGGCAAGGCTGGAAATGCAATGGAGTTGTGGAAATTCGTCGATGACTGAAGCAAGGCTGTCCCCTGTGTCCATTGTTTTTCATGCTTTATGAAAGGGATATAGAGGGACGGCTGGAATGCAGTGAATTAGGTTTTGATCTATGCTACATCCGTAATGGGCGAAAAGTACAACAGAAGTTCCTCGGACTCATGTAAGCCAACGGCATTGTGCTACTAGCGGAGAATGCAAGGAACATACAGAGACTAGCGAATATAAGTGGCAGTACAATGGCGAATCTATGCCTTAAGTTTAGCACAGAGAAATCGTAAATCATAATCTTTAATAAAAGGAGAAGAATAGTAGCGACATCGCTTCAACAGGAAGTCGTACCAGTTGTCAAGCAATGTAAATACCTGGGTTCACACACATAAACAAAGGAAAGACTTACTCAAATGTCCATGAAGATAATTTAATAATGAAACGTGAGTGAAATGTTGCAACAATGAAACAAAGCCATTTTGGGGCTTTGACGAATATGCGGGGGTGCAAGGAATTTAGAAAAGTGTAATCGTTCTAACGCTAGCGTTCGCGAATGTAATTCTGTGGTATAAATGAGAAATATTACCGGCGGTGAAGTTTAGCGAGAGGGCGGTGAGCCGACTACCTCTGGGGGTCCATGGTAAAACCACAACTGAAGCAACGCAAGAAGACGGGGGTTGGGCTTCTTTTGGAGCCAGATTAGCGCCGAGCAAGATTAGTTTTGGAGAAAGACTATAGAACATGGATGAAAAATGGCCGGCTAATGTGCACAAATTTATGTATACGTCAAAAAAGGAGACGCATAATGGAGGAAGAGGTCAAGAAAGTTGCCAGCCAAGTTCAGGGGGATTGAAAGTGTATATATGCAAGCAGGCGTAACAAAAAAGGAAAGAGAGAGAAATAAGGATGGTGAATTGGCTGCGGAGGATGGAAACAAAATAGATCGTGGATATTTACAAAAGGCGGCAAGAAAGAAGTCCCGAAGTAAAATCTGTATGATAATTCAAAAGAATTACCTTGCTATTTAAGGACTAAGCTGGTTAGCTAAGAAAAATGACATACCGGAATAAATATGCGAAACAGGATGGGCCATGTGTGTGCCTAAAAAAAATCTCGGGGACGACTAGGCACATTGCAAAAAAAATGCCAAGATATTGATCCAGCGAGACCCATTGGTTGCGAACCTTCCGGAAGCATTGGGCTAATCTTAAACATGGAAGGGTCAACTGGTTAGCTATCGAGATAAGTGAGAAACGATGACAGTATTGGTGGGATAAAACCAAGGAAGAGATTAATAGAACCGGAGTCATTGCAAGCTTAGGTAATGGTACAGTATAGTAATAGAGGTTTTAAATACGAAAGTTAAGATCGAGATCAGATAGGCAAAAGGCTATATAGCGGTAGATATAGTAAAATTTGATCAAATCTAGCAGGCTAGGAGACTATATGGCCCCACCCCATTTCAAAGATAATGCCGATAAACTTCATCATCATCATCACGTACGCCTTCCAGAAACGCTGGGAGTTAAAATATACCCAAGCATCAACCGGTCAGAAGTCGAGATGACCAAGAGATGTTTAGAGTATTCGTAGAAAAAAAACAAAGCTGAGATTCATAGACCCGACCTGTTACAAGGCACAGGTAATGGTACAAGGTATATGTAGAAGATTTCATGAAGAGAAAAAAGACTAAGGAGATGTGCACAAAATGCAAGACCAGAAAGCATGTGTGGCATACCCAATTAGCTCAAGCAGGGCAGGTGATCGTCACTTCCCCTTCATAAGGGGGATGTTAATAAATCATAAATCAGATCACACGAGTGCATGATGCTTTTCGGTGGTGGCAATACGGTGTGTCGCCACGTTGCTTGAATGCTAACGTTGACAGTCATCGTGAGATGGGTTTACAATTGACGAGGTACGTACATTTGACTCTAGCAGAAAGCATGCTAGCCTGGTACGTTCTTATGTCAAGGACCTCTTCCGAATTTTATTGCTTGAAAGTTATATGCATATTCAGAATTTTTTTCTTATTTGGAGCTAGACTAACTTGATTAAAGCGCTTATGCTTTTGTCTAGAAAACTTGGTATTACGACAATTTTCTCGCATTGTCAAAGGTGTGTTAATTTATACTGCCAGGCACGTACCCGGGATTTCTTTTCGGAGGCTCGGGGGGAGGGGGGAGGGGGGGGCAACTCAAGGCAACTTTTCTATGCCAATGATGCCAATGAGGTGGGGGGGGGGGTGTTACCTCCACTAGCACAGATATGAATAATGCAGGTACGCCTGTGAGATACACCTCGCCTTTACTTGGCAAAAAAAAAGGAACCCCACCAAATGGTCTCGCTCAGGAAAGAAGCACCTGAAGAACACTGCCAAGAACAAGTAAACAAGCGAAAGTGTAAAATTAAGATTTCTAGTAGAGTTTTTGAATTAGCTGTGGAAGAATTATAGAGAAGTATATTTTTCTGGAACAATCACAATTCTTTTGTATCCCTCGTTTACTGCTCTACCAAGTTTAGTGCCAAAACCTACTCGTACTGTTATTTTGGAAGTTGCGTAAGAATGCGTTGCCGCTAGTCCCGTATAACCGTGTAGAGCGCTGGACGCAGCGGTTCCAGACGCACTGTGCCCAACGCAGAAAGTTAGAAAAACACCAACATAAGCACAGCAGAGAAGTGGCTACGTCAGGCGGCTCGCCTGATAACTGTGGAAGGGTCATTCAAAATTCACGGAATTATTCTCCACTTCCGGCGCCATTTTTTTCTATTTCCTTGTTAAATAAGATGTTGATTCGTAGGTATTTGGTTAATTTTCGCTTTTCATTCCTTTTTGACTGTTGCTTCTGCTCTCTCCCTTAGAGATAGCTTAATTTATCAACTCCTTGTAACTCTAGTTTCCAACTGCTAATTTTGTACGAAAAGTGCTGTATAATTGGAAAAAACCAGACAAGATAGCGGATGACATTCATGTTGCTTATGGGTTTGCGGTTATTGCAGGGTTTGATAATGGACGCTATTTTGTATTATTTTATTTTTCGGATTATATAACCCATATTGTGGTTATATGGTTCCGAGGATCTGGCAGCATCGCGGCGAGCCTTCACTCGAGGAAATGAAATTGAAATTGAAATTATTGGGTTTTACGTGCCAAAACCACTTTCTGATTATGAGGCACGCCGTCATGGAGGACTCCGGAAATTTTGACCACCTGGGATTCTTTAACGTGCGCCCAAATCTAAGTACACGGGTGTTTTCGCATTTCCCCTCCATCGAAATGCGGCCGCCGGGGGCGGAATTCGATCCTGCGGCATCACTCGAGGAAATAACAAAGCAAAAGGAAAAGTCAAACGCAACTGGCGTCTTTTCCGGCGGCAGCTCGTTCTACGAGCATACAGATCAGCTAACTACGAACTGAATCCCTTTCCTGGTGTCTGGATCAGTCTCAACAAAGAAGGTTGAACTAACCAAGCAACAGCGAAGCGCGCGAACGTTGAATTTATAGTGACAACATAACGCACCTCGAGTTAATCGCGCGGGCACCTAATCGACGAGAAAACTGGCCTTTACACTCCTCTCCCCCCCCCCCCCTCCGGGTACGTACTTGCATACTACCATTGATAAAGTTGAGATTGTTTTGGCGCATCACAATTTCCTGATGTCCACACCGAAGTGATTTGGTTATCTTTGACTAGTGTAGCGTTTTCTTGCTCACTTTTTTATTATTTCACCGTGGTGTCTCAGTGGCTCTGCCGCTGAACACGAGGTCGTGAGTTCAATTCGCAGACGCAGTGGCCGCATTTTGACGGGAACCAAACGCAATAAAGTCACGTGTTCTGTGTACTTCGGCGCAGCTGGCCCAGCTGGTCAAAATGAACCCACAGGTTTCCCCTACGCCGTCCGTCACAAACCACTGTGCGATTTCGGGATGATTAAACCCCACAGTTAATTATCTGTATTTTTACACGTCAACTGAACTTATTCAAATATATTTCAAATACTGTCCTTTCCTGTAGTTTTTTTAGATTTCGATGCATTTGTGGCGAAGGCTTCCAGCTACACTTTCCTGACTCACAGGGACAGGAGACCCGCCGTGGTTGCTCAGTGGCTATGGTGTTGGGCTGCTGAGCACGAGGTCGCGGGATCGGATCACAGCCACGGCGGCGGCATTTCGATGGGGGCGAATTGCGAAAACACCCGTCTACTTAGATTTAGGTGAACGTTAAAGGACCCCAGGTGGTCGAAGTTTCCGGAGTCCTCCACTATGGCGTGCCTCATAATCAGAAAGTAGTTTTGGCACGTAAAACTCCATAATTTTTAAACAGGGACAGGATGCCGAGAAACAATCCGGCAGGATGCCGGAGTGTTAAAAAAATAAACAGGAAAAGGAAGGTGGTATTGGCTGCCAGAAAGAGGTCGGAGGTGTTGCTGTCTTTCCAGGAAAAAGCAGACGCGAACCGAGAGAGAGCGGAAAAGCGGACGTAGTAAGATTTGTTTCATGAATGTGTATTTTTCCGCATCGCGTGTACCCATCCTCTCTCTTCAAATACTTTGATGCTGGAAGCACTCATTGGAGAGATCCCACATACGTCTCAAATGCGCATGTCAGGAAGTGATACACTGCAACTGCTCTACGTGTCTAACACGTGAAGACGTGAGCAAAAGGAACTGAAGCTAATGGGGACAGCGAACGCCTGATGAGTAGACTTTCCTGTCCCTGTCATTACTATTTACAGAAAAAAAAAGATTAGTTAAGCTGACCCTCTGATTAAAATTTGCGGAGCTAACAAAATGATTATTTCGTGGTTTTGATAACTCGTAGCAGCAGCTTCGGCGTTCTCAATCTCTACGGGTCTGTGATGTGCAACGGCCCAGCAATGAGGAGACGTTTAGGCTACTCGGCTTAGCACAATGTGCCAATTAATCTATTTGGGCCATTGCTGCACACTTGGGTGTCTCGCATTTAATGCTTCTCGAGATTACCTCGAAAGCAACCATACAAAATATTCATCTGTCATGCCAATATTAATTTATTGCATTAAAGTCAGTCGCATGCAGAACTGCGTTGAAGTCGCCCAAGTGCAATATTGCCGTCAGCATTTGCGATAATTCCGCATCAATTTGATATAGCCGCCTACAGCGGCTGGTCGACTGGAACACAGTTCCACATATTTTCTTTTATCTGTCCTTCAAAAGAAACAAAATCCCACATATGAAACCCCGTTCCACATATATCGTGATTTTATGTGGAACGTCGTTTATTATACGTAAGCGGAAAATATTAGCGAACATTTTTCACTTATAGCTGGAAGTACGCGAAAATATAATCAAAGTGCACTATACGTAAGACCTGTTCATTTGTTCATTTCCATTACATGACTTAGCAGCGGCAGGCGGAAGTCATGTTTTTGCGGCTAACAGTTACACTTTCGTGGTCCTGTCTTTCTTTCTTGCCAAATAAATATCATAGCAATAATAGTAATAAATATCTTCCCATTGAACAAAAAGTAATGATCGAAAGAAAGGGACAAAGAGCAGAAATGCTGGTACACGTCCTTTCCTGCCGCGTGTAATTTTGGGCCAATGTGCCATTAAATACTGTACGCTTTCGCTGCCAAAAACCTCTCAGTATTTGACTGCGCTAAACGTTCAAATTTTTCTAGCGTTGCGCAGCTTTGTGCGCTAGAACTTACAGCACGAGGGCTAGCTGCAGAGTTCTAGATATCATGCATGCAAACACAGTTCATGCGAAATAGCACAATGAAAGCTAATATATTCTTTTTATTCCTAGCCGCATTTATAATGTGTGTAAGGAAACGCATCACCATCGTAATAGCGCTCTTGCTGGCGTGGTTGCAATACTCCACGTCCTGTGGCCTATTATCGTGACCCCATTAACGGCGGAAATACACTAACCTCTACGCGTGCTCTTGCCAGGAAGCAGCGCGAAGTTCGCTCTAGAACACAGCTTCCTGGCGAAAACACACGTGGAAACTCCGCCTCAATCAGCATATCATGGTTGTCTTTGAAGCTGAACTGCAGCGATTACGAACGATTCGCCGACGGTCTGAAAGAAGGCATGGACGAACTAAATGCATTCACGACCTCCGAGAGGCAAGGCGGATGCAAAAGAAGATTCAGAGCCGCATTGATGCACAACTATTATTATTATTATTATTATTATTATTATTATTATTATTATTATTATTATTATTATTATTATTATTATTATTATTATTATTATTTGTAGCGTTCTGTTGCGTTTCGCCTGCGACACGTGGTTTTGCCGGCGCGACTGCGGCGGGGCGGCAGACATTTTGGCCCGATCGTCGTCGCCGCAACACTCATCGCCAGGTGTTTCCAGGCGCGACTGCGGCGATGCGACCGCCTAGGGATCATCCTCGCATTCCAGTCATTGTGCCCGAAACAGGCGATGCCAAAGCAGGGATCTCATTCCAGTCATTGTGCCCGAAACAGGCGATGCCAAAGCAGGGATCTCGTTCCAGTCATTGTGCCCGAAACAGGCGATGCCAAAGCAGGGACCATCCTCTCATTACAGTCATTGTGTCCGACCGGCAGCGCCACGACAGGGTGCTACGAGATCGTGCTCGACATGGTGCTACGGCATCGCTACGACAGTGTGCGTCACCATTAGCCCATTGTACATACACGTGCTCGTCTTTTGAGGGGTTCCTTCTTGCCCTCAACTGCGAGAGTATAAAAACAGCTGCCCCCGGACGCCAAGAGGAGGGCTCCGATTTCTTCTGTTGAGTGAAGTGCTCTCCCGTCTCTCTACTTCGGTCAACCTGACCGCCAACTCTTTGCAATGTTAAAATAAACAAGTTGTTTCGTTGTTACCAGTCGACTCATGCTTTGCCGGGACCTTCGGATGCTTCCAGTTGTACCCCAGGCCGCCAGGCCAACGCTACCCTTGGGGCTTGCGACCCAGGTACAACCACGGGCGTCAGCGCCGAGTTCCCAACAGATCGTACCAGCAGTGTCGGATCCAAACATCTGGTTGGCAGCGGTGAGATCGCCTCCGACTTCAAACAACTGTCTGCCAGCGGCGAGATCGCGACAACGGAGGCCAGCAGCAAAGAGATGCAGTTGACAGTATGCTGAGCAGCTCAACGACGATCCGGGAGCAGTGCAACGAGCCCTGTGTGACGACTGGTTGCCTGCAGCGGAACGACTGCGCGGAATTCCTGCCTGCGAGGTTTGGTGAGTGCGGGACTTTCTTCTTCTGAGCTTTGCCAGGTTTTTGTTAGTGTTAGAAACAGAGCTGGTAATTGTGGTTGTCGTTGCTGCCGGGTTAGTTTGCGGCAAGACAATAGTAAGCAGTAGAGAAAGCAGCATTCAGAGCAGCCATGGATTTGAAGTCGTTGCGCAAACCGAAATTGTTGGAGCTTGCAAGAGAGTTGGGTCTGGATGTCTCAGACAAACTAAGAAAACCTGAACTGCTAAAGGCTATTCTTGAGTTAGAGGCTGAGGATGACGAGCTGTCGGAATGCCTTGAGACTATTGAGGAGAGGTCAAAAAGACAGGAGCGCGAACTTAAAGAGCAAAAAGAGAGACATGAGCGCGAACTTAGAGAGCAAAAAGAGAAACAGGAGCGCGAACTTAAAGAACAGAAAGAGAAAGAAGAGCGTCAACACGCTTTGGAAATGAAGCGTCTCGAGGTAGAGATGGAACGCGCTCGTAATGGAAGTCAGGCACACGGTGCAGGAGAACGAGTATTGTTCAAAATGACTGACCTGATGCGGCCGTTTAAGCTTGGAGAGGACATTGGTTTGTTCCTGGTTAACTTTGAGCGAACGTGCGAGAAGCAGGGGTTCTCTCGGGAAACGTGGCCACAGCGCTTGCTCACTTTGTTACCCGGCGAGGCGGCCGACGTAGTCGCTCGCTTGGATAGAGAGGAGGCAGAGGATTTCGACACAGTGAAATCGAGTCTTCTAAAAAAGTACCGGCTGTCTGCGGAGGCGTTCCGTCGGAAGTTTCGGGAAAATGAGAAAGGCAAAAGTGAGTCATATACAGAGTTTGCGTATAGGCTTATGTCGAACATGCAGGAGTGGCTCAAAGAAGAGAAAGCGTTTGGTGACCACGATAAAGTTCTGCAGTGTTTCGGGCTAGAACAGTTTTATAGTCGGTTACCGGAGAACGTGCGATACTGGGTCTTGGATAGGCCAGACGTTTGTACGGTGGCTAAAGCCGCTGAGCTAGCCGAGGAGTTTGTGACGCGTCGGGCTCGCGGAGCTAAGGACGGTCAAAAGGGTGAATTTGGCTCGAAGTTTGAGAGGCCGAAGTTCACACCCATGAGAGCAAAGGGGGACACGCGTAGTGCGGATGCGAGCGAAAGCAGTCCGACCAAACGTAAAGAGACGGCGGCAGCCAAACGCAGAAAGCGGTTCGAGATGAGGCGAGCGCGCTTGTGTTATACGTGCCAGAAGCCGGGTCACTTTTCGGCGCAGTGTCCGGAAACAACACCAAAAGTTGTTTTTTTTTCAATAGGCAGCACTGACGAGAACATGAAGCTTCTCGAGCCTTACATGCGAGACCTCCTCGTGAACGGGAAAGAGTGCCGAGTGCTTCGCGATTCCGCAGCAACGATGGATGTAGTTCACCCGTCTTACGTAGAACCCCATATGTTCACGGGCGAGTGCGCATGGATCAAGCAAGCCGTGGAAGCTCATAGCGTGTGTCTGCCGGTAGCAAAAGTGCTTATTGAAGGACCTTTCGGAGCGCTTGAGACGGAGGCGGCAGTGTCATCTATGCTGCCCCCCCAGTACCCGTACCTATTTTCAAACAGGTCCGATCACCTCCTGCGCGAGAAGGGGCTTTTGTTTGGTGAAGCTAGTGTTCAGGCCTTAACCAGATCGAAGGTTCGGGAGCTCGCTGCAAAGGCGGTAGTTGCGGGGCCGACGTTATCAAACAACGAAAAAGGGTCAGAGGCGCAGCAAGCTGATATTCAGAGCACGCCCGAACTGAATAAAATTGAGTCTGTAGCGTTGAAGGCGCCAGATACTGGAGAGGAAAATCCCGATTCGGGAAAGTTAGAAGAGCTATCTACTGATTTGCTCATCGCGCCTACGTCAGACGGACTTGATAGGTTGCTAAAAGTCAGCCGGTCGGCTTTGATAGCCGAGCAAAAGAAGGATGGCAGCCTAGAAAACATTCGCTGCAATGTCAAAGAAGGTATCGCCAGGAAAACTGCGCGTTTTGTGGAAAGAGGTGGAGTCCTGTACCGGAAGTATCTAGACCGCCGAGGAGTGGAGTTCGATCAGCTGATCGTGCCTCAATGCTATCGTCAGGATCTGTTGCGCTTGTCGCATGGGGGTTCGTGGTCCGGACACCTAGGAGTTAAGAAAACTAAGGACCGTCTCTTGCAAGAGTACTATTGGCCAGGGTGTTTTCGGGACGCAGACCATTTCGTGAGGACATGTGACACTTGTCAGCGGGTGGGCAAACCAGGGGACAAATCGAGGGCGCCGTTGAAATTGGTACCTATCATTACGGAGCCTTTTAGACGGCTCGTTATTGATACTGTGGGACCTCTGCCGGTAACAGCCACGGGGTACAGACACATTTTGACTGTGATCTGCCCAGCGACAAAGTTCCCTGAAGCAGTGCCGCTTAAAGAACTCAGCTCAGTTGAGATAGTTAATGCACTACTGTCCATATTTGCGCGAGTTGGTTTCCCTGCGGAAATCCAATCAGACCAGGGCACAGTGTTTACTAGCGCTTTGACGACAACTTTTCTCGAAAGGTGTGGGGTAAAGCTGTTACACAGCTCAGTGTACCACCCACAGTCGAATTCCGTTGAGAAGCTCCACTCCGTCATGAAGCGCGTGTTGAGAGCGTTGTGTTTTGAACATCCAACTGCCTGGGAGCTGTGTCTGCCTGGGGTGATGTTTGCTTTAAGGACCGCGCCGCATGCGGCTACGGGGTTTTCGCCAGCTGAACTGGTGTACGGTCGCTCGCTTCGATCTCCGCTTCGCATGCTTCGAGAATCATGGGAAGGTAGGGGCGACGACCCAGTCGTGGTGGAGTACGTGCTTAAGCTCCTCGAACGCTTAAGAAGGGCACAGGAGTTGTCAGGTGAAGCAATGACAAAGGCCCAGCAGAGGGCCAAGGTTTATTATGATCGGACAGCCAGGGCCCGTCGTTTTGAGGTTGGCGATGAGGTCATGATATTGCGCACATCGCTAAACAACAAACTAGACGTGCAGTGGGAGGGCCCAGCGCGAATTGTTCAGAAACTGTCGGACGTTAACTACGTGGTAAGTCTGCCAGGAAAGCGGAAAGCACAGCAAGTTTACCACTGTAATCTGCTCAAACCTTATAGACAAAGGGAAGCCGTGGTGTGCATGATGGTAAACGTTCCTGAAGAGCTTCCGGTCGAGCTTCCGGGACTAGGCTCAGTGACGAACAGGGAAGACACCGGTCAAGTCATTAGTGACCTTATCAGTAAAGCACCGCTGTCGCCTGAGCAGAAAACCGAACTACACCAGCTATTACAAGAGTTTCAAGGTCTGTTCTCTGAGAGGCCTGGTAGGACTTCTGTACTTACTCATGATATAGAACTTACCTCCACAGAGCCGGTACGATCCAAGGCGTATCGGGTGTCACCCCGCCAGAGCGATATTATGGAGGCTGAGGTAAAGAAAATGCTACAGCTCGGTGTTATTGAGGCAGGTGAGAGTGATTATACCTCCCCTTTGATTTTAGTTGAGGTACCGGGCAAGGAACCTCGTCCTTGCGTCGACTACCGCAGGCTTAATTCCATCACTAAGGATCAAATTTATCCGATCCCTAACATCGAGGAGCGCCTTGAGAAAGTTAGTAGCGCTCAGTTTATTTCCACCCTAGATCTTGTCAGGGGTTATTGGCAGGTTCCACTCACAGAAGAGGCTAGTAGGTATGCGGCGTTCATTTCACCAATGGGAACATTCCGTCCTAAAGTGTTGAGTTTTGGTTTGAAGAACGCGCCATACTGTTTTTCAAGCCTCATGGATAAAGTGTTGCGGGGACAGCAAGAATTCGCTTTACCGTATCTAGACGACGTAGCGATATTCTCCGCATCCTGGTCTGAGCATATGGCACACTTGCGGGCAGTGCTAACCCGCCTGCGCGAAGCGGGCTTGACAGTCAAGGCTCCTAAGTGCCAGTTAGCACAGGCCGAGGTTGTCTACCTCGGTCACGTGATTGGTCAGGGTCGTCGCCGCCCCTCTGAAATAAAAGTGGCCGCTGTGCGAGACTTTCCGCAACCGCGCACAAAGACCGATATTCGGTCGTTCTTGGGTGTCGCCGGCTACTATCAGAGGTACATCCCTAGGTACTCTGATATCGCGGCTCCCCTGACGGATGCTCTAAGAAAGACAGAGCCTCAAACAGTCGTCTGGGACGAGACCAAGGAAAGAGCTTTTAGCGCCCTAAAGAGTGCCCTAACAAACCAGCCTGTGCTACGATCGCCAGACTATACAAAAGGGTTCGTTGTTCAGTGCGATGCTAGTGAGCGAGGTTTATCATTGAGACGGATCACTGCCCTCTCCAATGGCTGCAGACCATCTCTCCCAAAAATGGCCGCCTCCTGCGCTGGAGCCTCGCTTTACAACAATATTCCTTTGAGGTGCGTTACAAAAAGGGGAGTCTCAACGGTAACGCCGATGGCTTAAGTCGAAGCCCCTAACGTAGGAATCAGCCTCAAAATTGTTTGTTACTGGTGTTTTTCTTCCTGAGGCAGGATTTTTTTAACATATTGCTTTTGTTTAGTGTTTCAAAGTGATGATATGCTTTCTAGTGCAATTTTTCAATTTGTGGACGCGTTCTGAGTGATGCTAGACTACTGTAAGGAACTAGGCAGTGGTATAAAAAGGGGAAAGAGCCTGGCAGGGCTTAGTGAGGGTTGTGCCGTGCTTGCTGACTGAGCGGTTGAGTTTCAGCGTAGTTCTAACGCTTGCCGGGAACGAGAACAAAAATGTGCACTCTCCCGAGGTCACTTTGCAGTGTCCCGTGCGAACCTGAACGAGAGAACGAGGACTTCTCTGTGCGCTGCGCTCAAGAAACGTCGAGGGACGCCCGACTTCGGTTATGAGCATCATCGAGCGACATCCCTCCGGACAGCGGATGCAGTCCCCTGTCCATCGGGATCTCCTTCCCCCGGCGGGGCGGTCTGTTGCGTTTCGCCTGCGACACGTGGTTTTGCCGGCGCGACTGCGGCGGGGCGGCAGACATTTTGGCCCGATCGTCGTCGCCGCAACACTCATCGCCAGGTGTTTCCAGGCGCGACTGCGGCGATGCGACCGCCTAGGGATCATCCTCGCATTCCAGTCATTGTGCCCGAAACAGGCGATGCCAAAGCAGGGATCTCATTCCAGTCATTGTGCCCGAAACAGGCGATGCCAAAGCAGGGATCTCGTTCCAGTCATTGTGCCCGAAACAGGCGATGCCAAAGCAGGGACCATCCTCTCATTACAGTCATTGTGTCCGACCGGCAGCGCCACGACAGGGTGCTACGAGATCGTGCTCGACATGGTGCTACGGCATCGCTACGACAGTGTGCGTCACCATTAGCCCATTGTACATACACGTGCTCGTCTTTTGAGGGGTTCCTTCTTGCCCTCAACTGCGAGAGTATAAAAACAGCTGCCCCCGGACGCCAAGAGGAGGGCTCCGATTTCTTCTGTTGAGTGAAGTGCTCTCCCGTCTCTCTACTTCGGTCAACCTGACCGCCAACTCTTTGCAATGTTAAAATAAACAAGTTGTTTCGTTGTTACCAGTCGACTCATGCTTTGCCGGGACCTTCGGATGCTTCCAGTTGTACCCCAGGCCGCCAGGCCAACGCTACCCTTGGGGCTTGCGACCCAGGTACAACCACGGGCGTCAGCGCCGAGTTCCCAACAGATCGTACCATCGGTGCGGATCAAAACAGTTCCTAGTTAAAGGACACAGTAGACGTAAAGAATTGCTGCGGAACTGGCGTCCATCTCGTCTACATTTATTTCTCACTTCTCTCTTCTCTTCCTCTGTCCCCCCCCGGTTCCCACGCTTCTTGATCTTCTATTCGAAGGTTCATACCACTTCAGTATTATTATAATTATTATTAATATCATTATTCCTGCCCGTTCCTATTTTGCCAGTGAATGCTTGTTTTATAACTCCTTGAATGTCGGACCATACCATATCTTTTTACGTTTTCAATGACAAATCTCACAGCTGCAATAAAGTAATACCCCGGGCAATAAATAACACAGTTACAAGCTTTGAGCCCATTTCCTTAATAGTCATTTTGTTGCGATAGCAGTTAAAAAGCGGCAAACTGGGTTTGCTGTATGCGTCTCTTTGGTCATTTTTACTGGTAAGCTTTTGTCATTACGCAGCTTTTATCGTCATTACGCAGTTGTTATCGTCATTACGCAGTTTCTGTCTTTGCTATCGTACGTGCCTTCGCCGTGAGATTAGCTCTTTTGTAAGCATTGGCGCTTGTGTCTCCGGGTCTCTTCCGTTGTGTCGCGTGTTTCAAGGCGACATTTTCGCCACACTTCTTCTCGGCGGCACGGTTATGGTAGGGCGAAGAGAAACAAAACTTAGCCGGCTACTGTCATCGGGGTTCGAACTCGTAACCATTCGGTATTGTGCACTTGGCAGCTGGCGCCTAACGAATCAGCGGTAGCGCAATGGCTTTTCAGACAATCTTGCCTGATAAATTTTAAAACACGCGATAAAACACGCGCCTTGTGCCGAGTTGACGGCGGCGCCACTAGGTGGCACGGCGTGTCCGCTTGGCAACATTAGAGAGGAGCACGGATGCAGCACGCGCCTATACGGGACGCGTTTTGGTGATGACAACGGGGCCTTTCGCTACATTACTAGGATGCTAATCGCATTAACGTCAACAGTCAATCTAAGATGGTTTCTGCCATAATTCTATCTTGACATTGTTGATTTGCTTCTATAGGCATCTCTCGAAATCGCTACTTTCACCAATGCGAACGTAATCGCAGTCGCGTTGGCTATATTATACACCAACACAGGGAAACTTTCTTGGTTTTGTCCGTGACGTTCATGAACTCGTAGCGTATCTTGCGGGAAGTAACGTGGGGCTATTTGCACGTTATAGCGGCGCAGCACATGTGCACATAACAAATTGGGGTGCGTCGTTGGCGCGGGGAAAGCGCGTGGTTCGGAATAACATAACGCGCGTTGTACCGAGATCGTGATGAAACTCCTAGGGCCGCCGCAGGCGCTTAGCTAACGTCCCACGTGGGCTAGTTTACACCCCGAGCTGATGAACATCAAGGACAATCCAAGGAAAGAGAATTTCCGTGGCGTGGTCTGTACGATACCCTGCACGGAGGGTGATTATGTTTAGATTGGTGAAAGTGGAAATTTCGAGAGGTGCTTGAAGCAGCATGTCAACAATGTCAAGACGACGAAGTTCGCCCCTAGTGCCCTCGCTCGAAACTCAGATGCCACGCATCATATCAACTGGGGCTAGGCTTCAATTATCACAGGGGAAAAGAACAAAATACAGAAAAAAAACTTTGGAATTTTTGACTATCCAGACAATAAAAAAGAGCCTCAATCGGAACAATGGTCTAGCAGCCATCATCACCTTCCTCGGCCGCTTTTATATATGGCGCGCTCCGGCGCGTGTGTGTCTTGCCTCCTACAGCGAGCTGCGAAATTAGAAGAAAGAAGGAAGAATAATAACAGAGAGGCTGGGCTTCTACTCCAGCTATCGGTCCGAACGGTTCTCCGGCCTTTTGCTCGCCGACTCACTCCTTGTTGTAGTGGACTTAACCTCGGTCCCTGTAACGTCTGGGGATTCCTCGACCACCTCTGTAGGGAGTACCGAGACAGCGTGGTGGAACTTTGCGCACTGCGAGGTATATAATGCGCCGAAGGTCGAAGATGGCCTCAGCCTGAGTAAGCCAGGCTCCATTATTTGATGACCAAACGAACGGCAGGTGAATCCGCACCGTGGCGAGGCCCTCTATGCTGGTCGTCGGTCTCTCGTTCGTGTCCTCATCAATGACATCGTGCTCGTCGTACAATCACGTCCTGGTCACCACGTTGTAGGGACCGAGTTTAGGTCCACTACAACAATGAGTGAGTCGGCGAGCGAAAGACCTGAGTACCGTTCCGACGATAGCAGGAGAGAGAGAGAGAGAGCAAAACTTTTATTTTCTGAGCAGAAGAAAGCTCTTTTATTCTACTTAACTTCTTTTTTCTACTGTCGCAGCTCACAGCTTGAGGCACGAGACACACGCGTCGGTGTGCGCCATGAATAAAAAGCGGACGAGGAAGATGACAACGGCTGCTAGAACGGTAATCTCTCGCCTGTCTACGCCAGATGCATGAACAGATTACTAAAGCGAACTTATACTTGATGTTTGAGCATTTTAGTTCAGTGGTCATAGATTCCGCGTGGAAGCCTAAATGTCAACCACTCTGACAACGTCATTTCGGTCTGCGTTCCGCTTATTCAGTTTCTCTACTCTACTTCCCGACAAAACAACATGCGCTAATAATTATTTCTTTTACCTTCCTAACACACTATGTTATCTTATATTTCCCTTGATTTCTCTCATCATCATCATTAGCATCGTGTTGTGCCACTTGTCATGCGATGTGAGATGCGCGCCGCGCAGCGTCGATACGTGCACACTTTGCGTTGCAGTTGCATATTATTGCTCCAGGTGGCACGCCATGTAGCAGTTGCATAGGTAGTGGCGCAAGGTAGACAGAGAAGGCTTGAGGAAGAGAAATAAGATTAAGGGCATGTATACAAAAATTCTAGAATGCAAAACGTGTATACCATGTTTTTCATTCTAGCATATTTGTGTAAACATGCTCAGCAGGCCGCTGTGCCGGTAGCAGCACAAGCCGCAGCTCCAACTCACTATCGACGCGGGGAGGACCGTTCAGATCATTCTCTTTAGAACGACGCGAAGAGACTTTGCCGCGAAGGCTCTCTGCGCGCTGCCAAAAATGGAGCTGCCGTAGAGCCGGTCCTCCAGCTTACACTGTGACTGTGCAGCGTGTGCTGCGCAGGCCACTGACTTTTATTTTTATTTTTAGAGGGAAGGCACACGAAACAGATCCTTGTCGTAGTTGTTTGCTGTGATGACGTACGCTGGGAGAACCTGCTGAGGCGAACACGTCAAACACTGGAAAAGGGGGGTGCATATTATCGAGACGTTTCCGGGAAAAGAGGAGTTGGACCATATGGTAAGCTGAGCCACGCCGTAGCCTCGTTGCATATGTGACTGGTGATGTCCACGAAGCACAAACATCACAGACCACACTGAAACAGGAGTGCACGCTAGCATTAGCTCATGCGTTAACTTTCTACAAATGTGCTGCAGCTTCTTCTTCGCTGCGGCGAGCGCGCCGCACGCACACGTGCACCAAGGAAACCACATGGAGCTCACCCGGAGCGTCAGTGCCTTGTTCGATGTTTCTGAAGATATTGCGTCGTTGCGTGCAAGGCGTACGAAAGTTGTTGCCTTCTCATTCACTAGAATAGTGGCTCCACGCTAATCGAATATTCCAGGTAAGAAAAACAACTTGGGGCGCACTGTTGCAGGTAGCCGGAAGTGTAAGCGTTCCCCTCGCTTGCATTTCACCGACTAAAGCAATAGCCTGCTTCTGGCCATGCGTTTGACTGAAATTCGCGAAAGCAACAAAACACAGCTGGCTACTTGAGCAGTTTTAAATATCTGCTTTTGCCTTTGTCTCAAATATAGAGCCAATATGCGTAGATGTGGGGTCTTGTTTGTATATTATTGATGTCAAACCATTATTGATGCAATGATTTCAAGGAGATGTCGGGGCCTGTTAGACTCCACCGCGTGGGTACTCGCGTTGCCATTTCACTGCGTGAATTTTTATATTTTCTTGTGAAAAAATTATACAAGCTTTTCTATAAGTCAGATATGTCTAAACCGACGTCGCTTTTTAAAATAAACGCTTAGTTGCAAAATTTATCAGCAAGAATCGTCGCGCATGTCATACTCGTCTTTACAGGGTGTCCCAGCTAGCTTTAGCCAGAGTTTAAAAATAAGCCGCTGCACTCTGAGACTACGCTACCAAATGCATGTTGCTTTCTATAGTATGGAATAACTCACACTATATTTTGTATTTGCCTTAATTACATAATGAGTGAAGATTAATTAACCAACTTAGGAAGCAACTAAGTTAGGCAAAAAATTCAGATTAGAAAGTTTTAGGGTGCTTTGCAAACTGTCCGACTCCAACTTTCTATATATTAGGCATTAGCGTATTTGCCCTTATTGCAGGTGACCGCGAAATACAAAAAAGTACCACGTGACATGTCCGCTTGCGCGCTGTGATTGCAGCGCTCCCAAACGCTCCGCGTACAAACGAACATAGCATTTAGCCGGGTGTGCTGCCGCTGCGCCTGCTTATCGCTATCATGAACCGCCGCGAGGGAAACACATCGGTGGCGTAAATCGCACAGCCAACGCCTGCGTCACTGCGCTGTAGCCTCTTAAGCGCAAGCACACCTTGCTAGATGTTATCTTCGTTTGTACGAGAAACGCTTGAGAGCGCTGCAATCAAGAGATGCAAGCGCGTATGTCACGTTGTATTCTTTTGTATTTTGCGGGCATCTGCAGAAAGAGGAAAAACGCTAATACCTAATAGATATAAAGTTAGAAACTCTTTATTCAGAGGTTTTACAAAGTGCTCTACAACGTTCTGATTAGAATTTTTTGCCTAACTTGGTTGCTTCAGAAGTTGCTTGATTAATATTGACTGATTGTGCAATTAAGCAGACTACAAAAAGATAGTGTGAATTACTCCGTACAATAGTCAGCAACATCCACTTGGTGGCGTCGCGAGTGCATCGGCATGCTTTTACACTCTCGATAAAGTTAGCTGGGACACCCTGTACCATGCGGTTGCACGTAAATATACATTTTTGGTCATGCAAAAAGACATATGGTTTGCTGGGCAAGGTAATCGGTATTCCTTTCTTGAGGAGAGGAGCGCAAAAAAATGAGACTTAAAATTGCAGAATAGTCCCAAAAGTATCTGAATCGTTGAAAAAACTTGACACATTGCTTTAAGAGATGGATTGTATTAGTAGTATTAATAGTGCACGTTTCATTATAATTGGATGACGCCATTTCTGATTGACTCATTCTAAAATAAATTAAGCTATATTATAGGGTTTTACGTGCAATAACCACGATCTGATTATCAGGCACGCCATAGTGAGGGACTGTGGAATAATTTTTACCACCTAAGGGTTTTGAAGCGTGCACCTAAATCTGAGTGCACGGCTGTTTTCGCATTTCTCACCCAGTGAAATGAGGCCGCCGTGACCGGAATTCGATCCCACGACCTCGTGCTTAGCAGCCCAACATTATAGCCGCTAAGCAACCACGGCGGGTGGTTGACTCATAACCTCCTATATCGGTCGGATTATTTGTAGGCCTTGGTGTTATACGGGTTTCTGCTTTGCATAGTCTCTATGAGTTTCCTTCGCATTTCTTCCTTTATTGTTATCAGATACTGAAACATGGCAGGCCCCAGGCTATGCTCATCGTGAAAACTGCTCGTATTTTCACTATATTACCTATTTTTACCCAATAATGATTAAAAAATTTAATTCTTGTGCAAAAAAAGTTTTCCTGTCAAATTTGTTCTTTCTCGAGGAAACATATCTCTGCTGCCCTCCACAGAACAACGCATGACTGCATGCGGTATCATTTATGTTACAGCAATTATTGCTTGCATCATACAAGCACACGAACCCATTTCTTAATAAAAATACTAGAGTAGGCTAATCAAAAGTCAGCAAACACCCTGATATTTTTGTGCACTGATTCAAGCGTACCAAGTTGTTAAATAACCTGCTTAATTTTCAACTTCGTGCATGCTGTGTTAGGAGCTATTTCCATACATATTCCAAAGCAAATATGACTCAAACAACATTTCTAGCGCTAAAGTCGCTATGAATGTCACTGCTAGAAAGGATATAGATTCCCGGTAAATATATAAAATTTTCCTTTTTTATCCTGGTATTGTAGAAGTTGTTCTATGCTTATTATATATATGATACACGTTGCGGTAAGGGGTGATCTCATAAATGTGTTCAAGAAAAGCAATACACATGAAATGTAAACGAAAAGAACACTATAGAGGCGGAATTTCTTTTGTACGCATACACACTGCAAAAGCACCTGTGTCTCAGCAGTTCCCAAGCACTCGGCTATGAATATTCACCTACACGCGGAGTTTTGCTCGTTGGTAGAACAAACATCGCCCACAAAAACGCACACAGAAGAGCGACCGGAACACGATAACAAGAGCGAATACGGAAACACGTATATGTGAAATATTCGAAAAGTACATAGCTTTGACAAATAATATATCGAACGCGGAAGTCACTGAGCAAAGAGCAGTCAAAGAATTAGGCCTGAATTGAATTTTGCTAAAAATGAAATAGCAAGCCGGAACTGCATGAACGAAAGCTAAGAAGGAACAAAAAGTTAGACTTGAAGTCAGGTGTCATAAATGCCGTTACTGTGCGCATGATAATAGAAGATCAGAAATGGAACAGAAATATGCGTCACCACTGCCAAACTTTCGCTGAAGATGTAGCGTCATGAGGACGTGGTAACAACCAAAACTTCTTTGACTAATGTGTTGAATAGCACTTCGTATGAAGCTTTCGCTGTTTGTTTCCATGAGCTCCAGGAACGGAGGCAGCTCTAAATAAATTGCCAAGAGGATTTCTTTGACGTGATATTATTAGCTTGTAAGGTGAATAAGTGTTTTTTTTTTCTTCTTGAGGTCAGTGCTGCTGACAAGAGGTGTATTTGCAATGCACAAAACGTAGTACTCGTCTGCCACGGTGTTACTCGTTGCGGCCTCTGAAATACATGCAGAGGCACCACAGTTCTCAAAGTCCCTGCGGGGTGCAAAACATGGGTCGAATTACCACAGGACCAAATTTGACGGTATCACGTGACCAGCACATCCACCTCCCAACCGCAGATTGCCGCAAGCGCATGAATTCGAATTTTACTGGTGGTGGTGGACAGTCTTTTGTTTTTTTGTTCTTTCTATGGCGAGGTTCAAGTTGATGACAAGAAACTGGCCTGAAGACGAAGCCTGCCATCGCCAGCGATGAAGAACGAGCGAACACAACAAACCCAGCTGAAGCGTTTTAACTGCAGGAGCAATAAAGTACCTATATGTGTTGGTGAGGGATGTAGGAAGGGCAGTAAAAAGGAGCCCTGAAAGATACACAACAAGCGAGGAAACAAAATAGCGGCTGCATGAAACACGCCATAAATGTTTTCAACGAAAGTTGGTAGGAAGGAAGCGAAACACGCGCTGCAGTCACACCCAAATGATTGCAAAAACATCCCTCGCGCTTTTTGAGTAGGAATAGACTTTTATCTCGATTCCTGGGAGGTGCACCCAAAGGTCAGGTTAGTTACTAATGTGGCATGCTTGTAAAATGTCTGGATGACTCGTCGAACAAGTGCGGCCAATAATAAAGGCCCTATCAAAACACGCATTTCAGCCGCACTGTGTGAGGTGTCCCCGCTGTAGAAGAATCTTTGGCTCTTCTTCGGCTGATCATTAGTGCAGCAATAACACTGGTATAGGTGAGCTAGTTTTTTCATAATTAGGGGGAATCCGCACTAAACGCTGGACACAGAACGAGAAAAAAAAAAGAAAAGACCCTCTGCTGACAACCAATTTAAAGATTTATTATATTCAAGATCGCATATAAACTATAAAAGGGCATGAAAAATAAGAAAGTAATAGAGCTGTAAAAACCCTATTAGGCACAATTTCATATAGCAAATAGCGTAAGTGCGACTGGACTTATCGGAAATGTATGCGATTTTTCTGTCAGTAAGATGCATGGATGCATTTGTGATACGTGTAATTTCATTTATGCCGTGTGCAATGTCTAGCCTAGTTTGATGCGCCTCTTGAAGCTGTCTCGCCGAACAAATGCGGCCAATAATAAAGGCCCTATCAAACACGCATTTCAGCCGCACTGGGTCAGGGGTCCGCGGTGTAGAAGAATGTTTGGCTCTTCCTCGGCAGATCATTAATACAGCAATAACACTGTTATAGGTGAGCTAGTTCGTTGATAATTAGGGGGAAAGCCGCGCTAAACACCGGACACGGAACAGTGGTTCTTTTTGAACCCTTGAAGGTTTTATAAACTACACAATATCGATGTTCGATCTAGATTCGCAGCATCCTACGTCTTTTTGTTGTGTGTCCTGAGTTTACTTATTCTCAATTAATACAGCACCCTGTTCGGCAGATGCAGTTGGCCGTCTTAGAGAAAACGTCACAATGAGATTGAAGAAAATGTATTGTCGACGCTTGTTCCGCTTCCCATCAAATAGTCGTCGATATGACGCCTAATTCAACCTTCAGACGTATATGCGCCTGGATGCAAATGAGCTGTTTACATAATAGTCGACGGACCCACAAATTATGCTCAAGCGGATAGCAGGGGCGTTAGTAACCTGAGTGACCCACAAAGATTAACACTAGGAAATGGTTGACTGCAACTGAGCTGCTGAGTGTTGTCGAAAGCATAGTATTAGTTTTATAAGGACACATTGCACACGAGATTAGGATCAACATTAGCCGACGAGAAACGTATTCAACCTCGTCTACTACATACTTATCCTTTAACGATGCACTGCCACCGGAAAAATAACAAATAAAAAATAAAACAACTAATTGGCAAGATACACGAAGTTCGAAGTAACAAGCTTCTTCATTAAAATCCCTCACATTTCCCGTTCGTGCTTACAAACATAGTAGCAGCACATTTGTCATCACTTTGCATTTGATGTCGACTTACACGTACATGTTTACGAACTGGCATACTTTACCGTAATCTACCATCACCGAAGGCAACTTTGTCTGCCTGGAACACACGTGTATGAACCTACCCCAGTCAGTCTCGATGACGCATGTCACTCAGGCGGTGTAATTTGGGTCAGCAATGCGAATTCACCGCACTATCCTGCTGTAGTCATTTCATGGTAACGCCTGACACATGACGCTCTGTTCGCTGCTTTATGTTTTACGTCGAAGTCGATCTTGCGGAAGAAGACGAAGTGCCTTTCAGGCAGAACGCCGAGTCATCCAGCTCTACTCATTTTGTGAATTTCTTAGACTCTGCCTTGAACTGCTGTTTCCTCCTTAACTGCGATGGAGATAGAGTCTCACGCGCGTCCGCCGAACTCGGCAGTGCCCGTGGCGGTGCCTCCAGGAAGCGCAACGGCACCGCGAGCGACACTGACAGCGACGACACGATGCAGTACTATGTCAGCAATGAAGATTCTTGCGACGACACCTTCGAGCTGGTGCGGAGTCGTAAAGCAAAGCGAAGATTTCTCAGAGCATCATCGAATTCGAGTGAGTCCACCGTGTGATCTTCGCACAATACCGAGGAGCTCACCATCCTATTCGCGCCAGTTCTCGCCACTGACAACCTGAGACGCCTCAACAGGCAAGCCGTGTCTTCACATATAGAGGCGCTGGTTCCGAATGAAATCAAAGACATCAGAGTGAACAACCGTAAGAACGTCCTAGCGATTGACGTAGAACACGCGGCTGCGTTGGATTCTTTGCGAAAAGTCATGGAACTTGACGGGATGAAAGTCCGCCCTCATATTCCGCTGGGCAAACAAGTCAGTACTGGCGTAATTTACGATGTTGACGACACCATTGTCAACTCTGACCAGTCGACCTTAATCAAGCCGGCTACAGAAAACACCATCACAAACGCGTTTCGTCTCGGCACGTCACGGTGTGTTAAGATCATATTTAAGGGCGAATCCCCCCCATCGCATGTAAAAGTGGGCCACTTTCAACATGCAGTTCGCCCGTTTATACCAAAACCACTACAGTGCTGCAAGTGCATTAAGCTTGGCCATGTGAGTAGTGTATGCAATAACACTACCGTCTGTTCTCGCTGCACTGGGCCCCACACCGCTAACACGTGCGAGGCTAATGTGCTTAAGTGCACAAACTGTAGCGGCCCTCACGATGCATCCTCGAAGGAATCCTCTTTGATTCGAAAGGAAATGGCAATATTGAAAAAAAAATGGTTAGAGACCACTCGTCTCACCGAGAAGCAGCAGCATCTATTAAGCGACGGCGATCACGTCGCCGACGTCGTTCAAGAACCTCCAAAGCCTCAGCAAAACGCCAGCCACGTACATTACCACCCGCTTTTCCGCCCAGGCCAAACGCAGTCAGCTCAAAGGACACATGTGCATCGAACAGCACGGCTGCTGACGCTTGGCCGGCACTCCCGAGGCTACATGCCCCTACTGGGCGAAATCAGAGTTCCAAAGCAAGGGATACCTCGTCTGTTCCTGATAAATTGTCGGACCAGGATCAACAAGTTGTTATGATTAGCTCTCTGATGAGTGCTATTCGTGTTCTTCTAAACAAGCTACAGACATTCGAAAAGGACTTCTTCTTGGGCAAGTTGGTGCTTAGATTCCCTAGGTATACTCTGTGGTGCAAAATACATTTCTTGAAAAGGGACAGAAGAAAGGAAGACAGTGAAGCGCCAACTGTCTTCCTTTCTTCTGTCCCTTTTCAAGAAATGTATTTTGCGCCGCAGAGTATATCTAGGAAAGCTAGACACCAACAGCTCGAAGTGCATTGCAAGTGCTGGATGCCATCAATCAGGTTCTTGCGAGCCTTCAGTAGTCCAGTGCTGGAGACTTTCTACAGCAGAAGCATGGCTCGTCGACAACAACAGCGATCGTTCCGGGATGTTGTCATAAGTGCCTGCATATTCCAATGAAATGCGAGAGGCCTGAGGTCACGTATTTCGGAGTTGCGACAGTTCGTGTTTGACAACCACTTTCCTATACTGGTGATCTGTGAACCGAACTTATCAGCCTCCAAAAGACTATCAGGATATGAACCTTTTGTTTCGATCACGTGTGTCCGTAGTAGTAAAATTCTGGTTTCCATTCGCAAAGAGCTTACGTATTTTTCCCAACCCGTAGCGCCACACGACGGTAACCAATACGTCTGTGTTACTGTGAAAAAGAAGAGATCTCTATTACTCTTATTGGCGTCTACCTATCCCCAACAAATCAGTTTGATAGCAAAAGACTAGAAGATATTATGGCTGCTACTCTTGGTCCTTGGATAATAACAAGGGACTTCAACACTCACCACCATATACGGGGAAGCTCCAGGATAAATTGCAGGGGAAGGTCACTAATATCATTTGCATCAGGCCACAACCTGTGCCTTCCAAATGACGGAAGCCCGATATTTCTGCGACGAACAACGTACAGCAGCTGCCTTGACTTGACTTTGGTGTCACGTTGCCTGGCTTCGAGCGTGTAGTGGTTCACTCATAATGAAACCCATGAAAGTGATCACATTCCGACCTATGTGAGAATCGGTGGACTAGACGCCGCCATTACATGTATCTCTCCAAATCGGCTGGTCATTCTTTCAAGCTCGTGTAGAAGGCACATGCAAGAAACATATCGCATGCAAATTAGAAGGCATAATTGCAGACGCAATGCAAGATTGCAGGCCACTCGTACAGGCCTTACCATCTCAACACAAAATGTGCGTTAGTCGCTTTTACGCGAAAAGCGATGTCTGCTTATCCAGTATGCATCAATGGCCAGCCTATCTGCTACAAGAAAAATAATCGGTTTTTGGGTGTCATTGTTGGCCGGGACCTCTCTTGGAGGCCTCAGGTTGCCCACTTGAAGAAGAGGCTCACTTCACACATTCATCAAAGCGCAGAGAGAATGACACTGAGTTGGAAAGGTTTCGTGCACTACGTCGCCGAGCTGACAGGAGGTACAGGCGCACGAAGTCAATTCTTGACCTCAGAGAAGCTCGGCGCGTGCAAAAGAAGATAAAGCGCCGAATGGATAAACTAGCGGATCAAAGATGGAAATGCTTTTGCGAGTCTCTGGACCCCCGCAAACCATTATCCCGTGTGTGGCGTACCCTACGGGGTCTTAGCTCAAGCCCCCAGCAACGACGCCCTTTCAACGCCCTTGCTCTCTATCAAAACCGCCGTGAGATAGAAGTTGCAGAGGAATATTGTGCGAAAGTCGCTGGCGGCACAGTTTCAGTCTTTGACATGACTTTAGGTGACATTCCCGGTCCAGGAGATTAGAGCTGTGCACGGGCCGCAATTCTGAGCCCGCGCCCGGCCCGGGCCCTACACTACCACAGGCGGCCCGGCTCGGCCCGACGCTAAAGAAGCCTGAGTTCGCCCAGCCCGGCCCGGCTCCGCCTTAGGCCGGGTTAAGGCCGAGCCGGGGCCCGGCCTAACCTGCAATAAAGCGACGCCGACACAAAAAGAAACAATATCAGGAAAATCAGATTATTTAAATGACCTTATAATGTTGAACCCTAGCATTCCGTATGACAAAATCGTGAATATATACAGATGCAGCGCGCGCACGCAATTGTTATTCTAAGTTATTGTGCAAAAACAACAAGTTGTCCATTGTTGAAGGGTTAAGGCAAGCGTTTCCGGAGCGCGCGTCTTCGGAGCTTTGTGAAGCCTCGGCCGGAGAATGCCACAAAACACTCTATCGTCCCCTTTTGTGGGTGCCGACAGCGGCAAGTTGAAGAAGTTCACACGTTTCTAAGGTGCTGCTGAAAGAAAACAGTGACCTTTCTAGCATGGGCAGTGACGACGTCTGCTTCCTGTCGACTTCGGTCAACGACCAGTCTTCAAGCAATACCACTGCCCATTGGAAGAGTCCCCTATACGCCGCCGCTTGGCTAATTTGTATGTGTGGCAAAGACGACCCCGCGTGCGCCGTACGCAGACTTATCTTCGCTTCCAAAACGCTTCCCTTCTCAGCCTTTTTACTGAAAGGCGCCTGCAAGTGGCGGCGTTTCCACAGGGTCGGTACTTGGTAGAACCGAAAACGCATTCTGAGCCCCCGCTAGCTTTCGTTTGCCTTTTGTTAGCGCTTGTACTTTTCTCCCGTCCCTGTAGATTCCATTTTTGCTGAATAAATACATTGCACTTCCTGCTGTACCTACATGCGAGACGACAAGCATACTTTCACATAAGGTACGCAGTCGACATCGGGGAGCCCGACCGGTCCGTCTGAGACATAGAAAGCCTGGCCCTGGCCCGGCCCAAGCCCGAGTGAGAGAATCTCCAAATGGCCCGAGGCCGGCCCGCGGGCCGGGCCGGGTCCGGGCTTCTGGGCCGGCCCGAGCCCGTGCACAGCTCTACACGAGATACAAGTATGGACGCTCCATTCTCTATGGAAGAGTTAGAAGCTGCTATGGCGCTCTCTAGCTGTTAATCTTCACCAGGACCCGATGGCATAACATATACTGCTTTGCGCCACCTAGGTCAAGAAGCACGAAGAGAACTCCTCAGCCTTTTTAATAGTTCATGGCGAGATTCATGGTATTCTTGTGTCGTCCCACAGGAACGGAAACGCAGCCACCTGGTACCGCTACTAAAAACAGGAAAGTCACCGCTCGAACTGGCATCGCATCGGCCTATAGCACTTGCCAGCTGCGTCGGAAAACATATGGAACGTATGATCCTCATGCTTCTCGAATGGTACCTTCAACACAACAAAATTTACCCTGACTCAATGGCGGGATTTCGACGAGGCCGTTCATCGATTGATAGTGTCATCGATCTAGTATCAGCTGTAGAACAGCAAAAATCTCGGAAGCGATTATCAGTAGCACTCTTTCTTGACGAGAAAGGCGCTTACGACAACGTTTCTCATCAAACCATTCTAGACGCACTTCTCACAGTTGAACTAGGAGGGCGAGTATATCGATGGATCAGAAACACTACTTGACACAAAGGTCCTTGTTCGTGCGTACGGAAGATGGTCTGACTACCGACCACTACACATGCCGAGGCGCACCCCAAGGCGGTGTTCCAAGCACTATCCTTTTCAACCTCGTGCTTCTTGGGCTGGCCGAATCCCTACCGGAAACAGTGAGTGTTTCAATCTACGCCGACGACATCTGCATCTGGACATCAGCGGTCACTCGCCTGCAGGTTCGCGCAAGGCTACAGAAAGCAGCAACAAAGGCATCTGACTATCTTCACACACAAGGCCTTACCATCTCAACACAAAATGTGCGTTAGTCGCTTTTACGCGAAAAGCGATGTCTGCTTATCCAGTATGCATCAATGGCCAGCCTATCTGCTACAAGAAAAATAATCGGTTTTTGGGTGTCATTGTTGGCCGGGACCTCTCTTGGAGGCCTCAGGTTGCCCACTTGAAGAAGAGGCTCACATCTATTGCTCACGTCTTCAAGTTCATCGCCGGCAAAACATGGGGATCGTCAGTGGGCTCCATGCTATAGTTATATCAAGCACTTTTATCGGATTCCTACGCTATAGCTCTCCCGTGCTTGCTAAAACATGCAAGTCAAGTCTTCGAGAACTTAAGAGCGTGCAAGCACAGGCACTACATGTTTGCCTAGGCCTACCGCGGAGCGCCTCCACAGCAGGAACCATTATAATGGCTCAAGACCATCCGATCACGTCATACATCAGCACCGACGCGCTTAGGGCCCATGTTCGTCATGTTTCACGGATGCAATCAAGCTGTTTTGCCTGCTTTCCAGAACGACGACCACAGGCATCCTTCTCCAACGAGGTCAGCAAGCATCGTGCGTCCCTACTATCGGGCTTCACACCCTCAGCACGTTAAACCTCAGCTTTGTGCTGTTTAAAACAACCTCAAGTGCGTCTTACGGTTTCAGGGATAAGAAAGAAAACCGACCTGCCTACCTTGGCCTTGAAGCAAGCAGCTCTGGATTGTTTGCACACTTTCTACTTTGACCGAGTCCAGATATATACGGATGGCTCTTCCACCCAGACCTGCTCCACCGGCGCAGTGGTTATACCATCACGATCACTAAGCATCCGATACAATATTTCTCACTTGACAACATTTTGAACACTTGACAACAAGGTTCGGACCTTGTTGGCCTCCGAGGTACCGTTGATTATATTAACCAACCGGCTAATCGGTGGGCAATATTCTGCGATTCGAAGGCGGCCTTACAGTGTTTTCTGTCATCTCTTCGTCGCGGGTCCTGTGAACAACTCGTGTCGGAGATACGAGAAATGCACCATCGTATGATCGCGAAAGGGCTCGACGTCGTGTTTCAGTGGCTGCCTGGCCATTGCAGTTTCTCCGGCAACGACCTCGCTGACGAAGCTGCTAGGAAACGAAACGAAGGCGCAACCCTTGTTTCTACACCTTTATCGCGAACTGACGCAGCCCAACACTTAGGCAAGGTAGCGCACCGTATGACAATGGAGAAGTGGCACACACCTGATTTCACTGAACATCGATTGCATTTTCTCGATCCATCTATGCAACCGCGGCTGTTACCATTGCTTCCGCGTAATGAAGAAAGAATGCTGTGCCGCTTACGCTTGGGCGTCGCATTCACGAATGCATATACGTTTTTTGATTGGAATGGCTGATAGCACCGAGTGCAGTGCCTGCGGTGTCGAGGAAACTATAGACCTTCTACAGGGCTACTGCCCATCTTTTGAAAATGAAAGATAAGATCTCTGCACAGCTCTCAACCAGTTAGATAGGAAACCGTTCACCTTGAACAAGATCTTTGACCATAGCCTCGCATATCGCAGCTACAAAAGGCGACAAAAGCGCTGCTGCGATATTTCAAAGCTACAGGATTGAGTCAGCGTCTGTGATCCTGATTGAGTGACTGAACGATATCCGCAGTGGACTCCCTCTTCTTCTTTTAATCTTTCCGTCCCTTTTTCCGTTTTCCCAGTGTAGGGTAGCCAACCGGGCTCAGTCCTGGTTAGCCTCCCCTTTTCATTTATCATTTACTCTCTCTCTCTCTTATGTTTTATGTCAAGCCCAATGCGAAATATCATTAGTTTTTGGCTCTACATGGTCTTTTTCCAAGAGGATTTCGAAGCACTGATACACGAAATAGGCAGGCAGCATCAACATCAGAAAGATTCTAGACTTACTTCTGTAAAACCACCGTGGTGGGCAGGTGGTCATTGTGTTTGTGTTCTATTGAGACATCGTCCATCACTTTTTCGTCGCTGTATATGCTTCGCTATCGCGTTAGGGGTCTCATTACAGACATGCACGACAAGGCTTTTGCACTTTTTTCACGGTATTTACTTGTGCCAATTACATCCCAGTTCTGAATGGTACCTTGTCGCTAATTAATTTATCTCATTTCTTAATACCATTCGCGCGTAATAAGCTTAGATTATGGTTCGCTTCTTTTTCTTAATGTTGCTATGAAAGATATTTTTATAGCAAGCCCATTGCTCCTTGCATAAAACAAGATTTATTGATCCTTTAATAACAGTTCTGACACGAGAATATTCGCAGTAGGAAGAAACACACAGAGTAAAGCTTGTCGGATTGCTCCTCGCATTTTCTCTACGTCGTACTTCTTCACTTGCGTTCTGCACTTAGGTCTAAGTAACGCTTAAGTCAAAGTAAACTTAAGTCAAAGTAAATGTGCCAAAGGTTCGGCAAAAGAAGTTGCGCAGCAAGCAGTCTACCTGAAATCTAGCGAGTAATGTACTAGAACACGCGCTGGCATTTCAAGTCCCTCGAAATGCAGGTGTTAAAGGTAGACACGTTCTGCGCTGCCCGAAAGCTTTGACATCGTGGGCCCAGGAATACCTCTTCATCAAGGGCCACAACGAGAAAATGTATAACACACACCATCTTCGCCCTGTCGTAAACATATAGTGTGTTGCTTGGTCCGCCAAATATTTCTTCACCTCCTTGTTCTGGCCAGTTGCGTCAACATCAAGCCCTTGAAGCTATATCCTATTTCTTTGTTCACGAAGCCTTGCACGTGTTATAATGCTCTTACGTTATTTCTCTGTTGCTTCCGTGATTATTTCAATTATGAAACCATTGAGGTTCGCTCTGGCAGCTTCGTTCATTGTCGTAGCGCTGTTGTCACCCCTCATCGGTTTCCGCCGGCCTCTTCGAAGTATGTACTCTTGAGATAGCCATTCCAAAGTTTAGGTAGTCCTTAGACCAAACTCGCTCTCGATAAATTCGGGAATAACTAGCGAACACAAAGACGCTTCACACTCACTGAAACAGCATGCATTCTTCCCAGGGCCTCAACCGACGCTTCATGTCAGGGGCCAATTCCAATACTGAGGTCGTGAATGCGTTTAAGTGCAGCGATCAATGTGATCAAATAAGCACCAACTTTTCTTTTAATTTTGATATTTTAGTAATTCATGTTCCTGGAATCCTGGTACCCTGTTTAGAGAAAACAACACAGTGGTTGCGGTATTTTATCTCATGTTCAAGAGCTCACTTTCTTCTTTAGAATCCTTATTATGTGAGCTAGTAGCCACACAAAGTAATGCGGGTCTCTCTGCAATTCAGGACAGGAAAGTAAGAAATAGCAGGCAATGCGAACTCGGAGCTGCTTGCCGTAGCCTCTGTCATCGAGCACTCTCTCTTACCTGCGCCACCATCTACTCAACCTCACCTACTCACATCGTTTGCATCGACGCCGTGGGTGCATTTGGAGTGCGCTCAATATTTTAATTTCAAACTCAGGAATTCGCATACCAAATTTCCACTGCTGCACCCTTCTTGTAAGGAGCGCAAAAAGTTTCTTGAACATTGCTCAACAACCCTGCCCATGCGGTACGCTATGGTTCACATGGTTCGCCAAGTATAGTGGGCCGCTGATTCTGCCCAACAAGATTCGCTCTTTTACGCTAATATAAATGCCAGGTCTTTATTTCGATTGAAATTGGGGAACAGTGAAAGCATAGCTCACTTACAGTGCTACAGCACTTGTTTGTTTTCCAAGTTCTTAGTTGATTTCCGGCGCTAGATTCTGTGGCGGGGCACGCTACTACGTGTGATATGAAAAAACAAAAAGGGAAAACATCCCGTACGACGCGTGGTCTTTTATGTTATCTCTATCGATGTCAGCCGCGTCACGTGTTATCGGAGCGGTGACAGCGTGTCTACCATCAGAATGTCATTGATTTAGAAAATCGTATTACGGTGTCACAACACAACTGCGGAAAGAACACGAAAAGTAAGAGCACCGAGGATGTGCGCAGGATGATCCTGCGTGGCGTTATTTCCCTCCATGAAGCTTATGATGCTCTATAAAAGTAAATAAATTGTTTAATAATATAGAACATGCGTCATTGCTTTGTTGCTTTCCGTAAAGGTGGATTGCTTTAATTTTCACTCTATAACAGCCACAGCCACGAGAGTTCACCTGAAACATCACTGGACACCACTGTAGAAAAAAAAAATTAGTGCTTCTTAATGCCGTTGTCTTTCGCAGCTCTTCTACGAAACCGTCTGGTCAGAGGCGGCTACAGCAAAATTCCATAGCTATATTATGTCTGCAAAACTTACAGCGGAATCATGAACCGGGACACCAGGCATACCTGCTGCGCCTCCTTTCTTTTTTACTGTTTAGTCCTCTTTCGCAATTCACCTTATTGTTTATCAACTCTACGTGCCAAATGATTGACATTCAGACACTTCCGTAATTCGTTAAGGTCCTCAAAGTGATTTCTAGCATCAAGCTTCAGTGTGGGTTTTTACATTTCATGAGCAAATTAGCAACAAGATGATAAACATACAAGAGTGAATGTAAATGTGGGCTTAGGTTGTTATACTTTTAAGTGTTATAATAAATCAATAAACGGGTGAACTCCTACCTTGTGCTTAACGTAATATCATTGAAGGTGTGCATGAAATGGTTACTAGACGATATATATGCGAGGTGGCAATACAAATTTTTGAGGCTCGCTCTATTTTGAAGCAAGTAATTTATTTATGTTCATTCATAGATTGTGGCCTTCCAAATAGTCCGCTTACACGGCAATGCAGCAATACAGCCCCTTCATTTCATTGTCTATATGTTTCATAAGATTGTGATCAACAATAATTTAACAACAACACGATGTGCTCAGTGCTCCCAGGCGATATCTATTGCACCTATTTTGGCATCAATTTAATATTTAAACGATGCAAATACTCCCATATTATTAAAGGGCGACCATCAGATCGGATAATTCTTAAATTCGATAAAGTAATAGGTCGCGGCTGCTCGAGAAGTGTGTACCGAAGGCTGCGGTACAGTTCATAAGTTAAATGAGGCCAAGGTTCCCACACGATCAATTACCCTGCTTTGCATTTTACGCTATAGGTAAGCGTAGTATTATTTGTTATTCTGTACTTCTTTGTATCTTTGCTGTGGTTCTTGCTATTTTAAATATTTGTTTGGCGGAGTAGCTGCAATGAGTGTGAAATTATGTTCTCCCTCTGGAGTAGGTTCTCGCTGAATTTTTTGCGGCGATAATACCTGAAGGACTGCTTCCTCGCACTGCAGCGCCTGTACAAACAGCTTTTGCCTAATTTGTGGGCTTTCCTGAACTTCAAAGGCACACTTGGACGATACAGTGCGCCATGTAGACGGAACGAGCGTCTAATAAAAGAAATTGGTTTTCCGACCATCGTTTGATCTCGTTTGGCAGACTGCCCACGCTTGGTCTTACAAACTAGAAGGCGAATGGCGCTAAAAAATCACAAAGAAAACGAAACCCAGTATCCTTGTTCGTCGATATACCGACGCTGAGAACGTGGTTTGGCATTAACAGCCTTCTTTGAGCTTCAATTCCGCACAGTATGCGCGCGCGATTTCAGGACAGGACTCCCATTTATTTGTTCACCTGCGCTCTCTAACCTATTATGCTTCTTATATTACAACCACTATACACAAATTTTATTTGCAGAAGAAAGATTGTCTCTTTCTGCCTTTCGGTGGCAGTGCACAGCAGGCGCCTGTGTGTTTTGAGGTGCTATAATTATCGGCAACCGATATGTTTGCATAATGATACATTTACAGCTTGCAGCGCTGACAACTCATTTCCATGCAGTAAATGCTAATACAGTTGCATAAAGCATTGTATAGGCGAGAACCTTGGCATAGGCCCATTTTATTCGGCCAGTGGACGAGAAGTCCAAGAATATATTGCATAAATATGCAAAACGTCACTTCCCATGCTGATTACGAGTGCACAGTACTCTCACACGTGCCTGCATTTATATCCAGGCGATTTCTTAGATTTACCGTGCTGAAGCTTCTTCAAACAAAATAAAAGGGCATTGCGGTATCAGTGGTCATCCTTGTAAGTTATACTATTTGTATGACTATCTTTTATTTTCCAAGTGAATTCACGTGAACGCTTTCTATTGGTACCTCAAAAACAACTCTGTAGACACAGTGGAACGCATCACACTTGCTGTTGGCATGCACATGAACTTCTTCGCTGCTTCTTAGTCAAGCAAATATAATGCAGTAAAATTGGCGCAAAACGTCCTGCTGTGGAAAAACGAGAACGTGAAAACAAGCAGTAGAGTTAGAGGCACCTAGTGAAAATTAGGTTACACGCGGTAGACGATTATCCACAGTATGTATAAGTATTTTGGTAATGAGGAACAAAGCCAATATCGCGTATTTTAAAAGATAGGTGGGTTAGTTTTTGAGTCTTCATTTGAATCAATATCAGAAGACTCTAGCCATATATATTCAATTTATTTCAGTTGACCTTAGTGAGAAAAAAAAAAGAAACCATATGCCCCCTAAGCCTCCTATCCAATACTCCGATTTGATGAGTGTAGAATTCTATATAAAGACCAGTTTGTCTCATAAGTCATGATGTCACTGGATGTGGGGGTTATGGGGAATACGGAGTTTTTTTAGTAGGGCAGTTTATAGTTTTATTCAGAAATACTACCAACAGTTACAGGCCATATGGCCTGATAGAGGCACTTCGACCTGTTGACGTTCGCCAAACCAGTATATTTACATCTGACCTGAATTTTGTTAAACTTAGCTCAGCTCAACTGATGTCACACATTTTGTGACATACTTTCGCATGCACGTTGCATTCAAAGATAATTTCTATAAATGTGTACATCTCGCAAACTTGTAAGACTTCAAGACCAATACATCAGCTTAAATTTCGTAACAAAGTAAGTTAACAGTCAAGCTACCTTTGCGAACGCTCCCGGAACCTTCCTGGCCGTCGCTGCTCGGTAACGCCGAGTGCTGCTGTAGTCCTGCCGAGTAGCTCACGCTTAAAAAAAGTCAATTACGTGCGCGATCAAGCCTCAGTCCTCCAGCACAGCGTCCTGGTGCTCTACATATTAGGCCATACTCGCACGCCTAATTATAGCATGTCAAAGCCGACTAGCTAGTTGAGATGATCAGCGCGTGTGTAGCATTGCGTAAAACGCGCGGTCGCCACTTTCCTTTACGCCATAGTCGAGGGTATGAAATGGGCACATTTGCCATAATTGATGAACCGGTTCACGAACGCTTCATTTCACTTGGATTTCCAGATTTGGGTCAGATGTGCATAATTATTCTTTTTCCTCTGCCAGGATTAGAGTCCAGACTGTGTTGCGGCAACTGAGCCGCTTTAGAGAAAACAAGTTAAAAAATTGGAGGACGCTTAAGCTTCGCCTTCAAGAGTGGAACGCGACAGCGTTCCCGTCGACCCGCCAAGGGGTGTAAGACAATGGGCTACGGCGCAACGACTACGCGCCCCGCATCGGACGCGGTGAGCGTCGAGCAACGCAGCGTTCGGCGCGACAACGAAATGTGCGCCTGAGCAAGCGACGCACGCCTGAGCCTTAGAAACAGCTCGTTTCTAAGGCAACACCGCGTTCACTAGAGGTGCTTTCGTACCGCTTTGAAGCATCCAACTCGTGGTTCAGTGGTAACGTCTCCGTCTCACACTCCGGAGACCCTGGTGCGATTCCCACCCAGCCCATCTTGGAAGTTGCTTTTTATTTATGAAGTGCCTGCCGTGATTTATCGCTCACGGCCAACGCCACGGACGCCGACACCGACGCCGACGACACCGGCTTTTCTGCGACACGAGCTCCTTAACGCTATCGCGTTAAAAGGAACATTACCTAACCTTTGTGAAATTGGCTGCGCCACAAGATGGTGCCGGAAAGACGCAGAAAAAAGGCACAGGTTTGACATTAAGCACGTGTACATTCAGAATAATTATGTTGTAATCAGTGACGTATCATCAGATCAGAAAGAAACCTGATTTATCATCTGGTTCCACGCTGAGATTATGGCCGTCTTTCACACGTGGTAGGACGTTGCTACTCGGTCCCGTACGCCAGCTTAAGGGTAATGTATTAAGTGTACGAATTTATCATGAAGCCAAATTTACAAATAGGTAGCCTGAAACAGCGTTGCCAACGGTAGGGCAATTACCCTACTGCAGGTTATTTTCCGCATTTTGACGCCTTGGTAGAGCCATACGGATGTCTGACAATTTTTCACAGGGTGTACGGTAATTTCCCAATGGTGTTGCGAAGCGTAGGATAATTAGGTTACTGCAGGCTATTTTCGGTATTTTCAGCTATCGATCATCTAGAAGAACTTGTGCACAAGTTTTTCTCGGCACTCGACCATTGCAAAGCAAGTTCCGCTACACCACACAAAATCCAACCATTGATATAGAACGCTTGGCAAAAACCAATCACTCACAAGCTCACAGCAATACTGAAATGAAGGTTTTTCAATGTTCGTCAATAAAGGTACCAACTTTTCCAGCACTACACTCCACTGCTCTGCTGTGCTGTTCTTTGTCGGAAAGCTTCTGTACGGAAAGCTTCTGTCACAAATTAGAAAGCTTGCAGCCCGCTGGTTTCTCGCGTCCTCTTCTTCAAGCTGTCGCAGAAATGCTGCTTAGTCAGCTGCATAAAGAGTCTGCGGGAAACATTGGAGGTACCCCGCTGAAGAGGCGTTTGCTCGAGGTTCTGCCATATGTGCAAGATGTTTCGTACTGCTCAAGGAAAGTCGCAGGGAAGTATGGAGTGGAGCTTGTGTTTTCTCCGCCACGTATGTTGGCACAACTGTGCAAACGCGTAACGGGTAATCGGGAAAGGAAATACCAAGGTAAATATACCTGGTAGCGAAGCTTCCATAGAAGCCCATACGTTCAAAACAAGGCGGTTAATCGGCCGTTCATGGGGCTTAGCGCCACCTGTACGAGGAGAGATCACTTCCAGCGGAAGAAAAAACAATGTGACGCCATATCCAATAAAAACAGAAGTGACGTCATTTTGATCTCAAAGGCGCGAAATATGTTTTCGTGGCCTGCCATTAGAGCTGTATATTCGAATGTCCCACCATTTGACAGAGTGCGCATGCTTCTCATTTATCGCATTTCATGAAGAGATTGTGCGCGCGTTGGCAAGTTTTGCCGCATCTCCTTGCTTTGCGCCTGTTTTCTTTATTGCTGGTTTCGGAAAGTCTTGGGCGCACGCGTGCATTCTCCTGCTGCGCCGAAAGATTTCTAATAAGCGTTCACCGTCCCGTCTGGTGCCGTCTGTCTCGCCTCGCATTGTCCCGTTCTCGTGACGCCTGCGGCAGAAAGGATGTTCCACAACCTCCGCCAAGGTCTGCGAGTGGTGGCGCTGGCTAACACTCCCAGAGTTCTACTAGAAAACGTGAATATCCAAGAAAGTGGATGGGGACACGGCGCCGCGGTAGCTCAATTAGAAGAGCATCGCACGCGAAATGCGAAGGTTGTGGGCTCGTTCCCCACCTGCGGCAAGTTGTGTTTTCATCCACTTTCACTTCCATTAATTTATAGTTTCTTTATTTCATTTATTAAGCACAAGTAATTTCCTCTATGTTGTCCTTGGTGTCAGTGTTTGTTCGCTTCTTAGGATATGACTAATAAACATCGGGCCCCTAGGTTAACCCGCTTTCTTCTCGTTTACCCCCAAACTTTGTGATCTAGGTCTACGGTTAGCGCATCGCAGCATTTTTACCTCATTCGCCTGCCAGAAACATCCAATTGCAAGCATAGAAGAAATACAAGTATAACGCTGAAATGGCCACAAGTCATTGGCCAGCCACTCGAATTTATTCGTGTTTTTTTTGTAAATTTCTGTGATATTTTGTTATCGAGAGTCGCAGGGCACATACATACAGTTGGATTTGACACTGAGCAGCCAATTAAATGTGTTAGCTTTTATTGATTATTTTTTATGTTTTTGTTGAGAATACCGGCCGTGATGGCTTATCGGCTGTGGTGTTGGTGTTGTTGGAAGCTAATGCGACCTGTTGTCAATGAACTGTTGTTCCGTTCACTCGTGCTTACGCGCCACGCGTAATACGAGAACGTTTTGCTTTCAACGTTAAGATTTCAAAAAACGAAGCTGTCTGTAGTAGAGCTTGGTGTCCTGAATGATGCCCGCTAGTCTTTCTCTTCTAGGCAAAGAGTACATAGCAAAGACATGCACGCTATTACTCACAGACAAACTAGGTAAAATAGCAAAACAAATTGGAAATAAAAGTCTGAACAGGGTAAGGCACACTGAAAACGAAGTTCCACATAACCTGTAGGCTCTACGCTAATAATGTTAAATAAGAGATGAAAGTATTAAGTTGCAATTCACTTGTGTTTCAGAGGCGCACAGTCTACAATATTATATAAGCAAGGTTACACCATCATTATTTAAAAAAGAAACAGATGCTATTGATAAAACATTAGTCAATGCAGCCTACACAATTAAAATCAGTATATTGTTGAGATAAATGCGGGATAGGTTTGTTGATATATTCGTTTAGAAACGCAAACTCAAGAGAAATGTTTAGCTCCGGGGCAAACTCTAATTTCTCTATTCAAATACATGCAAGCCGCAGAAAAGCTTTTACGAGACAAACTCTTGGCCAATTTGAATAAAATTGGTTGCACTTAGAGAAATAGGCATAGTTTCTATTGACTCTAAAAATCAGTATCTTGATTAAGAGCGATTACTATTTTAGAAGGTTTCTCAAATTTGGCATATTTCAATAAAGTGCATAGGTGATGTTTACAAATTTATACCTCTGCACCAAAAAGAGATTGAGCAGTTCTGTAAACTGTATCGGTTATGATATCTTCTGTACGAATTTCATATCTAGATTTACAAATTACGTGTAATTATTACAATGTTTATGAGGACTTTGCAAAAGTACTCATAAATTAGCGGTGTAAGGTTGCCCCATAAATACTGTCACTAGGTCTATGCCTAATATTCTGGTCGAGAATCAAAAAACAATCTCTGCAAGCCTCTTGTATTGCATTTACCCATATATTAGGAATACAGCCCAGAGCGTTTTACTCAACGTCTCCGTTCGTGGCCTTGATCACGGTCATGAAACGTTCTGGGCGCGCCAATAATCTTGGCTCGCGATGTGCTCCGGGCGAATTTCCTCAATTCTACGTCCAGCAATGCTTTCGGGTCCACCATGCTGGTGTGCTGATGGGCACGGGGTCTCATTATCAACAATTTCCCACGCACAGAATTCCATTGAAAATGGGTCAGGGTAGTTCACCGGCCACTGGAATGGATTCGGCGTGTGAGAAAGCGACACCAGTGATTTGGTGTTGTTGTGCTTTTCGATTATTGTGTTGAGGTGCACTCCTTATCAAAGTCCAAGACAACTCCTCGAAGTGGGACTGGGACCAGCGCCGCGAAGGAAGCTGTAGCATACCTTTAAAGCTTGCGTGAATGTCAATGTGTGCGCCTTTTGGCTCAAATACTAGAGCAATGCGGCCAGCGGCGGCTAACCAGACTAAACAATGGGAGTGTCAAAAAACTGTCCAACTGGCTGCATAGACAAGTTTTCACCTCGGAGCAGGCGCACAAGAATTGTGAGCATTGTGACGGGTCTCTACCATTATTTTTTTATCATCAGTGAAGACACCGGCCGTGTCCCAAGTTCGCCGCCCGTGCAAATAGCAGCAGGCATCTTTCCGATCTTACCTTCCTCTAGACCTACTTCAGTATGTGTCTTCTGTAGAACTTGTAGGGAAACATCCTGAGCTCCCTCGCACAGCTCTTCTCATTGTTGTCACCGACACATTCCACTGCATGGCCGGCCTTCTCATGATTCTCCAGGGCTGGCATTGGATTGTCTTCCTCACAATTTACGTAAATTGAGAAGTTGCTACAGAGCACGTTCGATTCCTTACTTGTGCTACGTTTGAGAGTCCAGTGAACAATTTTGCGGTGAAATTTCAGAATTTTGCCGACCTAGGAAGAAGAGTCTCCGGCCTCACAAAGTGACGACTTTGTTCGCCGATGTAATCTAGGGCGCGAAATTTTCTGAAAAATAACCAGACCAGCTTGAAACAAGGTCCCAACAAAGAAGAAACATTTAAAATATGTTTGAAGAAACGATGGGAACAAATGTTTAAAAATTCATCATCCATTCCACTCTGTGAAGGTGAATGACCAGCGAAGCTGTTGATAGCCCGACACAGAGGGGACAAAAAATTTTGAACAAAGGCACGAACACATTTATGGTCCTGGTCTGTTGTCCTCGTGACAATATAGGTACGTACACGCATTCGAGTGCCACCTATGTTGCTAAACCTGTCCATCACGTAAGACAATGAATTGCGCATACCCTCTTAATCACTGGCTTCATCGTCACCATCATCATCAGCCTAGTTACGCCCACTCCAGGCCAAAGGCCTCTCCCATACTTCTCCAACTACCCGGGTCATGTAATAATTGTGGCCATGTTGTCCCTGCAAACTTCTTAATCTCATCCGCCCACCTAACTTTCTGCCGCCCCCTGCTACACTTCCCTTCCCTTGGAATCCACTCCCTAACCTTAATGACCATCAGTTATCTTCGCTCCTCATTACATGTCCTGCCAATGCCCCCCCCCCCATTTCTTTTTATTGATTTCAACTAAGGTGTCATTAACTCACGTTTGTTCCCTCACACAATCTGCTCTTTTCTTATCCCTTAACGTTACACCTATCATTCTTTTTTCCATAGCCCGTTGCGTCGATCGTCCTCAATTTAAGTAGAACCCTTTTCGTAAGCCTCCAGGTTTCTGCCCCGTAGGTGAGTACTGGTAAGACACAGCTATTATACACTTTTTTTCTTGAGGGATAATGGCAACCTGCTGTTCATGATCTGAGAATGCCTGCCAAACGCACCCCAGCCCATTCTTATTCTTCTGATTATTTTCGTCTCATGATCAGGATCCGCTGTCACTACCTGTCCTAAGTAGATGTATTCCCTTACCACTGGAAGTGGTAAGGGAATCGTAAACCTATCTTAAACTTCTGTTCGCTTCCGAGACTGTTAAACATTACTTTAGTTTTCTGCAGATTAATTCTTAGACCCACCCTTCTGCTTTGTCTCTCCAGGTCAGTGAGCATGCATTGCAGTTGGTCCCCTGAGTTATTAAGCAAGGCAATGTCATCAGGGAATCGCAAGTTACTAAGGTATTCTCCATTAACTTTTATTCCCAGTTCTTCCCAATCCAGGTCTCTGAATACCTCCTGTAAACACGCTGTGAATAGCATTGGAGAGATCATATCTCCCTGCCGGACGCCTTTCTTTATTGGGATTTTGTTGCGTTCTTTATGGAGGACTACGGTGGCTGTGGAGCCGCTATAGATATCTTTCAGTATGTTTACATACGGTTCGTCTACACCCTGATTCCGTAATGCCTCCATGACTGCTGAGGTTTCGGCTGAATCAAGCGCTTTCGCGTAATCAATGAAAGCTATATATAAGGATTGGTTATATTCCGCACATTTCTCTATCACCTGATTGATAGTGTGAATATGGTCTATTGTTGAGTAGCATTTACGGAATCCTGCCTGGTGCCGCACTTTCATGCGGAAGAACGTACGTTGGTCAAACCGGCAGATGCATGAATGAGAGATTAAAACAGCATCCATATAACGTCACTAGGGTAATCTCGGGTCATTTGGGTATACAACTGCCGAGATTGTTCCTACAAGCCCATGTTTGAAAGCACTTCCATTCTTTATAAGGCTCATAGCAGGATGACGAGGGAGATTGTGGAGGCCTACGAGATTGCAAAATTAGAGCAAAAGTGCGTAAACAAGCCTTCGGTGTCGCTATCTAATAAGGAGATACGATTTCTCGGTTTATCTTTCGGGCCATTGCAGTACATGTTTTCCCCATGTCTTGCACACATGTACGGTTGATCAAAATGCACCACTAAATGTTCTTTTTTGCTGTTACGTCCGTTTCCGCTCGCACGGTATATATTTATCGATGCGTGCAAAAATAAAATCTATAGTTGAAAGTGAAGCGCTGTTTCTGTGTATCTGTTTCTGTCTACGTCCTCGTTAAGTCGCGCTTATACGCTCTACCATGGACCCCTTGACGCCGAAGGCACTTGGTGCCATTCTTTGACGTCACGGTATGCTTGGTCGGTTCTCGCTAGTCGCTTACGTACCGCCTCGCGGGCACACTCGTCGGCCGCTGCATTACCATCCGCACGCCGTCGACGATCACACTCGCGTCGCTGTTCCCTCCGTTCCTCTTCATACGCGTGCTGTTATTCTGTAGTCCTGATGCCACGCGGCCTACCCATTCTACTGTACAAACGAAACTGAGCTCAATTACGTCCTTCACCTGTAGAGCCGGGACCTCAGCTGCACTCGAAGGAGCCATTGGTGGCGACGATAGTCTTTTGCGCAACGGGGCCAGCTGTGGAAGCAGACGACGACGACGAAGGCGCGAGGAGTGGCACGAGGGCGTTCGCGTGGTTGGGTGCCGAGGGGCGCCAACGAAGACGACGACGCTTGAGCCCTTGCTGATGATGATAATTTCTGCCCGCAGATGCTACGAAACCCCGCATCTGTGTCATATGCAGCTTCGCTGTAAAGTTTGGAGGACACTTAAGTTTCGCCTTTAAGAGTACAACGCGATAACATTCAAAGGTCCCTGACTGCTGTTTACGTTTCCCGGGAACAGCAGGTTTCTTGTGAATGCATGCAGGCGAACGCGATAGTGTGGTTGCAAGAAACCAATTGGGCCGCGTTGCTCTATGAATGGTTGTTTCAGTTTCCACGTGACAGAATTGTGTTTTCTAGTAAGTTCACCTTAAACTCCGACGCTATCATGGCGGTAATATGTGTTTAGGCCGTACTTTACGATTTTCTGAAGTATGTTGTTTTGAGGAACTGAATTAGTTCAGTAACGTCTCTGCACCATGCACAGGGCCTGCGTGGTTGTGGTTCTGAATAATTTTTCGCCGAACCACGTCCGACCTCGAAAGCAGATTACTTGCACCGCAAGTACATTAGCGCTATTTCGTTAAAATCGCAGGCACAATCTTCGATTAAGCTGTGTGAGAGTTATTATGGCGCATCCTGTATTTCAGAGCACCCTATAATGCATCACTATTGTTCGCTTTAGATGTAAGCTGTTCAGTGCGCAGCACCCTCTCGTTCTTTTGTTGTTGAGTTACAGTATCGTAAACATCCTACTGTAATCAACTTCCCAATACTAAAGACTTTTCCTAAAACTATTGATAGCCTTATCGCCATTTCTGCTTCTACAGTAACTAGATTTCAGCGTTTTCTTTTAAATGCAGTAAAGCTTCTTCTTTACTCCTTCTTTACTGCCACAGGTGAATATTTGCTGATTTATTAGGCAGGTTGGTGAGAACTACTTCCTTTATTTCTGTTTTGCATCTGGGGTGAAGAATACCCGTTGTCCAAGTACCCAAGCTAGCGACCTTCACAATGTGCATGCTTGCGCGGAGTTGCATCCTCGCGCTAATTACACACCCTGTGCATGCCATCCTTAAGTAAATGAGCTATGCATTGCCTAATTATATGAAATTTATAGATAATATTTTTCTCAATTGAAGAATAATTTCCAACAAGAACGGCTACGACTCATGTAGGCACTTCATGTGCAGCAGAAAATCAGTTGTGCCGGAAGGAAAAAAAAACAAAGCGTGGTGCGTGCCCTATTACACCCATTCGAATATCCCTACCTCGGAGCGAAACAAAAACAAATGTTGTAGCCCGTTCTGCGGTGCAAACAGTTCCAGGTAAAAAGAAAGAATGCAGTCGCTCTCTATCAGACGTTTAGTTCTTGGAATATGTAGGGATAAAAAATAAAAACCGTCTTGTTATCGATGTTATCGCATTCTGGTGCATTTCGGCCATAAACACACCCGTTCTTGGGAACATGTAACCGTGCTTGCAGGTTGCACAATTCAGCATTTAATGTTGGGAACCTTGTGCACGACTCTGATGACAAAATTTGCCCAGAAACAGCAATTATTGATGTAGTAATGGCCTGCGTTGCGAGTAGCCTTCTAAATATTTAATGCATATAGGAAGCTGTATTTATTTGTATATGTTTTGAATTGAATTCTGGGGTTTTACGTTTCAACACAGTGCGGCGAGGCACGCCCTAGTGGGGCGCTCCGTAATAATTTTCACCACCTGGGGATCTCTAACCTTAACCCGATGCACGCGACATGGGCAAGTTTGCCTTTTGCCCCCATCGAAATTCTGCAGCCGCGCCCGGGATTCAATCCTGTGACCTCGTGCTATAGGCAGTGCAACACCCTGGCCGCTGCGCCACCACGGCGGGGTTTGTTTATGTCATAATCTACCTATCTGAGAGACGACTGCTAGGTTTAAAAGCTGTGCTAGTATGCTTCTCTCGTAGGATGACAGCTTGGTGTAACGTTGAATGACTCTCACATTCTCATTTTATTGTAAACGGTGAAAATAAAATGGCACAATTATTAACAAAGCAAAAGCCGCGACAGCAAGAACACGTATGTACACATCTCACCATAACACATACCTGAAATCATAATCAGACAAACAACCGACTAACGGTACAAAATAACATGAATTCATAATACAATGTCGTAATTATCTATTATGTTTTGCAACACTCGTACGGGCGAAAAACGCACGAAGCATAGCATGCGGCAGTGATTGTTTGCGAATTTCAAGCACGCGAGTGGTAATTAAACGAAATGAAGCTGAAGCACTCCGTTCCATGTTGCGCTGTTTGCGCGATGCTGCCAAGTGCGGGAACTTTCTGTCCATCACTGCGCGGCCAAGTACACAGCTATCGGCGTCATAATGGGCTGCTTGGGTGTCACATAAATCAAGCACGCACGTGGAGGAACCCCCGACGCCCCTGTGTTCCGGAACAGGTACATCAATTTCGTAATGTTTTCAAAAGAAAAACGTTTCGCCTCTCGTAACGCGCTGCTCATGGCGTCATGCACGGAGAGCAGTGTCACAATTGGTTTATTATTTGATCTTTGCTCAATCATTGCGACGCTGTAGAATCTCGACGGCCGCACGAAGAATGTCAGAAAAAAAGTTACCCAGCGCTATTCTGGGGCGGCTGCTCAGCTCTCGTTGAGCTTATTCAGTGAGGTAGCCCAAACCTCCGATGGGAACGAGTAACAAGGTAACAATGGAGGAATTGTTACCTCCTCGCAAAACCTCCTCGCAACACTAGAGCTCTCCGATCCTGTATAGTCTGGCAAGGCCGCCAGTGCGTCCTTTCGATGTAGAAACAAGTGAAGGCAATAAAAAAAAGTGGTCTTGCTGCATATAATGAAGCAAATATTCGCGTGGTGTTTAGAGAAAGAGATTAGGGGAGGTTTTCACCCCCCCCCTTACCACTCCACTGGTACGGTGGCTACATGGATAAGTGCGCCGTGTGCTGGGCGTGAGGCTGGTCCATTTCTCTTGTGGGCAGCGCTTCTCCATTTCATGCTGCGTATTTAGCACTCTGTTTAAACTGGAAGCCGTCTTCGCAGTGACATCATAAACAGTTAGAGATCTATGAATGAGGCGGCATTCTGTAACTTGCGAAGGTAACGTACTTGCCTTGCCAATCAGTTGTTTGTTTCCCGGTTTGAGAGGCAAAAATATGGAACTCCTAATGCTGTTTTTTTTTTCGGCAAAGACATTACAATGGAGTCTGCGAAGAGCGGCACGAATTCTGCACAGACGAAACCGCCGTTCATCAGTTCTACTAAAGGGAGAGCTTGAGTGGAAATTTGTTATATGAATAGGTACGTTGGTGCTGTATGCGAACGCAATTTGCGCAGGGAGTATTCTAATACTATTAAATGCGTAATGAATATTACTTGTCCGCAATGATCGTAAAATACAATTAAATAAATATTATTATTCGTACAACTAAACTCCATTGCATCATTTTCTTGCCCGTATGGGTGCTATCATAAAGGAGATGTTTGGTAATTTTTATCGAGCTGTACATGTTTACACTTTAAATCAACATTTTTGAAAAAAAAATAAACTTGTTCTTCTGCAAAAAAAAACACAATTTTTTACCTTGTTCGATAATCAATGATGAACTGTATGATCTATGATAGTGGCAGCTTGTAGCACGCAATCTAATGGATATATTTGAATCTAATAGTGCAATTCTTACATCGCTCGCCTGGACCAGCAACACCAAGATCATACAGCAAACTATAGCATTAAATAAAACACGACACTGCGCTTAAACCTGCCACACAATTTAATAAAGTTATTACCAACCAAACTGCGCTCACAGCGCTCAAGACACATGCAGCATTGAGAAAGGTACTTTTTTTTTCGGGAGTACGCTCAGGAGCCAATTTCTTGCTCGTCACATGGAAGTGCAGGCGAGCAATGAATTAACTTGATGATGCTGTTTGTAAGTTCGAGTTTGTGCTGCTCACAAGCGACCAGTACAGAGCGCTTCAGCTGGAAAAATGAAGAAAAATCTGCCAGCTGCAGTGCATGCAGTGATTCTTTTCATTTCAGCTCCGACCGCTGCATGTAATGCTGCATTTTATTCTGCGATGTGGCTGTTGATATTTGTCGTCGTATTTGTCAAAACGGCTTCAAGCTTCAAACAGAGAACTGCTTTGTCGACCGTCTTTCAACAGGTTCACTTCCTCGATTGTGTCCAAATACTCACTCGTCGCTTCTTCAACACGCGTCATGTTCCTTCACGTCCTATTTCCTTGAAGTGCGTGTGCAAGTTAGGCTGTCTCTTCAGGATTATTTTAGCGACCCGCATGCCATCGAAGTCCAGTTTGTTCTTTTGAGGGGTTTTCTTCAGCTGGAGCGTCGGGTAGCGCCGAAGGAATAGCGTCACTCATTAGCCGCCGATGCACCCTCGGAATCTGCACATTACGCCTAATAAAATGCTCCTTAAAGTGGCGGTCCCACAAGACTAATGCTGTTGAAACATTATTTCAGCACGGTGATGTGCGAAATCAAGTTTTTCGGACATTTCTACGTCCCATGGCGTCAGAATCTTCGATATTTCAGCCTGTGGTTTGCATGTTGCAGCCTAACTTACAATATGGCGCAAAGTAACTGATGCCCCTATGCCGAATTTTCTTTTCTGTACCGGAACGCTTTCACACTGTCTCGAAGCCTGAAAAGGTTCGTATTAGCGAACGTCACGCACAGATATTCCCTTCACTCTTTAATCTTCTAAGTAAATGGCAGGAACTCGCAGAACTACCGTGACTGAAAGCGCAGCGTACGATGCCGTCAGCATATTAACAGACGACATAAATGGCCGCTTGTAAATGTTAGTCATTGCAGCAAGGAAAATTCCATTTGTAGGTACACTCTGTAGATAATTTAAGCGGTTTCTTGCAGGTTTGCTGTTACTACCAAATATTTTAAATATAACAGGTTCGCAATAACAACGGACTCCGTAGCAGACGACGCGAGTTTTGTGACAGGCCTGTGACTACCGCACGACTCCTGCTGTGATGACGTGAAGCAATGAACTAATCCGGTCGGCACACCTACCGATCTAGCCATCGTACCGCTGGATAGCGTAATAAGGATTTGTGCGGGACGCCTCTGGTTACCACCATTCCTGGTTAATAGCCTGTCGTATCTGCTGCTGCTTAGTCACTCGTCCTGAAAAGTCTGACGCCGGCTTCTTATGCCGACGTGAACAACCTTTCATTGCGAATTAAGCCTTATTCAATATCAGAGCTACTTAGGACATACAATAAACACGTGTATACACCTGTAGATCTCAAAAATCACGCCAGTGATTTCTCTGGTTTGTATTACCGATAAACAGTCATTTTCATATTTCAACATTAGGTTTTCAATATTATGCTCCGAAAAAGAAGAGAAGAAGACGACGTCAGAAGTGAGCGCGGACACGAGCGCGCGCCTGCCTTTATTTTAGGTTTTTTTTTAGCAAGCATCGGGGGGAATAAACAAGACGTTCTCTACTTCGACTCCACTTCCTGGTTTTCAGCAGTATGGTGCCGTGACCAGGATTTCCGATTTGCAGTTGAAGACCCCTGACGATGAAGCGAGCTCCCTGAAGAGAACGAGCGACCGACGCGATCAACGCGATGACGCTACGACAGAATCGAAGAAAGATCCACGTCATCACGAGGCCTCCGATTCCCGACGTGACGACATGGAAATAGTATGACGGAAGCGTGCTACAGTTCAAGCGGCGATCAGCACAGTCATCAACGACATGACAACTCTTATGCAGACGGAACGAACACCATGTGGTGGGCTTACTGACCATCTTAACCTATTGAAGATAAAGGGAACTATGCTTACGGACCTTGATAACCAAGTAGAAGAGCATATTACCGACGATTACCTTGAGGATGAGCTTCAAAGCGTCGGACAGTATCAAGAATCTATCGCCCTCGCGAAATCCTGCGCTGAACGTATTTTATCCGCTCTGCAAATAACGACTACGCACGCATATCACGATGACTTTCATCAAGCAGGCGCACACGTTAAGCTAGCTAAGCTCGATGTGCCGCAGTTTCATGGTGAGCCCATTAATTGCCCAGAATTTTGGGATCAATTTGAGTTTACCGTTCACCAGAACCGATATATGAGCGACGTAGACAAATTAAAATATATCCGGAGCTACTTCATGGGTAACGCTGAAGGTGTCACCAGAGGCCTGTCGACAACTAACCAAGCTATAGCATAGCTATAGAACTTCTCGAAGAAAGACTCCCTCAGAAGTCGCTGATTGTTAACGACCACATGCGTCGTCTTCTAAACCAACGTAAAGTTCGTTCTTGCGAAGATTTTGAGGTATTTCAAAGGTTGCATGAAGAAGTGCAGACTCGCGTGAGATCCCTTCATAACCTTGGCGTCAAAGAAAAAGAATATGGAGCCCTTCTGAAAACTGCTATAATACAAAATCATCCGCAATATATGGTACTTCGTTATACTCAGCGCATCTTGTCTTCGACAAATACAGGCGTTACTAGTGACAGGCTAAATGAAATATCTGTTCTTTTGGACTTATTGAGCCTTCAAATAAGAAGCCGGGAGCAGGCTATAATGATTACTACTGACAAGAGAGAACAAGCCTCAACTGCAAAACGGCAATGTAGTGAGTATTTCCAAGGTTCTGCATCTATGTTAACACTGAAACTGACTCCAGGGAGTTGTATACTATGCGGAGACAAAGATCACTCGGTGGATGTCTGCCCAACGGATCTAACATTAGACGAGCAAGAAGAAACTACGGAAATTAGGATGCTGTTTCCGCTGCGCTAGACAATTTCACGAAGCTAAGGAATGCCGTAGCTGGAAGAGACTAAGCTGTGCAAAATGCAAGGCGCGACATATCACCACGATGTGTGGCCCAAAATGGAAGCAGAACAATACAGGAGCGCAGATAACTATTTCCAGCTCGTAAGCAGACTCGTTAAAGTACACAGTTCTTCTGCAGACCGCCCAAGTTTGGGCTCTGGGCAATGGAAGCAAATGCTTTGTAAGAATGTTGATTGATGGTGGCAGTAAAGGCAGCTTCATCACGGAAGAATTGTCTAGGAAGCTGAAAGCCACTGAGTTAGCCGAAGAGCAGCTCACCATCTCGGGATTCGGAAACGTTTCAGCACCGCGTATATATCGGAGAGTACGAGTCATGCTGCATAGCCAGTACGACTCAAACTCACTTGAAGTAGAGGCTATAGAAGTTCTCGAAATATGCAATTACTTGTCAACTTGGACAGAGACGAACGTACTTGCAAAGTTGAAAAGCAGGAACTTACGTTTGGTTGACGTCAACGCAGTTTAGGCCACGCCTGAGCCTGGAATAAGCGTGCTTATAGGTGCAGACTATTACTGGCAGCTCGTAAGCTGAAGAATTCAACGACTGGACGACTCCTTGACTGCCATCAAAATTCTAATAAGATGGATACTTCATGGAGATACCAGAAGTCCACCTAAGTTCTACAAGCTGGAAAGTGTAAGGAACTTCAACATGTGCCTAATGGAAGCCAATATTTCCCAGAAACTGAGGTCTTTCTCGGAAGTAAAACAACTGGGACTGACTAACGAAGAGAGACTTTAGAAAGATGACGAATACGTCCTGAAGAGCTTCGTGGAATCGACTATTAGAAACAATGGTCGCTATCAAGTTGAACTGCCGTGGCGCAGCAATTGTTTCCAGCTTAAAGATAATCGGGATATTACTTTAAAGAGGCTGGAGTCCTTGCAGAGAACGCTACATCGAGATCCAAAGTTTCAGAAGGAATTCGCAGCTACTATAAGAAAGACTTCGCTGAGAAGGCCACAACGGACAGTACGAGTGAATATATCACGTACTATATGTCACACCGAGCAGTAGTGTGACACGACAGAACTATGAATAAAATACGGGTGGTATTCGAAGCCTCTTCTCGTGCTTCGGGCTCATCTTCACTCAGCGACGTCTTGTGGAGAGGGCCGAATTAGAACCCCAACATTCTCGACTTACTGCTGAAGTTTCGCAGCTTCAAGATTGGAATTTCCGCCGACATCGGAAAAGCGTTTCTTCGAGTGTCCCTGACTGAACACGACCTAGACGCGTTTCATTACTTCTGGTTTGAAGAAGGGTCTTCCAATATTGAAGAACTGCGCATGACAAGGCTTCCCTTTGGTGCCTGCAGCAGTCCCTTTTTCCTTGCTGCAACTCTGCGACACCGCTTCCAACTGGTAGAAGACAAATACCCTTCTACTGCCAAGCTATTGAAAAGTCATTTCTACTTAGATGACTTGGTCGTCCGGCACAAAGAAAGAAGCGCAGCAAGTCGTTAGCGATTGCTTCAGTATCTTGAAAGATGCAGGAATGAATCTAACAACAAGCTGAACGACAAATGAATGACACTTAAGACACTTTTACAATAGTAGACTTAAAGCTAGAGTTTGATGTGGAAAACGAAAAGAAGATTCTTGGTCTCATTTGGGATACAGACAAAGACATCTTAATGCCATCGCTAACGAAGATGCTTGAATCATTGAGCGAAGAAAAGATTACAAAGAGAGAGATCTTAAGCTTCGTCTCACTCATGTACAATCCTTTTGGATTCTTAGCGCCGTTCGTGCTGGTAGTCAAGTTTTTTATACAAAGGCTGTGGTTAGAGAAATACACCTGGGATAATCTACCTGGATAAATACACCTGGATAATCGAGGCCACTTCCTGAGTACCTTCTTATAGAGTGGACAACGTTGACTAAGGCCTCAGAACTTTTAATTAGCTGGAAGTTAAGAGACATTCTGGTCAACCCCTCCTGGACAAGAATGTGCAGGTTACCATCCACGCTGTTAGTGACGCTAGCCCAGCTGCGTATGGCGCCGCGCTTTACCTTCAGATACGAGACTTCAAGGGAACCACAACAGTTCAGCTACTGCTAGCCAAGTTGAGAGACGCACCTCGGCAAAAGATAACTGTGCCACAGTTAGAACTGATGGAGCCCTCGTGGCAGCTCAACTAACTGCAATAGTTAAACGTGCCATAAATCTATAGTGCATTAAAACAGTTATGTGGACAGATTCTATGATAGCGATTCATTGGCTACGCCGTTCAGCGAAACGCTGGGAACCATTCGCAGCAAACCGAGTTACAGAGATACTCTCCCTAACTGATTTGAACATGTGGAGACATTGTCCGGGTGATCAAAATCCAGCTCATTTCTGTCTAGAAGATCCACTGTGGAACAACTCTTACAAAGTTCTATTTGGTGGAAAGGACCAAACTTTCTCTACACTGAGCCGACATTCAACGAGCCCTGCTACACCGAGGATACAGTCGAAATAGCATAAACTACCTGTACAGCAGCAGCAATTCAGAATACAGTCAGCCAAGAAGAGAAAACTACGTGTTTTAAAGTAGCTGACTAGTGGTTACAATTGCAAACATCAACGATTACAGCTCTCATGACCGACTGATGCGTATAACTGCGTGGATACAACGATTTGCTAGAAATTGCACGTACACAGACGCCAGAAAGAAGGGACCTTAAGACGCAACTGAAGTTCAAGAGGCTGAAATTTATTGGATACGTCGAACACAAGGTGAAGTGTTTGGACCGGATGTCAGCAGAATGGACATTACACTCCAGCGGTTCAGACCATATCACGATGAATTAGGGCTTCTTCGCTTGGGAGGTCATCTGCAGCAACCTCCGGGAAAGTTCCAAGTAGTCCATTCTGCTCCTTGCTTCAGATTCATTCACAATGTTGAAGGAACACCAACAACATTTACACGCTGGACTCAATTTTCTTATGACTGAATTAAGAGAAAACTTCTGGATACTGAGGGCCAGGCAGGTTGTAAAGAAAGTCATTCACGAATGCACAGTCTGCCGGTGATATTTCTGCAACCAATACTCGGAGTCCTTCGCGCCTCTGACAGCTGAACGTGTTCAGGCCCTCTCCAACTTTCGAAGTCAGTGGTATCGATTTTGCCGGACCACTTCTATACAAAGATAACGGAGGACCAACGAAGAAGTGTTATATACTCATCTTCGCATGTGCAGTCGTCAGAGCAATTCATCTGGAGCTTGTCACCAATCTTACTTATGACAAATGACAGCTAGCATTCAAACGATTTGTGGCACGACGAAGATTTTGTAAGATTGTATATTCCGACAACGCGAAGACATCTAGAAAAGCCTCAAGGAGGTCCAGCGACTTTATGAATTAATCAAATCACAGGAAGCACAATCGTATTTCGGGTAGTCACAGGATTGCTCGGAAATTTATCACCGAACAAGCTTCCTGGTGAGGAGTATTTTGGAAAGGACTCATCAGATCTGTGAAGTCTACATTGAAGAAAACAGTGGGGAATAATTTCTTTGACTATGAAGAACTTTCGACCACGCTCTATCAAGTTGAAGCGATGATAAATTCATGACCGATAACATTTGAGTATGAAGAAGCCTCTGAACCAATGCCGCTTAAGCCAAGTCATTTCCTCATAGGCAAAAGATTGACTATGCTTCCTCCAGACTTGTCGAGCACAGCATTAAAAGAGACACCGTCGTCACGCCAATTAGTTCAACGAAGATGGAAACACAGAGAACATGTGGTAAACAATCTCTGGAACCGGTGGCGACGAGAGTACAACCAAGAACTTTGTTCAACTCACATTAACGAAACTAGACACTCAGAATCAGTGAAGCTTGGAGACATAGTACTGATCGAAGAATTAAACTCGCCAAGACAATTGTGGAAGACGGGACAAGTGGCAGAATTGTTTCCGAATAGTGACAGCAAAGTTCACTCATGCAAAGTACGCACTTCCAGTGGCAACACGTCGCGGAGACCGGTACAGATTCCGAGTCACCTAGAATGTGCTGTACCAGCTCCGTCTTGAAAAGAAACAAGCGCACGCAAATTCTTCGGCCGGGAGCTGATAAATATTATGCTCCGAAAATGAAGAGAAAAGACGAAGTGAGAAGCAAGGGTGGACACGAGCGCGAGCCTGCATTTCTTTCGGTTCTTTTAGCAAGGGTCGAATAAACAAGACGTTCTCTACTTCGACTCCGCTGCTTGGTTTTCAACAGCAGGTAGCATTGAAACTGGTGCTTTATTCAGTTTGATTTAAGGCCCTATTAAAATTTAAGGTCTGTTATTTTCTAAACTTTGGTAATTCATCAAAATATATCTCATCTACCAGTTTCGTCTCGTTCGGAAAGACTTCTCAGATGCCTGAGGCAGGCAGACGCGACCGTAAGCTGTTTGGTGTATCTCCGTCCATACGCGACTCGTGAATTCCCGATAAGCGCTGAGAGTTTTTCTTTTTTATAATCTTTTTTCCCACACTACGTTTATGGGCTGTTCCAGTTCGTCGGAAATAGATCGTGTATCTAGCCATGTTCATGGCCGCATGCGTACGGGAGATTCTGAAACCACAATGTTAGAACCACTGAGAAATAATATGATGTGCCACCTCTTGGGATCAGCAAATCCCGTATATCGCGGATAATTCGAGCATATTTTTGCGCATTTTAGATGTACGACATAGGCTTAGACTGACTCTAATAACAAACATTGCGCTCACTGTCAAGTGAGAACCCCCCTCTCCCCCAGAAAAAGAAACATTGTCGCGCGAAAGGAAGATAGAAAAGTGATGAGAATGTTTGCAGTATCACGCGAACAACAAGGAACAAAATAACATAGCGACAGCGCTTGTAAAGTTCACAGACCGATTTTCAGCACGCCTAAAAAGGTCGTAGTTTGCGTACATTTTTGCACTCATATTCATTTTCGCGTGTTTCCGTTCGTGCTCTCGTAGATCACAAGCGTATACTCGCAACTGCTAAGTTGCAAATATCGCAAGTGTGGCGGCGAAAGAGACGTCGATAGCTTTCCCGCGCGAAGGGTACAAACAATGTCTAACTGATCGCAGCCGCATTCTCTGTAGCTTAAAGGAGGCATCGTATAAGCGCTTTCCAAGCATAGAGCAAGGCCGCTTTCAAGGTCGCCTATGCCACGCGCGGCTCAGAACCATATTGTTCTGGCAGCCCGTCCCGCCACTCTGACACTTTGTCTTTTGAGCGAAAGTCTATGCCAATGCACCCTCCTCACGCCCGACGTCTCAGCCTTGGGCGGCGCATCAGTACCAGTTTCGTCTCGTTCGGAAAGACTTCACCGATGCCTGAGCCAGTCAGACGCGACCGCAAGCTGTTTGGTAAACCTCCGATCATAGGCGACTCGGGAATTCCCGGTATGTATTGAATGTTTTTCGTTTTTTCATTTTCTTCTTTTTGCACACTACTTTTAAGTGCTACTCGAATTCGCCAAAAATGTATTCTGTATATAGCCGCGTTCCTGGCCGAATACGTACGGAAGATTAGAAAATCACGATGTAAAAATAATTGAGAAATACTATGTTGTGCCACCTCTTGCGACCAGCAAAACCCGTATATCGCGTATAAATCGAGCATGTTTTCAGGCACGTAGGGTCCTCTTGGCTGAAATTATCCGACATAAGGTGGCCTGACAGCCCGCAGTGTTTTATGCGAAGCATATTACTAGAGCTCAACCCAGCTCCTCAGGCGCGGCGGTGTCGCCTTCAATACCACGTGACACCGTGACGTCAAGACAGAGGAGAAACGGGGCTCCAACTCGCGCCGTCACTCGCGGCGTCGCGGCGGTATATAAGCAGCTGCGCTTGTTTCTAGGTGGCTTTGGCTCAACTCTTGCAAGATGCGCTGGGTGGGAATCGAACCAGGGTCTCCGGAGTGTGAGACGGAGACGCTACCACTGAGCCACGAGTACGATGCTTCAAAGCGGTACAAAAGCGCCTCTAGTGAATGCGGTGTTGCCTTAGAAACGAGCTGTTTCTAAGGCTCAGGCGTGCGTCGCTTGCTCAGGCGCACATTTCGTTGCCGCGCCGAACGCTGCGTTGCTCGACGCTCACCGCGTCCAATGCGGGGCGCGTACTCGCTGCGCCGTAGCCCATTGTCTTACACCCCTTGGCGGGTCGACGGCAACGCTGTCGCGTTCCACTCTTGAAGGCGAAGCAGAGTAACGCATGAGTTGTTTCTTCGTCTAGCCGAACCAAATATAGCCAAGCAACAGCAGTTCACCAGGCTAAACAGTGGTTCAACAACTAAAATAAAGGTTAGTATGCTTCGCATCCTGGGCTTTTTCTGACTGAGTTAGCTTGGATGCTCGGTTGCTCCGGCCAGAAGTTCGAATCCTCGTCCCCCAGTGCACTACATCTCCAGGCTCGGAGTGGCACCTGACACCGGGAAAAACGCCCAGAGCTAGTGGGGCTATACTAATCCAAGTACAACCAAATTAGAAAGACCAACTCAGCTTCAACAAGACACTCCCTCACCAGAACAGGAGTTGACCTCCCTAGTGCAGTGGTCGGCCACTCCCTCCCAAATGACTCATTCGATTAACCAATGGCGCTCAGTCCCCAGCAGCTGCGGAGCACCTTACCAAGGCGGCGGTCAGACCATTAATGCAGCAGAGGGTGCTAATCATCTCTGGATCCGGATTGGCGGCCAATGGAACCTGACCCTTGCCACATTTAACACGCGAACCCTCTATAGTGAAGCTAACGTAGCAGGATTCCTTTATGAAATATTAGGCATTGTTTGGGATATCATTGGCCTTATTGATGTTAGAAGCACTGGTGAGGCTTATACAGTGCTGACAAATGGCCGCGTTCTCAGCTATAGAGGACTACCAGATAAGCATTTTGAAGTAGGATTCCTAATTCATAAGGACATAGCGGGCCACATTGACAAATTCTACAGCATTAATGCGAAGGTAGCAGCAGTCGTAATAAAGCTGAATAGGAGGTATAGAATCAAGGTAGTACAAACCTGTGCTCCCAGCTCCAGTCACGATGATGAAGAAGTAGATCAGTTTTATGAAGATGTTGAATAAGCGATGATAAAAGTGCAAACTCACTATAGTATAGTAATGGGCGACTTCAATGTAAAAGTGGGAAGAAAGCAGGCTGGTGAACACGCAATCGACAGCTACGGCGTGGATTTTAGGAACACTCGAGGAGAGATGTTGGTAGAATTCGCGCAAAGGAATAAGCTGTGAATAATGAACACCTTCTTCAGTAAGCGTTGGAACAAAAAGTGGACCTAGAAAAGTCCTAGTGGTGAAAAAAGAAATGACATTGATTTCACAGTTTCTGCCGATGCCAGCATAGTGCAGAACGTAGAAATGTTAGGTAAGGTATAGTGAAGAGATCATAGCTTAGTGAGGGTTAGTATTCACCTCAATTTGAAAAGAAAAGTGTAAAGTTGGTCAAGAAGAAACAGGCCAACCTAGACGCACTAACGGTAACGGCAGAACAATTCAGCTAGGGCAATCGCAAACAAATATGCAGCCTTAGAACAGAGAGATGAAGGAAGGACGTAATAAAGAAACGAAAAAGAATGAAAGTGTCCAACTTAAGAGATCAGATAGAATTCGCCGAACTCTCAAAACTAATCAACAAGGAGAAAGTTAGGGATATTCTAAATTATAAAGTGAGAAAGACTAAGGAAGCAGTAAAAAATGGACGCAGCCTGAAATCAGTAATAAAGAAACTTGGCATCGGACAAACCAACATGTACGCACTTAAAGAGAAACAGGCTAATATCATCAGCAATCTCAAAGCTATAGTATAAGCAGATTTATAATTTTATACTGACCTGTACAGTAGCCAAAGCAAACACGATACCTCCATTTGAAGTAGTAATGAACAAATTATAGAGGCTGCTTCTACAACTATCGATGATCTTATAAGGCCCTTGCAAGACGTGAAACATGAAGAAGCGGCAGAAGAAGATGGACTACCATTCGATTAATTCAAAGATGGAAGGGATATAATGCTTGAAGAACTAGCGGCCTTTTATACGAACTGACGACTATTGACTTTGATGGGTCCCAGAGAAGTGGAAGAATGCCAACATTATACTAATCCACAAAAATGGAGACGTTAAAAAATTCGAAAATTATACGCCGATTAGCTAACTTCCAGTATTATATAACATATTCTCCAAGATAACCTTCAATAGAATAAGGGGCTACACTTGACTTTAGTCAACCAAGGAAACAGGCTTGTTTCAGGAAGAGATACTCTACTATGGATCACATCCATGTCATCAATCAGGTAATCGATAAATCCGTAGAGTCCATGCACTCAGTCTCGCTATATGGCTTTCATATATTACGGAAAGGCTTTTCACTCAGTAGAAATACCAGCAGTCATAGAGGCATTACGTAATCAAGGAGTACAGGACGTTTACGTAAATATCTCGGAAAGTACCTACAGAGGTTCCATACCTACCTTAATTATCCACAACAAAAGTAGGAAGATACCTATAAAGAAAGGGGTCTCTCCAGTGCTACTCACTGCCTGCTTGAAAGAAGTATTCAAGCTATTAAACTGGGCTGGCTTAGGCGTAAGAGTCAACAGCGAATATCTCAGCAGCCTTCGATTTGCAGATAACATTATCCTGTATAGCAACACTGGGGACGAGTTACAACAAATGATTTTGGACCTTAACAGAGACAGTTTAAAACTGGGGTTGAAGATTAATATCAGAAGGACAAAGATAATGATCAATAGTCGGGCAAGGGAACAAGAGTTCAGGATCGCCAGTAAGACTCTAAAATAAGTGAAGTAGTACGTTTATCTAGGTCGATTACTCACAGGGGACCCTGATCATGAAAGGAAATTTACAGAAGAATAAAAATGGTTTGGAGCGCATTCGGCAGACATTTTCAGATCCTGACTGTAAGCTTACCATTATCATTAAAAAGAAAAGCGCACAATCAATGCATTCTACCGGTGCTGACATATGTGGCAGAAACTTGGAGACTGACAAAGAAACTCGAAAACAAGTTAGGACCGCGCATAAAGCGATGGAACAAAGAATGTTAGGCGTTACGTTAAGAGACAGGAAGAAAGCGGTGTAGATCAGAGAGCAAACCGGGATAGCCGATAGTGTAAGTGACATGAAGGGAAAGAAATGAAGCTGGGCAGGTCATGTAACGCGTAGGTGAGATAACGAGTGGACCATTAGGGTTACAGAATGGGTGCCAAAAGAAGAAAAGCGCAGTTGTGGACGACAGAAGACTAAGTGGGGGGATGAAATTAGGAAATTCGCAGGTGCGAGTGGGCATCGGTTGGCGCAGGACCGGGGTAGTTGGAGATCGCCCGGAGAGGCCTTCGTCCTGCAGTGGACATAGTATAGGTAGATCCAGATGATGATGAAATGATCGTAGTCTGTAGAAAAAAAAACGTGAGCACACAATTTTTGGTATACAACTGCTATGAGGTCGGATACACTCCGGAGGGTTTAGCATTTTTATTATGCATATTAAGCTGTGTCTTGCCAGGATTGTTTTACTCTACTCCCTGCATATGTTCAGAATTACGTTACAGCAGTAAGACTAACACAGTACCGACATCCGAAAAGTGAGATGAACATATGTTTTCTATAAGCACCTTCTTTTCCACAGCCTTGACTTCATTTCCACAGTCAATTTTAAATGCGGATTCTAAATTGTGCTTGTTGTGCATGCTTGCTTCGGTCTGAAAGTATGTTTGTTTCTTCGGTTCTTGGGAACATCACGCAATTCAGCGGACTATGTTTCTGCCAGGCTTGGCCTATAACTGTTCTCCCGCCAATTTGGATCAGCCGGTAGCTGCAATCAATCGTCGGACCAAATTGGGTACAATGGGTATGTGCCAGTTTTTAGGGGCCGCTCTTCAGCGAAACTCTTTTATGCACACTTGGCTAACTGGGCATTTGCCGTCGGGTGCGTGCAACTCTTCAAAACTTCTTGGACTCCAACTCGTGCCACTTGGTATCTGCCACTGCGTATGCGCCGCTCTTCAAGAAGAAAAAGTTTTAAAATTTTCTACTGTGCTGGGCAGAATCAATACCACAACATGCATGCTCAGACAATCTTGTCGGAATTTATATTCACACATGCGCCATGGTCAGATAGGGTGGTGCCGCCACCATACGGTGCAGCAGGCTCAGTGGGAAGCACAATCGCAGCCTGGCCCCATACACGCCTCATACATGAGACGTTTCGGTGGTGGTAATATGACGCGTCACTATATTGGTCCAATGCTAATCGCAATGAAGTCAGCATCTATAATTAAATGGGCTCGCCGGAGTTTCTTCATCGCCATTAATCATCATTACGGCATCGTCGTCATGCCCTCGAGCACATGGCCGATCTTGGCAAGCGAGTGTCATAGGAAATTGGGCGCGTAAAGGAGGCAGTGCATGCCGGATATATCTGAAGCAACGGACGCCTCAGTGACTACCACACATTCGAAGTAAACGTCTATTCAGCAACAAGGTGTTTCAGTGTATTTCTTGAATGCTAATGAAATTACCGCCAAGAGTCATCGTGCCATGTGTTCTGCCGGAAATTTTTCTATAGTGCTTTTATGGGGTAATAAACGCGAATAATTCGGCTGATGCTGAAGTTGTATGATCAATCGCATTTATCTCTTTGTTGGTGCAGCAGAAACACATTTATTAAACAATTTATAAATTTATGGTAGATTCATCGCTCTAAGTTGATGTAAATCATTGTTTCTCCCACCTGCTTTTTTTGTTTCTTTGTCAGATGATCGAGGATTTTGGATGCATCACAACAAATGACCTAACAAGGTCACAGTGCTTCATTTGCTTGTGAAAATAAGCAACCCATATTTCAGCTTCAAAACAGTGTCAAACTGGTCAAAGAAATAGACACTCCTTTGATGGAAGAACGTTTGTAAAAGAACACTGAGCGAAAAAACCAAAAGTAGTGCAGCCTGGCAATGCAGCACTGCAGGTTAAATAAACTGACTATACAATGCAAGCATAAATTTTAATTCTTGTGCATTCTCCATGAAATATTGTGAAGGGTGTCTGAAGTCGAAGCCGGTAGAAAGGTGCAAGCAGAATTGCTATTCGGGTAATGTCCTGCGGAAATATGACTTGCATTTTTCAGTTGGCACCTTTGGCGAACCAGGAGATAAAATTATAAAAATTGTACTTCGCTTCCTACTCTGGACGTGTTGCTGATGCTTGTGCTCAACATAAAACTACAATGTCACATTGCTCATTGCTATACAGAGCAAATGCGGTTAAGAATTGTTTGTAACTATAAATATTTGAATACTTAGCTAACTGCGAGCTAATGACCTGAGATGTAAGTAAACAAGTTGAAGAAATATTTCATTAATGCATTTGTTTCACTGGAGTGGTCCTTCAATACGCATTGCTCACTGCGATTCAGAGCAAACGATATTAGGGATTGTATGTAACTATAAATATTTCAATACTTAGCCAACTGCGGGCTAATGATCTCAGAAGTAAACAAAGAGGTTGAAGAAATATTTAATTAATGCATTTGTTTCACTGTGGTGGTCCTTGAATACATGCTACAAGGCCTTATTAGTACGTCTCGAAGCTAGCACATATAAGAAAAATGGAGCCCCTAGAATGGGTGCCATTGAATCTGCCAAACCACTATATTGGATGAGAAACCTATATTGCCATGTTAAAAGTGACATTCATGTGGTCATTTTGCAGACCGATGATACTCATACTTGTGAACTTGGCACTTGTTGTCTTCTGTGTGGCAATAACGTGAAATTTTGTTTTATAACAGTGTCCAAACATTCACAGCAGCTCCATTAAATGTAATTCAGTGGTAATAGAAAATGGGAGTCATCATGTAACAACAAGTTGCCCCTTTGCTGAACTTTTGTGTGTTCGTTATGTGCAAATTATGTACAGATGAGCCTGTGGCAAGGTTCTTTTCATATGAATTTTTCTTACACTTCACTATGCATCAGTTGGAAAGTGGCAAGACTGTACTGACTATGATGTTTATGTTGTGGATCATTGTGCTGCGAAATATGTCACTGTGTTATGAACATCTATTAGTACTAAATATCATTTGTATTGCCTAGAAAGTTTCTTTAGGGATAGTATACACATTCCATGAGACATCTGTGATGCTCAGCTATAGCTTTCTTCAATGTAGAAGATGTTTACCTCCAACAAATTCTTTAAAAATCACCTTGAGTTCGGCAGTAGAATTTCATCTGCGTAGTCCGTAAGCTTTTTATATGCAGCCATTACATGCATGACAAATCCACGAGTTGAACGAACTAACTACCAGTTTCCTCATTACCATTGTTTTGTTAAATTATAACAAATTTTGAAAACATAAATTGGTTAACCAGCTCGAAAGCATGTCCACAGTAAAATCAATTACTAAAGCAAAGGTTAGGTTGAGTTCGGTTTATATACATATAGCACTAACCGGTCTCATTTTTCTGTTGCAAAGTTGCCTTGACTCACTTTATTAAAGATTGTTCAATAGCATTTGGACATTGTAATTGTAATAAAAGCAGTGCCGTCGTTTGAAAGTTAGGGACATGGAATTGTGTCACAAGCCGTATTAAACCTTGCTGCATGTACAGAAAGAAATAAAGCCCAGCATAGCTGAATAAAGTTAGGGGAAGAGAGGCTTTAGTGAATCAATGAATACGCTATGTTGTGTTGTATGTTAGCACACATATGACACAGCCCCTCTAAAATATCTTATTACATATTACAGTAGATATACGTCATTACACATATGTCCAACTAATTATATCCATTGTACAAACACACTTTTCCAGGAAATGACGGACAAGCATATTTTCATTGCTACAGCTATATATATGCGGAAGAATAGTGAAATTTGCAATTTCCAGATACTTGCGTGCTCGGAAGGAATAATGTACTTCTCTGTAAAGTTTTCTTACGACGGAGATTTGTTCAACCGGCGTCCACATGCGTAGAAGTTCAGGATCGCAATGACATGCTTTATTTGATGAGTACTGACCGCAAATGATTATTTTTTTTCCATCTCCAAGGAGTCAAGGCCAATGCGCTGTAGCCAAGCAGACCGCGAAGAACGGTTCTAATTTCCCAACGATGACAGCGTAAGGCGCCACTTGCTCCTTACTCGCTGCTCCAAGTAATCGCTGCGTAGTCTTCACTGCGGCCGCGTCTTCAGCTTCGCCAACAAAAGTGATAGAGAATGTACATAAAATTCTAGCTACAGCAGCGTGTATGCCAACGTCAGCGGACAAGCGGGTGACGTCAGAAGAAGGTGCGCGCACCATGAGTTCACCGAAACTAACGAGCAGAGAGCGCATACCTAATTCGGGAAGTACTGTTGAGCCTGAGCTGCAACACAGGTATGTACAGAGATTCCCATTGATAAGCGCCTTCAGGTTTTGTGTTTTGCACCCGGAGATTACTCCGAAAGGCAACGCGCCTCTAGTTTAAAGTGCTGTGTTTCCTTAACCTCGCGTTTGTGTTTGCTTCTCCGAAATGTGTTTTTTCACCTAGCTGGAGGGGTGGCTCAGGGTCCCTTTTGAAAGCGTACGCCATATTTGTGCAGTTTAAGTGCCCACGTTTCATTTTTAAGACCAGAGTACTTAAGAACGAACAGGTAGCTCTGGTCACCATCTTCGATTTTAATAGAATTTACGTTTAGGGCAGGTTTTGAACCCAGGACAATGACTTTGAACTTACTTTCCCGTAAATATTTTTTCCTGCCTAGAAATAAGTATCCAATTTTCCACTGCCGCAAACCCTTTGGTACCTCTAATTTTTCGCTGCAGACAAAAAATCAAAAAGCAGGAAATAGCCGAAATCGCCCAAAATGCCTGTATCATGGGAATTTGTTTCCTCGGATACTTTAAAATGAGGTTAATAGAACTCCGTGGCTATTTCCTTGCAGGTGCTTGGTTTTCTTTGAAGTCATTTTCGTGCTTGAGCGAAGCGCCGTTCTACTTCAAATTTTACCCGTACGTAAACATTGTATTTAAAACGTCAAGTGAGTGAATGAGAAAACTTTATTTCGAATCAGAGCGATTCGCATCCGGCGAGTTAGTGGGTTTGGGCACCTGCCGAGGTTACGGCCAATAGTTCTTGTCTCTCGGCGGCTTCTTTGGCCCGCTGGACTGCCCAGAGTTGGTCTTCCAGGTTCGAGCTGAGCAGCGCGGCTTGCCATTGCGCGCGGAGGCTGTTGATGGAGGCTTCGCTCGCATTGTCCTGTATTAGTTCCTGGCATTACGATAGCGCATGTTCTAGCGTGGCTATGGTGCCACACACTTTGCATCTGTTTGTTATGCATACGTCTGGATAAATAGCGCGCATTAGTATCCGGCTCTTGTAGGGTTTGGCTTGTAGTTGTCGCCACTGGACAACTTGCGATCTAGTGAGTTGTGGATAAGGTGGTGGATAAGTGCATCGTTGCATCTTGTAATGGTTGGTGATGTCGTTGAACCAGGTCAATCTGTCTTCCCGTTCCCATACTTCGGGGGGCCCTGTCGAGGGGTCTACGTCCATAGCAGCTCGGAAAATCAGTCCTCGAGCTTCGTTGTGTGCCGCCGAGTTATGGTTGTCCTCTCCCGTTGAGTCGGTGGTGTGGGCTGGTATCCATAGGATTTGGACGTACCTGTCTTTCCTTGTTGGTTTGCCTTTTATGAGTATGTTTAGCGCCTAAGCTGAGATTGCGAGTATGTTTAGCCTAAGCTTTAGCCTAAGAGTATGTTTAGCCTAAGAGTATTAGGAGTATGTTTAGCCTAAGCTGAAGTTGCGTACATCGGTCTGGGAATCGTTGATTATATAGTATGCGATAGTTTGTGCTATGGCTAACGCTATAGCCGCTTCCTCCGCCGTTTCCATGTGTATCGTGTTTATGCTCAAGCTTGCGCAGCATTGTCTGTTGTGGATAAGTACTGCGGCGACAAACCTGCGTTTGTGTTTGTAACGTGCAGCGTCTACAAAGACCGCGTCCTTGTTCCTTCCACAGACCTTCGCCATGTTCTTTGCCCTGCTTTTTCTCCTGCCCTCGTGGTGCACAAGATGCATATTCTTGGGTAAGGGGGTACCATGAGGATGGCCCTTATTTCATTGGGTATGTCACGTTAGCCTCCGTTTTGTGTGTGGTAGCGGATGCCTAATTTATCTAGTATGTGTCTGCCCGCCGTCGTCTTGGAGAGGCGTTCGTATTGCGCTATACCTTGCGCTTCTAGCGTGTTGTGCAGTCCCAGCTCTAGGAGTTTCGCCGTGCTCGTGCTTAGCATGATTCCAACCGTTTGTTTATATATCTTCCTAATCAGGCCGTCTAGCTTCATTTTTGCGGCACCCCATCTGTGGCATGCCGCCGCATAAGTGATCTGACTTATGACGAACACCTGGATGATTCTCACGACGCTTGCTTCGTTCATTCCCTCGTGCCTGTTAGTGATTCTCCTGATCGATCGCATCGTCTGAGAAACTTTGGCTTCGACTTTGCGAATAGTTTCTCCGTTGGTGACCTTGGCTTCTGTGATCATTCCCAACACCCTTATCTTCTCGACTTTGGGTACGGGTTGTCCATCTTGCGTCATGAGTTGTATGTCTTTGTAGGTTTGTGTGTTGTAGTTCTTGGGAGGTCTCCCCTTTCGCGTTGGTCTCTACAGCAACAACTCAGATTTTTCGGCCCAGCATCTTAGACCGGTGCCTTCTAGGTATTTCTCGACTGTTTATATAGCTTCTTGTAGTCTCTGCTCAATCGATCCATCAATGCCATCATTTATCCATAGCGTGATGTCGGCTGCATGGATTGTGTTGTTAAGTCCTTCGATTCTTTGTAGTTTACTAGGAAGACCAATGAGAGCCAGGTTAAAGAGCATAGGCAATATAACCGATCTCTGCAGTGTACCTGCACAGCTAATAGGCACTTTCTCGGACGCCAGATCTCATAACCTGATTTTTTTTGCCGCTCTACCGTTAAGAAGTTTCGTATATAGTTGTACGTCCGCTCGCCCAAGCCAAGATTGCTCATTTGGTGCAGTATAGTTTGGTGTGCCACATTGTCGAATGCCTTCTTGAGATCTAGCCCGAGGATGGCTCGAGTCGATCTCCCAGGTTCGTCCATTACTTGGTGCTTCAGTTGCAGCATGACGTGTTGTGTAGAGAGGTTTCTTCGGAATCCTATCATCATGTTCGGGAGTAAGTCATTGTCTTCTATGTAGTTGGTGAGCCTCGCGAGCAAGGCATGCTCCATTAGTTTGCCTACGCAGGAAGTTAAAGATATGGGTCTTAGATTCCCGAGTTGTAGTTGTCCACCAGGCTTTGGTATTAGGATGACTTGTGCCGTCTTTCACTGCTGCGGTATCTTTTGAAAAACATCAAGATAATTTTTTTTCAAGAAAGGACAATTTAGTTTTTTTGACATCACTCTGGTCCAAGTCAAGGACGTGGTTTACCATTGTGCGTAAAAAGAACATTGCACTATTCAAGTGTCTGACGACTTAGCAAAATACAAAGAGTCATGTGTTAGAAACTTCACCCACTTGCCGCAACACCCAGCTGGAAATTGTGTGAAAATTCAACTGCCAATCAGGATCCGTATAAGGCACACGCATTCATCTCGATACCATTCTTTTGCGGCCTTTTCTATGTCGTCGAAACTGCCGTCACCCTAATATTAGATTAAGGAAGCATAAAGCTTCTCTGAAGGGAGTATAGTGCACTCAAAAGCGTCAGTTCAATGCCGAGATTGCGGCTGGAAGTCTGTTCTTGAAGAAACCACGGTATTGTTCCAATACCTAGATAAGCTGTCCAGGGAAGTCGTAGAGGCTTTCACATAAGAACAGAGGGCTCCACTTCTGTCAGCCTGTCGTTGCCCGAATGGGAAATATTTTTATTGGACTTGAGTTGACGGGGCCATACACGTCTTCGGTTTCTTTTAATCGTATGTTGTACCTACTTAAACTGCAATTGTCGCTGCTGTCTACCTGGTTTGTATGGCTCTTGCCGGCCTGCCCTTTCTTGCCACTTCATTGCCGCGGACTTTTCAATAGGAATCACGTGTTGCCCTGAGCGCAGGTACTCGCTAACAACTTTCTGCGGCAATGAACGGAAAACTGCAGGGGCGGAGCCTCTGCACGTGCGCTACTCTGTCAAGTATTCCGGAAGCATTTGCCAGCGCTGTTGGTTTCTGGGAAGATATAGTGAATCAGCGTAGTTTCCACCGGTGACGGCTTCGCATTTGCCCAAACGCAGAAGAGAAAAGCAGGAAGAGACGTAAAATTTTAAACCCAGTCGTACATTTTGTCTTAAGTCGCTGGCGGTAAATAGTGTGCCGACGTTTCCTCGTCGCCCGTTAGAATAACATGGATGAGATTTTGGGACGCGTTTCTGAAGCGCTGTTGTTTGCGCACGCTTTGACCCCGTAGCTTTCGCTTCATTCTCACTGAATGTTGTCCGCGACTATAGTTATATATTTCTCTTTGTCATAATAAACTTTCGCTCGCTTGTTGAGTACCGTGTGTGCCATCTCGCTCACTTCGTCTTCGTCGCTTGCGCTGCTCCCATCCACGTACCGCTTATTTTCCACCGCAAGTGATGATTTCTTGGTTTAATTAAGAGGGCGGCGAGAACTTCGTGATTTATTTCGGGGTGAAGGTTACCTGGGTGCCGATGTGCCAAAGCTATTAATCTTTCCAACGCGCTCGCTTGCGCCGACGTTGCGACACCGGTGGTGTTTTCGAGTGACGTCCTTGCGCATATATTAACGCGCCCTGCACGTGCGTTTCTTTAGTACATGAAGTATGCACCCGCTAATTATGCGAATGTTCTCGCTCACCTCTCTGAAAAACGAGTAGTTATGTCTAACAGGAGCGACTGCTAATCATGCAGGCACTTCTCTCACAGCAGGAAAACAGCTGCACCAGAACGAAAGAAAAGCAGAACTTACTGCACGCACTGTCACCCACATACGTACACTCTTTGTCAAAAGTGTACTGCCCGCGCCGACGTGCGACGGCCAGCAAAACCACAGCTTATTTAATGGAGTTCCTGTGGTAGTCACTCAGTGCCAACCCCCTCGGGAATGCAAAGAACTGAATGTGTACGCACCACCCCCATTTCTTGAATGTCTGAAGCGCCACGGAAACCACACCACAGAGCCAAACAACATATGTGGTGAAGGTGCGGAGACGCCTGTGCACTTTCGTCGAAGGCTGTGCATGTATATTCTTTAACGAAAAACAAATATTCCTGTAAGGCCTCTCGCGCGCACATCTCCTGGAAAGGAAAAGTGCAGCTGCTCTGTGGCAGACATTAGGTATATATTTCTTGGAGCCTGTGGTGTTAAAAATCCAGGCAGTCTTACGGGGGCATTTCGTGGTCTGCAGATGGATTTCAGTCATAAGTAACTGCTTGCTCCGGAGCATGTATCAGTGTTTGCAGGGATGTTTAAATGCTTCATTTGAGGTTGCAAACTTTGTCGGCTCTTCTGATGTCAAAACGCGTGCAGAAATCACAGTCGCTAGACGATTGCTGCTCTGAGCTATGAGAGATATCTTGAATTAATGAATGTAGGATTAATTGAAAAGGTTCTTTATTTTTCTCCATATATGAGGAATAGCAGCCGCGTTGAAAAGGTGTGCTATTCAGTGTGCCTCAGCTGCAAAATGATAGCTCGGTACGAATATATATATATACATACATACATACATACATACATACATACATACATACATACATACATACATACATACATACATACATACATACATACATACATACATACATACATACATACATACATACATACATACATACATACATACATACATACATACATACATACATACATACATACATACATACATACATACAGATGCGATTATTGCACGACTGATTGCAGAGTTTTGCTGGCGTACTAAAAAAAATTAAAATAACTGCATTTGTAGCATTCACATCAGAGGGCCTATCTCAAATGCTTTATCGAAGCCAATCAGTAATGAAGTAATACGCATTTACCGGAAATGCACTGCTTGCCACCTGTATCGATAGGTATATTTTCAAATTATTTGGTGATATACATTGAAGTTCAAATTTACATTAATTAGCACGCGATTTTTTTCCGTTTTCTAGAGTTCCTATTTGCAAGTGTTTCTTCACTTATTGCTTCTGAGGTTTCTCCTATTTCTCTCGTTTTTCGCTCTTGCTTATGGCGACGAAGACCCGCTTTTCACTATCGCAGGTCAGCATTATCCTTACAGCGTTGTAAAGCATACTATTGTAGTATAGAATCGTGCGTTCTTTTTTGTTGTCTGTGTTTTTAATGCCAACCGCATTCCTTGCCTACTTCAGCCGCTTTGAGCATATCAGTCTATCTAGCGTCTTACAGAGATCCATGTCCCCCAAGCTGTCTACGTGCTGGAGCCACTATACTTATGCCCTCCTGGTCATGACGCCGTTGTGGTCGTTCCATTGTCGTCATTCTACCTTCGCGATATCTTACTCTCTTCATTTTGTCGTCGTCACGCCTTCTACTTCGATGAAGTGGTCCAATTAATTGTGTGATAGCTTTGACCACTAAGTATGGGTTCGGGGTGGTGATGTAGTCGTAGTCCTTACATCGTCATCATTCCAGCTTTCTCATCTGGCTCTCGTCAGGTTGTCGTTATCACATCTTGGTCACACATTCGTCATGTCACCATCGTCACGCCACCTTTGCCGTTCCATCAACGTCAGTCTTTATTGAGCGTTGTATTCTAATCATACTTTCGTCATTCAGTCATGTTTATGCCACCCTTGTCATGCCGTCATTGTCAGACAGTCGCTACCACAACTCCATTATCATACCGGCGTCGTAATGCTGCCGTAGTCACGCCATATTCGTCATACAGGTCTCTCCATACAGTCAGTGTCACACCATTGTCATCAAACTCGCCGTCATCTCATTGTCCTCATGCCATTGTCATGTTATGGTACTCCCTGTATCGTCGTCATACAGTCGTCGTCATGCATTCGTTGTCATACCTTCGCCGGGATGTCATCAAGGTGGTTCCATCGTCATCGCTGTAACTTCGACTCCCCAATATCGTCACGCCGTCATCGTCATGCAATCGTCGTTACTCTGTCGTTTTGCCATCGTCGCAAGCCATTGCCGCGATGCCATCGTCGTCAGACCACGTTCGCCGATCCATCGACGTCAATACTTGTTCGTCATTCCGCTGTTATGGTATCGTCATTTAGTCGGGATTATGCCGCCATCCCTCCGGTACGTCATAGGAGAGTGCAAAAGGCAACCCCCCATCTATATCCATAACTAACAACCCCTACTATCCCCACCCTTTACGAGCGATAGGCGATCTTGCTATCCAGCCCCACCGTGGAAGACCAGCTCCGACTGATTCACAGGGGCCAGGCGGCCCTGGAAGCGTATGTAAGCCGTGAAGAAGGAGCCACCCTATCAGGCGCTCAATGTGCTCCATTTCATTATGGATCAGTAAAGTTGTTTCTCTCTCTCTTTCTCTCTCTCATGCCGTCGTCGTCAGGGCGTCGTCGTCAGACAGACGCTACCATGCCTCAATTGTCCTACCATCGTCATTATGCCGTATTGGTCGTGCCATAGCCGTCATTCCCGCGTCTTCCACCAGTTGTCGTCATACCATCGCCGTCACTCAATCATCGTCATACAGTCATCGCCACCTCATTGTCTCCATGCCGTTATGCTAGGAGAATGCCAGCAAACTTGAGAGTAGGAAAAAATCGAGAGGCAGACATAGACAAAGAGACAGGAAGGTGGCTGACTAACAACTGAACTTTATTCATGAAAACGACGTCCCCCAAGTCCGTACTGAACATGCGCAGGCACAACCAAACAAAAACACGGTCAACACCATATCTATACACGTCTACAGTTATCAAGAAATAATAGCTCTTTCTTGGTTAGGAACACAGATGGCGCGCTTACACACTTCTCGGGGCCAAGTTTATAAATGCGATAGGCTTCAATCAGTTCTCTTTCCTGCTGAGTCTTAGCCTTCGCCAAGATTGAAACGTCATTGAAGATAGGATTACAACCGCACTCCTTACAATGCAGCGGAAGATTCCCTCCTGTGCCTGTGGGTATTAGATTTGCATGCTCACGCATGCGATCATTGACACAGCGGCCGGTTTGTCCTATATAATCTCTACCACATGTCAAAGGAATACTGTACACTACACATGTGTCGCACGTGCGGTGCTTCACAACATGCTTGGTATTGCACATACTCTTTCGCGAACTGTGCTGCGAGACCCTACTGCAAAGTTTTGCAAGCTTACAAGGCGCAGAACAAACCAAACTGACGTCGTTTCTTGCCGCAACCTTTTTCAATCTATGAGAAATGCCATGTACATACGGCATGACCACCAAGTTCTTTTTTATTTTGTCGCGCACTTCGCGATCCTCCCTGTTTTTCTTTTTCAAACGCTTGTACACAGATTCAGCCACTGCTGTGATCAAAGCCTTTGGATAGCCTGCCGCTAACAGTCTCCTTTCTTGCTGGGCGGCACTGTCTTGCATTAGATGCGTACAACTCTTTTCCACCGCATTCGACAAGCACAAAGAGGCTATGCTACGCTTGACCAGTTTCGAGTGAGCGGATTGGTACGGTAGCAACGTCTTTTTTGTTCTTGGACTATAAGCCCAGCAAATGTGACCTTGAGTGTGAAAGGTTAGAGTCAGATCTAAAAACTTGATGGAATTTCCTTGTGGTGCCTCGTGGGTGAAACTAAGATGCCGAGAGCAATGCTGAAAAACTGATAAAATACTGCAAATGATATCAGGGAGACAATCCCCTCGTCTGACATTTAAGAGAACCAGGAAATCGTCGACATACCTGAACACCCGGGCAACACGGTAATCGGTAATGGCGTCTGACAATGGCGTCTGCTCTCGGCATCTTAGTTTTATTTTTGTTGAAACTCTACGATCCAGTGCGGCACATATTTTTCCGAGTTTGCTAGGTGCTGAAAAAACTACTCGTAGACCATAAGTGCCACCCACGTTTGTTAAGTTTATACGTTTTTATTTTATTTTCTTTGACGCCTGAGCGTGCGCACGTATATAAACATGAAGTGTGTGTTCTGAAATATAATAGTTGCGAGTGTCGTCTTGTGTGTCTTCTCTGTGTCCGTGTCAGTGCACTGCTTCACCAGCAAGGTATATCGCTACATTGCTCGAGTGCTGTTCGCATTACCGTCGATAGACACCGGGAGATCAGGTGCGGTAACCTTATTTTTGGTTTTTATTTTGCGTTCTTCTTTGCAGGCACTGCACAAACAACACGGTGAACTACACACAAAGGGTCTCAGCGATTATGATAAATCGTCGCTTAAAGTCAGAGCCTCGTTCGTGTCGTTCTTGTGTATCTCACTATCTCAGTTATTCGTACTGTTGTTGATAATGCACGAAGCTGGTATTTATCGTTACGTTCTGCAGATTGAGTGGGCGTTGCCAGCACATAATTCACGGTGCCTCTCGTTCTTCAAGCTTTGTCAAATTGCGTTCGGCCCCAATTGAGGGGACGGAATAAGACGTGGTCATTTCGTGCCGAAAGAAAATAAAATATTTTCGTAGATATACGCGAATCTTAGCAACTGATATATCAAAAACAATGAAGCTCTATATAAATAAGTTCTCACGCCACTTCTGCTTGGTTTGTTTTATGGCTGTTGCTCGTGGAGATTCATCACTTTCACCCTGGTCGTACAGCTACTTCGGTGCTCCCCCGCAGGAAGCCTTGCTGGACCACGCCGTAAGTGGTCCAGCAAGGCTGGACAACTTGCGGACTGGAGTCGGGAAAATGCGGCGTGAGAGACAGAAGTTACACATTAATGACTAAAAACAAAACTCCGCATGGACGTAGTGTATTGTAGCGAAGCACAGTTAAGGTGTCTTTTATTTTATAATCTTTAATTTCAAACAAAAATTCGGGACTCTGACGCCAGTAGCGTGGCTTGGTGTTCGTTGATTGACATTTGATAACCAGTACGCTGCCACAAGCCGTCACCGCAGGAACGTTTGTTGAAGTACCTTTAACAAGATCGGGTGTAAGACGAAGGCAAAGAAAAACCGGTCTGTTGCATGGAGCCGACTACATTTACTCGTTTTCTTTAAAGGAGGAGGGGATGTTTTTCCTACACCTCCTACACTGCCTCCATATACATCACTACCTGGATAGCGAGGAAAAGGATTAGTGCTGAGCGGCGTGTGCTACCGTAGTTTCTATTTCGAGAGCCCATTGCAGCCACTGCTTCAATCGACCTGAAAGACGTGCTGCAGGCATTTCTCAGTAGCATAGCCGGTGATGACTGTCGCTCTAACAGCCAGCTGAAAACCCAAAGCGATCCTTCATTTTGAAAGACACGTACTGGGACGATGAGCGTGCATTCGTTGGTTCAGTAGCATGTGGAATAATTTTTGGCTCTAGAGGCAGAATAGCAGATTAAGCCATTAATTTAGGACTATTTTGCGCTTTCCTGCTTACTCACCACCTCCCATCATCTTGCAAGGTTCAAGGAAGTAATGATTGGTGTTATGTGCGAAAACCGGTGTTAAAGCCTCTCCAACTTAGGGCCCTGTAGTTAACATAAACGCAGTTCGTGAAATACTATAGCTTCGACCGCCAGCAGTTAAGAATTAAATAAAGTTCAGGAATTTTAAGCGCCAAAATCTCGATCTCATTATGAAGGATGCCGTTGTGGGGGCCTCTGAATTGATTGCGACCTCCTCGGACCACCTTAGGATGCAGCCACTGCACGGTAAACGAGTGGTTTTGCTTTTCGCCCCATCTTAATGCCACAGCTGCATTCGGGAATCGAACCCTCGACCTCGTGCTTAGCAGCGTGCAACAAATTTGACTTCTTAGAATGGTAGAACCTGGTGATACGGCAGGCCGCCCTGTATGCGTGGGCATGTTAATGAAGGTAAGCAATAATGAAAAAGAAAGTTCGGTAGCATGTTACACTCTTGTAAACGAGAAGGCGAAAGCCTGCTGCAGACTTGGTTATTCGTTAAGCTACAGATACGATCGGAGGGGTCAGGCCTTTTGCAAAAACACAACTGGCCGCAGTACACGTGTGGAGCTTTAGGTCGATCTCCTCAAAGACACATGCGAGCACTTAATGCACTACGTAAAGGTGCATCATGCTTGTCGCCAGTAGGTGTGACAAATGCGTAGCACGAGCCGAACACAATTGCTTTGCATCCTCTCAGCGGGGGAAAACAGAACTCGCGGTCGAACGCCTTGCTCCCGCCTCTTCGCACGTCGCACCTCGTTTCTCGTTTGGTGAGCATCCCCGAGCGTACATCTGACGCCTACCGCGTAATCCGCTATAGGCCTCGGGCGAATGTCCTCCATCGCCGTCTTTCTCGCTTCGCAGTCGACGGTCGTCGTGGCCGCGGCGGCGTGACGTCAGCGATGCAACAAGCTTTCTTTTTTTTTCTGTCTGCGCGTGCCGCTTGTTGGCATTTCAGGCGTGCTCGGCGTTACATCTATGTCCTGATATTGTTAGCTCATTCAACCTGCACGGAGGTGGGGGGGGGAATCGACAGAGCACGGAAGAACGCGAATTCCGGCGTTGCAACCGTATATTTCTGCATAGCTAGCACGCCAATAGGGACTTCTGGAATATAAAGGATCGTGATTGAAAGCTTTCGCGAATGGTGCTTTGTTGCTTTCTAGCATCAAGCAGACAAAAATCAGCGAGAACAGAGGAGGTTTTCATTCGCTAAGCTGCACCAATACTTACAGTGCGATGGTCAGGATTGTTTTGCGAGCTTGCTAAGCGCTCAGCGAAAGCGCGGCACAAGGCCATGTTGGCTTTCATCGCGGCCACCAGTGGCCGATAGTCGAACCCGCGATATCATTTCTTGCACCATACCACCTTCAGTGCTGAACTTCAGCGGAAGCAGAGCATTCCGCATCTCAAATTACACAAGGATGCTTAATTGCATCACGAAGCATTACTCAGCGGTGCACTCCATTGCGCAGACGGTGAAGCCACGGAGCTACGCGTACTCACGCCACGAATACTGACAGCCTTCCGATGCGTTGTGCGAGATTATTTGCTGCATTATCACGTTTCTTATGACAACTGTCATGTTTCCTTGTGAAACGTATGCACCACACCTTTTTAGCGCAATAACAAAAAAAGAGCTGCAGCAATGCGAACACGGTACCTTATGCTAGAAATAATCACATGTAATAAATCGGACATCAGCTAGAAATACCAAACGTGGCCGCAATTGGCGCCCTGGATAGTTGACGATGCGCTTACGAAACGCAACTAGGATTCGTAAATGCAGATAATATCGAGGGCCGTGTCGTGCAAATGCCGGTAAAAGAATTCAAACCAAATTTTTTGAAGAAAACTTTTTCATGCTGGTTTATACACATGTATTGGCGACTTGCCGCATTCCGCCCGTTTTTCGCGCTTTGAGCTTTGCTTCCGTTTTCTTGACTAGTACTTAGCCTCTTGTGCACTTGAATTTATGTTTATCATGCGGGTATCATCACATGAGTGTATGAGGAACAATGCATGTCTTGTATATCATTCTGTACGTTGATTTGAGATTATGAATATGACGCATAAGACGTATTCGGGTTGTAAATAAAGGAGTGCAAAAATTCAGCATCGGCAGTCCTTACTTGAACTGCACTGCACGAATTTCATATTCTCTGCGGCGCTCTATTAAAATTACCACTAATAAGAATTAGTTTACATACATTCGCGAACAACCGAGAAAAAGAGACTAAATTTTAATAGCACGCAACGATGCAAGTAAAAGACTGGAAGAAAAGAACGACAGTCTCACAAGGAACGAACAAGACTCTTCAGTGGACGTTGTTTGGCGTTTTCTTGTTTATCTACTCACGAGACACGCGTCTTGGGAAAAAAGGAGTCGCTCAATATCCTTCCTCACAGATAACGTACTTTCCACCGTAAGAGCATCCTGTTTTTCACGCTTAGTGTCATGTATCTAAAAGGCCGTCTCTCGCAGCCTACATGACACAAATCACCAAGAAGCAGTAGGAGAAAGAAATAAAAGCTTGCATGGAAAACGTCGCTATCAAACGACTGATGTTGAGACGGTGTTTCCGCAGAGTGCAAGTTGGCCACCGTTCCCTGCGCGATAACGTAGCCGACAACGAGGAGCAGCCTCTTAAGTCCCGCGTGAGCGTGGTACAAGTTCTCATTGGGAACCAGGTAGGGTGAGAAAGGCATAAATAACCCGCAAGATCTCGCTGCGAGAGGTCAGCTAGGCACGCCGCCCGTCGGAGCTTTCAGGGCGCGAAAAACGAATTAGGAAATAAAACAAACAACCGGCAAACAAACGTCGCCCACACAAAAAGCATTATACCGCATTGCCCCTCATTAGCAACGCGGCTTCTTCGTGGTCCGGTCGGGGCGCATTCCGGTTCTTGCGCGCAAGCGTCCCGTGTAAAACGCCTTCGTTCGAAGGAAAGTGTCTACAGCTTGCGCTCGGACGCCTTGTTGACCCCTTCGCGGCGCAGGTGCGGTGCGTCGACGAAGTTTGGGAATGCTCCGCAAAGTTTTGAAACTGGCACTGTGTAATTTATTATTATATCTGTTATGAATTTAAAGGAGAGGATGAGACCGCGGGCTGTTCTGACTATCAACTAACAGTTTTATTGAGGGCATGATCGCCCATTTATGCAAAGTACCCGTCAGTATAAGACAAGATGGCCGGTGGAAAAGAAAACAACTCGTGCGCCGCTCCATCGCCATCGTCCGCTAACAGCAGCAAAGGTCATTCCCTCTCTACCCCGCTTCTATGGGCGAACAAAACTAAAGCCACGAAAAACACAAAAACACTAGTGACATAAAAAAAACACGAACGCGTGCGAAGTTCCACGCACAAGTAAAGGGGGGCACAGCAGAAGGTAACAAGAACCTGACACACGCATACTGTTCCGTAATCAAGTGAAGACGTGAGAGAGTCCGAAAAAGCGTACCTCACTTGATACTTCTGCGGATGGGGCGGCTGAGGTGGCTGCCGCATATGTATTCATAACAGAACACACCTGTGCTCGCCTATATCTTCCACAAAATCAAACGTGAACAGCACTTGCACTACCTCTGGTATTTCAAGAGTTGTATTAGTCGGCTCGGACATGCAGTACGCTTAGTATGAGCCAAATAATTTTGTGTTCTGCCAAAGTATTTTAAACCCACAAGTGCTCTTTCGAGTTGCTCTATTATAGGCCATCGGTCGATGGTGCAGCAACTAAACTAAGAATTAAGACTACGCTTTAGCTGTGGCCCAACTCCGATGCCGCCTATTCAAATACATGTCAAACGCACAAATGCTTCTGTGAGTCAACCTCTGGGCCGATCTTAATGAAATTTGTTGTATTTAGGAGAGAAAATTTAATTCTGGTGAATGTTGTGAGCGAAACCATTGTTTCAAGCCCGCAATTTTTAGAAAGACTGCAGTGAATTATCAAGCTTCAAAAAAAAAGAAGTAGAACCGCGAATTTTACAAACACGTAGCTCTGCACGAAAACGAGACATCGTAATTTTCTGAACTGCATCCGTAGAGAATCTACAGCAGATTAACTCTTTATTTAAACATTTCTGTCAAGCACACCCCTAATATGTGAAGGTGACATTTGTGAAACTTCGCAAACATTGTAATAAATTCACGTAAGATATAACTTATTATATCAAAATTGTACACCTTAGGTGTATTATTCGTGTAGTGAATAGAATTGTGATAATATATTTAATTGCCGAGTTACAGTGCCTTAAACAGCCCGACAACAGTGCACTTTGGCATTGGATACTTATGCTACACTTCTTTCACGTACGCCTACTCACGCCTACTCGCTCACACTGCCTTCTACTCCGGAGCTGGCATAGCGGGCCGTGCTCCCTACGTCGACGACGTAAGCTGCGCATCACCTGAGAGCAACCGTTAACTGCTGCTTCAAAACGACGCTGCAAGAAAGTCGCCGTCCACAGTTCGGCAGCAGTGCCCTTTGGCATCGCATACTAAAACTAGCTATGCCTTTTTCAGGTGAGAAGTTCCCGGTTGCATTTTGCTGCAGTTAAATTTCGCAAGCTGTGCACTGCTGCCGGACGTACTGTTTTGTCTCGGATGCTTTGCTAGTGATTTCATCTGTGTTGGCAAGCTATGTCGAAGGATGCGTGCGATATCGCCAAAGCCATCGGAGACATAGGACGTGAAATGAGAAATGAACTTCGGGATATAGAAGATGCTTTGAAAGAAGTGGAAGACCTTAGAGAAGATATTCAGTCAGTAATACGGTTAACCGAAGAGCTCAGAGCTGAAAATGATACAGCACCGACTGTGCCGCAAGATAGAGGAAGTCGAGCAATATCAGCGCCCAAATAATCTGGAACTTCAGGGTGTTCCACCTCACGTTGAACCACTTGTAGCGGATTAGAAAATCGATGATCTCATTCAAGAAGACGTAAATGCGGATGACGTCGATGTCGGCAACAGAGCACCGACTGCTCGTTCTGACCAAGGTAACATAACTGTGCGATTTGTGCCCCAGGATAAAGAAAGTTGGTTTATTAATCAAGCAAAAAAGGGAGAATTGGTAGCAAGGACTTTGGCAGCCAGATGTCCTCGGCAGCATATATGTCAATGAGCTTCTGACGAAACACAGTAAACAGCTTCTCAGGTAAGCTATAACAGATAAAGAAGGAGATGCGGCGTAAATTTGTCAGCACATCGGGGGCAAGGTCTTTGCATGCAGAAACGAGGGCTTGCATGTACTCAAAATGAGAAACGCAAACGACCTCGAAAATATGACCGCAAAAGCGGGAGGAACTGCTGGAGAATAAGTACGGTATCTGAATAAGCCCAAACTGACAGACACTCGAATAAGTTTCATGACCACTGTTATGCGCAGTGCCTAGTAGTTGTTATCATGATAGCTGTTCTTTGATTAGACTACTTCCGGATACGCGCAGGCGCATAAAGGTCTTTCATCTAAGCACGCAATATACGGAACAAGACAGATATGGTCCTTGATAGCCTTAGCTCCTTTTCATGTAGTTTTGACTTAATGTTGTTCTCTGAAACGTGGCTATCTCGAAGATTCACCCTACTTTGAAAACTATATTTACAATGGCCTTGTGCGTCCCTTAGGAAAAGGAGGTGGTGTAGCTATTCACGTTAAGCAATCATTAAAACATGAAATTGTCTCCCAATTTTCCATTATTAAGTAAGCTGTAGAGTGCCTTCTTTCGTTTCATTTCACTTCCTGAAAGGCCCCATTGAAGGGGTATTACATAAGGGCTGGGTATATACAGGAAAAATTGAAGGCAATGTTTTTGTTACAGGGTAAAGTAAATTATTAAGGTGTTTAAAAATGTGCTAGGACAGGTTATGACTGATTTCGTTAGAAAGGCCGTTCCAGTCTGTTGCCGCACTAAAAAAAAAAGTGAAGACGAAAAAGTGACAGTTCGCGTACGCAGGCGCGCGATTTGTTGCGGGTGACCGGTGCGACTGTGATGCGAGCCGGGGGGAGAATATATGGCGCCTTGCCAAGTGAGCTGTAAAAGAACTTGTGAAAAAGACAAAGACTAGCAATGCGGTGGCTAGATGGAAGCAATGATAAGCCGGATTCTGTTTTCGGTGCCAATATACTGACGTCGTAGGGGTACTTAGAATGAATCAATCTTGCAGCTCGGTTTTGAAGCGATTCCAGTTGTTTGATGAGATATGCTTGATGAGGGTTCCAAATGGGGGATGCATATTCTGATTTCACCCTGACGAGAGATTGATAGGCTATTAATATTACATTTCTTGGGGCGTGGCGCAAATGGCGTTTTAAAAACCCGAGTGTTTTGTTAGCAGATGAAATGACGTTCATAATGTGCGTTTCTCAGGTTAAATGACTACAAAGGGTTACTCCGAGATATTTGTAGGAAAAAACTAATTCAAGCTTGACGTCAGCAATTTGGTACGAGAAAACAAGCGGATTTCTGCGGTGGTGGAAGGAGACAGTCTTACATTTGTTAGGGTTTACTTCCAAGGTTACACCATTCCTGTACACTCCGCAGGTCGTTTTAAAGGGATGTGTCATCAGAAACGCTGTTAATTTTACGATAAATTACACAATCGTACGCAAACATACGGATACATACATTGGTAGATACATACATTGGTAGGTCATTAATGTAAATTAGAAATAGTAGTGGACCAAGGACGGACCCTTGGGGTACTCCTGAAGTTACAGGGGTAGAGTTAGATGCAGCTTTCCTAATTCCGAGTTAGATGCATTGCTGCGGTCGTTCATAGACCACCTTTCGGGAGTAAATCTGGGTCTGCTAAATTCATATATAGAACGTTCTGAAATGCTTGTCACACTGTCCTTCCATTTGTGGCAACGAGTGACGTAAATATCGATATGTCATCACAGGATTCCTGCTCACGACAATTAACTGTACTAAGAAATTATTTTGCTCGCAAAAACGTAATCTTTAAGGCAACGCGTCTGACTGCACGGACTGCAGCATTGTTCGATATATGTTTAACGAACCTACAACCGCCACATTGCGCTGCGGGAGTGTTGGCAGTAGAAGTAAGCGACCGTTTGTCAATTTTTCGTACCCTAGCTTCCTTCTTCCAATGATGGTCGTGAAGCTAATGAAAAAATGCGGTCACGTCAGATAAACGCTAGGATGCTAGAAATATTCCGGCATCGCGTTATTCAAACAGGGGCGATATAACGTAAAACTATTCCAAACTTTTCTATTCCAATTCTGCAATCAGCTAGCTTCCCGCTATTGGTCAAAAATTTTTTGGACCACCCCCACTTCACCTGTGTGTCACGCGACGTCACGAATACCGCGATAGCTCCCCATCTGATATGACGTGTACACACTGATTATGCATGTTTTGACAGAACAAAAGAAAAATAGTTATTTTTGATTCGACGCCTTTTCGGCATTAGGGCTAGGCTATTGGTCAAAAGTCTTCGGGCTGCACCAACTTCACCTGCCGTTCATGCGAAGTCGCAAAACCGCAAATACTGACCCCGTCAAAGTGACGCGTACGCCTTAAAGATTCATTAATATGTCGAACAAAAATTACTTTTTTTTCTGAACAGCCGCAGGCTGCACCGTTCTGAAAGTAATAAAAGATGGCTGCCGCCGATCGCTCACGCGCTGGCTACTCGCACTTGCCGGAGAGCATAGGTTTATTTGCGTATAATAAAGCTTTTTGCGTGGTGGTGTAACGTTTTCGAGCACTTTCGGCAGGTTTACGACCTGATTCTGCCAAATCTTCTTTGCTGAGGATCCATTTTAGCGTCGTTCTTAAGCTTCCGTTGCATGCCACCGTTATTTTCGACCAGCCACCGCAAGCGAAGTAAGGGAAAGCGGACCAATCGCAGACGCTGACGCCATCCTCTTCCTCCGGTTATCGATTTTCAGTGCAGTGGCTAGGCCCAGTCGGATCCCTCTCCACTTGAGCTAGCTCCTCGCATCTTGTCAGCCAATTAGATAAGACAAGCCGCTCAGTGTACAAGATGTTATTCGTTTTTCAAGCAAACAAAAGTGACCTCCTATAAACGAGGAGAGCGTTTGATTGGTCTCTTCAGACACCGCTGCAAGTCACCACCCGATGCTTGCGCCGGTGGTTACGTAAATCTGACATCGAGAGATTCGAATAAAAACATATTGGAATAGTATTACGTTATAGGGCCCATAGTTAGCATAAGGGGCTGCTCAACGATAACAGCCGGGTTCGAGAAATCGATCGGGGTATAGTTTATTCAGGAGGGACGGAGTAGTGATGGTGCGCGTCTGCAGCGAAAACACAGCGCACACGAAACCAGCAGCACTCGGTGCGTACTCTGTCCCCATCGCATATCGTTTTCAAGATAAAGCCCGCGCAGCCGTGCCATCCGCAGCATCAGCCGCCGGAATAGCCACCTCCCTATCATTCTCTCACCCTCCCTCCCTCCCCCGATGCCTTGTGCCCGACAGAAGACGGCACGCTTTCTCCCCACTCTCCTCCCTTCGCGCGCGGAACTGAGCAGCCGATCCTCGCTCTCTTTCACTCTTACATACAGCATACGGCGTCTGGCAGCGATGTTATCGCCCTGCGACTTTATACGGAACATCATGGTGACCGCGACGGTGACGGCAAAAATGCGTCTGGAGTGCCCCCCATATAATTGCTATCAGAATAAAACTCACTTCCAACATTCACTACATTTTCGCTATCTCTTTTAGATGCAACAAACCTCGTGAAACTTGGTGCAATGGCTGCATAGAAAAACGTTGCCCGTTCCAATGTAGTTAGATAGGAGTCCCCGAGGTAAAGCGCTTGTACTGTGATTGTGCCTTTCTTTTGTCCCGTCTTGGAACTGCGCTTACCAGTATTCAGTTGTAAAGCTTCCTCTTCCGAGCAATCCTTAGCCGGCGCGTTTACACTACACTTACAAGCTGGACTTTTTCATCGGGCGACGAGGAAAGGGCGCGTGGCGAGCCACTCCTCCTCTCGGGCTTGAGCGCGCCGGCTTGTTCGCTGCTTTAATGTGTTGCCGTCGCGTGCTGCGGAATGATTGGAAGCTGTTTTAGCAGTTTTATCTTATTTACGAAGAAATTTAGTTCATGTCAGTTCATACGACATCCTTGAAGAACCGCTGTTTGCCCGTTCACTGGCAACGGTAGCTATATAGTATGCGGAAATTTCACTTAGGCGTGCAAACCTATGACGAGCATCGCCAGCCACAGTGTGTGTGGGTATAGTGAACTGTTTTGACTGTATCGGTTTTTTATTCAACGAAGAGCAGCGGCGACTCTGAATTGCGCCAATGAATGGAAAACTCTTCTCACTATCTGATCAATTCCCGTAAGAACTAAAACATAAAAGTGCTCCTGCCTCTCATCTAAGCGCCAAGTGTTATAATATGGTTGCGTCAGCCACTGGCGTTTTCTAAGCGCCAAGTCTAGCAGGCCTGAAATCGCAGTGCTGTGTCAACGTTAACCTCTTGTATTAGACCGATGGCGTTGGTCATTATAGGGATCACTGCAGTTGGTAAAGCAGAATGATACACATAATTTTTGTCATTGGCATTGCTTTTTGGCACTGCAAAGCATTTTTCTCCAATGGAAACCACATAAAATGAATCCAACCGCTGTTTGTGAGACGCACTTTCTGCAAAACGGGTGAGTGCATCGCACAAGATGGGACGAACAAGAGCGAAAAAAAAAAAGTCTTTCATTGCCATCTTCCGAAAATTAAAAATAAGCTACCCTGGTGATTCCCCACGCTTGGAACATGCGCTATAAATCACAAACATATCTTTAACCCAGTATCTAACCCTGCTTCGGACGCTCGCACAGTCCGTGTACGTTTCTATTCCATTTCTGCAATCAGGCCTCCGCGACTGGTTAAAAACTATTTTGGACCACTCCCCCTTCCCCTTTCTGTCACGCGGCATAACGAAAACTGCGCTAGCTCCCCATCTGGCAATACGTGTACGCACTGATTATGCATGATTCGACCGAACAAAAGAAAAATAATTATTTCTGATTCGACACCGTTTCACCATCAACCCTCTGATATTGGTCAAAATGTTTCAGGCTGCACTTGTCTGTCACTAGACCTCACCAATATGCGAAAACTCATTGCATCATAGTGACGTGCAGGCGTTAAAGATGCATTAATGTGCCGAATGAAACTGGATTTTTTTCTGAATAGCCAGAGACTGCCCCGTTTCGAAACGAATAGGATACGGCTGGGGCCGGTCGCTCAAGCACTGGCTACTCGCACCTGCCGGAGAGCATGGGTTTATTTTCGTATAATAAACCTTTCAAAAAACCTTTAAGCATGACTACTATGACGTTATCGAACCTTCTCGGCACGTATACGAAGTCGGTCTGCCATCTCTTCTTTGCTGAGGAACCGTTCTGGTGGCATTTTTCACGTCCGTTGCACGCCGCCGCGATTTAGGCAAGCCACCGCAAGCTAAGTAAGGGAAAGCGGACCAATCGCAGAAGCCGGCACCTCCCTCTTTATCCGCTTATCTATAGTCAGTGCGCTGGCTCGGCCCCATACAAACCCTCTCCAGCCAATTAGATAAGAAAACAAAAACCGCTCAATGCGGGCATTGTTATTTGTCTTTAATGTAAACGAAAAAGACCTCCTGTAAACGAGGGGAGCGTTTAATTGGGCTGTTCGAGCAACGCTGTGGGTCACAGTCCGATGCTTGAGTCGGCGCTTACGAAAATTTGACGTCTGGACATTAGAATAAAATCGTATTGGAATAGTTTTACGTTATAGGGCCCCGACACAACTTATTCTGAAGCAGAACGGTACCCACACTGTTAGGATTTTCCGATGTTTCGTAACTACTAATTTCCGCTAAACGACAGCTTAACACTACAGCGAGAATGCTGCATTAAGGTCCCATTCGTTAAACAAGTCTTGAGAATTACGAAACTGATCCCCGAGGCTGATTTAAGGCTCAAACACGCGCGCACACATCGCGCTGGATGCTTCGACCGCCTCAACGGCGGCAGGAATTCCGGCCGCGCCAACTTAAACCAGTTCAGTATGTCTCGCGGAACCGTTTCCCACTCCACGTGCGTCATACTAACTAGTCTGCACGAGAGCGAAAACACCTACCAGAAACTGCCGCCGAGCGAATACGTGGCATACAGCACGGAGCGCTCGCCTGTCTGTGGATGGCTAAGCCCGTTATATATAACGGGCTTAGTCATTCATAAGTATACTTATGGAGCAGGCAGGGGTAATTTATTTGTTGTTAAAAAAAACTCCTCAATAGCAATTGTCCATAGACAGTGCAAGTGCCTACGCCACATGGCTGTACCTATGCACACACACACACACAAAAAAAACGTATCTAAGCTGGTTTTAATTAAGTTCAGCCGAGAATGGTCCGGTCTACAATTTTAAATTATGTCAAAAACATTATAATATTGTTATTGCGACAGAAAAAGCGAATCCAAGCTTACTTTCTCGACAAAAAAAAATTGTTTTACCCGGAAAGGAAATTCTAATATTCCTTACGCCACAGGTTATCACCCGCGAACTGCGAATTATCGCCTCTTCCCTAAATTATTACAGGCATAATTCTCACACTGTAGCCGAAATATCTTTCCGAATTATATTAACCGAAAGTTCCTTAGGCCAGAAGAAATATAATCTTCTTTGGAGGTTTTGATGTAAAAAAATATTACAAGCATAGCACAAATTTCAGTTTGGCTCACATTTCCACCCTTTTCTGCTAAGTTTAATGAAAAAGTCAGGGGGTTGAAATTTTTTGCGCACCTTAGGCGAACTATTGTGTGAGCTGATGCCAAAGTTTATCCTTGCAGTCGTTTTCTTTTATGTACAATATGGGCGCTCAATGATCTCTGCTTATTACTAAATGGAAAATTCAGGATATTGTACAAAAAAACGTACTTTTTATTTTTAAAACTTACTCCCTGTGAATCTGAGGTCCTATCAATTCATAAGATAGTATTTTTCTCTTTGCTGTAAGGGTATATGATGGAGCGGAACAGATATGACCCATTTGGCGTAATTTCACTTGTGGGTTAAAGTGTGCGTTGTGGTTTCCTTGGCTTTTCCAAATAATAGCCCTCGCGTAAAGTGAATATCATGCCCTATCACGGGAAATAATTCCTGGTCAACAGTAACTTCAATAATTTAGCAGCGATAATATGCAATGTAAATTAAAAAACGGTATTTGCGTGCACACGTTTTGTTTTATTGTTGCTCTATACTAGTGTTTGTCTTCAAAACAGTACACCAGGACTGCTTGTCTACTATGAGTGTGAAAACAAAGGAGGTGATTTCCCTTTATTTTTGGTTGTTTGTTCGCCGACAGAAAAGATTCAGCCGAATCTATGATTCCCATTAGGCTATTTATTCGGCTACCGAATGTTCCTTACATGGAGAACCTCGGAACTATCATCCTTGAACGAACAAATCGTTACGGAGAGAGACGAACTGGTTTTCTTTCGTTCAGCCTTTTTATCTGTGAATTTATCGTTCTTCCCACTTTCACCTGAACTTGCGAGTCCCTTTCCGATGACTTCACCACGTATGTCACGACTGAATCCCATGTACGGGGGAAGTGAGCGTCAGGCATCTTGCTTTCTTTTCCGAATTCTTCCAGACTTTTTTTCAGGACGATGGATTAACTTCACATTTGTTAGCTCATCCCCGAGTATTTACGCAAGCTCTCGAGCAGTTTGGATTACAGATGTTGCCGGACCTCAGAGATTTGTTATGGGTTGCGTGGGGCTTGATGACACCGCCAACACGTCACATGCATTCTTGCTATGTCCCGTTGCACAGAACAGCCTATTTGTTGGCACGAATTCACTGAGACGAAGTTTTTGCAATAAAGCTGTCCGCATGCAGCGATGCCCAACTCCATCGGTGGTCTTTCAAGCTGAGCCACATTAGCTAAGAAAAACACGCAAAAAAAAAGCAGTGAGGCAGGGAGCAAATGACGGGCGCTCTGTACTGCGGCCTCTCGGCCTGTCTTCTATACGTCATAGGAGGGAAGGGAACGCTTATGTTCGTCTGTGCCACGTAACCGCGCACGCAACTACAGGCGGCAAACGCAGACGAGCACAGCACCCGCCGGCGATTATCCGAAGCGCCATAAGTTCCGGAGCACCGGTCAGGCATTGGCTATTAACACCTGCCGGACAGCATGGATTTGCGCATAATAAGCATTTTTGCGTGGCAGTTTAACATTATCGAGCCCTTTCGGCACATATAAGACATCGCTCTGCCAACTCTTCTTTGCTGAGGATCCGCTTTAGCGGTATTCTTAAACTTCCGTTGCATGACGCCGTGACTTTCGACCAGACACCGCAAGCTAAATTTGGGGACGTGGACTAATCGCAGATGCCGGCCCCACCCTCCTCAGTCGGTTATCAATTTTCACTGCGCCGGCTTTCACTGCGCATTAAGACCCTCTCCACTTAAGCGTACTTCTCGCCTCTCGTCAGCCAATTAGATAAGACAAGCCGCCTAACGTAGGCAATGCTATTCGTTTTGAAAGCAAACAAAAGTGACCTCCCATAAACGAGGAGAGTGTTTGATTAGGCTGCTCAGACAACGTTGCGGGTCACCGCCCCATACACCCGTCGGCGGTTGCGCAAGTTTGACGTCAGGAGATTGCAATAAAAACAGATTGGAATAGCCTTACGTTAGAGGGCCCCTGCGCTATAACGAGGCCTTCTACAGTCGAAATCTTTGGTTTTCAAGCGAAGCTTGTCGCGGCTCACAAGTTTCGGTCACGGTCTGCTCACGCAAAAACTCAGTTGCTCCTAGAGCAGTTGAGAGCTGACTGATGAGTTCATGGCTGCGCGGGTGCCGAAGCCTGAGTCATTAGCAATGATTCCAGCTGCATAGGCGCGCGCTCACGCCACGCGCGTAAACAGTCCGAGCCGTTTCGCTTCCATCAGGGAGAGAAAGGGCAGGAAAGGGTTTCGCGCGCACTGCGCCGGCTTCGTTTCCCTTCAGTTCATTCTCTGAAAACGGATGGGGTGGCTACGCGTTGTGTGCACTCCCGAGCAGCGCCTCCCCGAGGATCTGGCAGCATTCGACGAGCGGCGGCGACAAATCGCCCACGAAAGGGCTCGCCATCAGCGCACCGTTCCAGCCGTTAAGGCCTAAATATAGCCCGACGTAGCGTGATTGCGCGCACACGTTACGTCACGTTAGCGAGAACAGCAGCGTGTATAGTTGGACTGATGGTTCGAGGCACCGGCGCCGCCAACGTAACCATACACGGACAACGCGCTCCGACGCGTCCAGGCTGTTTCAGATGGCGCGATTTTCAATCAGCGACACAGCGAATTCCATCGCTCAGCGACCGCCGCGACATCGTGGGCTCTCCACGACTAGATGCCAACAAGTTGATCGCGACGTCGCTGAGTCGCAGCTATCGGCGCGATGTGGGAGGGGCAATGTGTGACGAAGCAAAGCGCCGTCAAAATATGTGCTTTCCTGTTTTACCGCGCGTTGGTAGCTCTGCGAAGCAATGTCGCGTGCCAGGTTAAGTTACGTTTTAATAGGGCGTACCACCAGTGCCTGCGGCTTAGGAGCTTCATAAACATTTTTTTTTCGTGCGCTTACACAATTCGTTGGAAAGGAGAAGCTGCACGCTATCCAGGTAGGGAGAAGGACCCCGCTTCAACGTAACGCACGTACCCACTCGATTGCCGCTGTCGTCAACTTCTTCATCTCTACAAATTGTACCAGCTGCTTATACATGCGCACGCTATAGTAACTCGTTCGTCTGCAAAAGCCAATACTATTCCAGGAAGAAAGTTGTGGCTTCCATAGTAACAACAAAACTAGAGTGTACTAAACGTAAGCAGCCCATCAACGCCGCACAAGCCGCTTGCTCATACTTGCGGTGTTGTGCAGCGTCTCACTTACCGCATCTGCAAGCTGTCGCAAAGACTCAACGCTTTTAAACGTTATAAAATGGTGTACTTATTCTATTGTCTAATAACAAAAGTAAAATTCGAATATTCGACTAGTTTCCATGTGGTTTTTATTTAACGATGTAGGCATGCATACTTCGGGAGCAGGGGACAACCTTGCACATCGCTGTGACGGAAATCGCGCTGCCGCAAACGCATGTGAAAGTTGTCAGCCAAAATCGCTCTGCGACGTGCGCGGCTGAGCAATTATTTTTGCCCCATTCACGCCATGCGAAACAGCCTTCCGGCGTCTAACGACACTCCTGCACGCGCCGATAACGTCGGACTACAAACGCGCCTTCAGAGCAGCCCGAGCCTAGGCAATCCGATAGCAACGAGAAGATGCCGAGCTGAGTGAGTGGAAGGCCGAAACAATCCGGTCCCGTTACCTGTGGGTTACTTAACTGTGACGAAGGTCAGGCGCACGCAGGACCAGCTTCGCTTACCCCCTTTTTCCGTCAAGGGAGGGTTTTTTAATTTTTTTTATTTATGGCACAGCATCTTACGCAGCACACCTTTAGTCCTTCATATCAAATTCTTATACTGAATAAAAAAACAGAGAGCTCTTTATTTACCGCCATGGTTGCTTAGTTGGGCTGCTATAAGTAACGAGGTCGCGGGATTGAATCCCGGCCATGGCAGCCGCATTTCAATGAGGTCGAGGTGTGAAAACACCCGTGCATTTAAATTTAGGTGCACGTTAAAGAGCCCCAGGTGGTCCAAATCATTCCGGAGTCCCTCCCTACAGCATGCCTCATAATCAGATCGTAAGTTTGGCGCGCAAAACCCCATAATGTGTTTTTAGAGCTCTTTGAAGAACATTTACTTGGAACCTTTACTTACGATGTCCGTATTCATCGAGCCACCACTAGGATGTAAAATTCGATCGATCTAACTGATCCCAAATACCTTCCTGAGCTCCCACAGATACCGTAAGGGATATTGAACGCTTACAACGTTCCAACCGATAATCAAACTTACAACCACATGTTCAGCCGCCGGTATGGCCTGCTGGCGTCATATGTGCAGGGCTCAGAGTTATTACTGACATGCTTTGACTTGAAGTCATCATCCTCCTCATCATCATCAGCAGCAGCAGCCTGGTTACGCCCACTGCAGGGCAAAGCCTCTCCCATACTTCTCCAACTACCCCGGTCATTTACTGATTGTGGCCATATCGTCCCTGCGAACTTCTCAATCTCATCCGCCCACCTAACTTCCTGCCGCCCCTTGCAGCGCTTCCTTTCTCTTGGAATATAATCCGTAACCCTTAATGACCATCGGTTAGCTTCCCTCCTCATTACATGTCCTGCCAATGCCCATTTCTTTTTCTTGATTTCAACTAAGATGTCATTAACTCACCTTTGTTCCGTCACCCAATCTGCTCTTTTCTTCTCCTTTAACGTTATACCCATCATTCTTCTTTCCATAGCTCGTTGCGTCGTCTTCAATTTAAGTAGAACCCTTTTCGTAAACCTCCAGCTTTTTGCTCCGTACGTGAGTGCTGGTAAGACACAGCTGTTGTACACTTCTTTCTTCAGGAATAATGTCAACCTGCTGTTCATGATCTGATAATGCCTGCCAAACGCACACCAGCCCATTCTTATTCTTCTGATTATTTGCGTCTCATGATCAGGATCCGCCGTCACTACCTGCCCTAAGTAGATGTATTCCCTTACTACTTCCAGTGCCTCGCTACCTATCGTAAACTGCTGTTCTCTTCCGAGACTGTTAAGCATTACCTTAGTTTTCTGCAGATTAATTTTTAGACCCACCCTTCTGCCTTGCCTCTCTAGGTCAGTGAGCATGCATTGCAATTGGTCCCCTGAGTTACTGAGCAAGGCAATATCATCAGCGAATCGCAAGTTCTTAAGGTATTCTCCATTATCTCTTATCTGACTAGAAGTAGAGTGAAGAAAATGTCGCAGTTTCACCCGCAAGGCGAAGGGCCGATTGCGATAGCAAGTTAGTGCACAGCTATACAAATAAGGATAGCAGTTTTATCGGCCGTATAAACAATGAAACATTCGCTTTCTAACTGAATTAACAAGAGTACGCTGTTAGCGCGCACAAGCAAGCACAAGCACAAACACTCGATGAGTGCGGACACTCGCTGTCGAAGCGCTGGTGTGAGCGATGCGGTAGCAGTAACGAGCAAAGCGACCTTCGTTAAGGTTACCGCTCCAACGCAACAGCGGCGAGCACACAGCGCGCACAAAGGTGTGGACCGTCTGCACATCCCTGTCGCGACCGCGCGCGGGCGTCCAGTGCACACGCTTTTTGGCGGAGTCGAAGCCGCCCCCCCCCCCTCCTTCCTCCCTCGCTGCCTCCCCGTGTTGCTCCATATATGGCGCGCGAGGTTGAGCTGCGATCGTCGGTTCCCCTTGTAGCCTGCAGCGAAATGCGCAGTTGCTGCTGGAGCACAAAGCCACATGCCACCCCCCCCCCCCCCTCGCTCCATCCCTGCCATTCTCCCACGGCCGTTCGCGTGACGAAAAACAGCGCGTTTGCTCGTCACTTTCTCTGTTCGTGCGCACCATAGTGAGAACGATCGTTGGATTCCCTCGCCTGCTTTCACTCGCACATAAAGCATACGACGCGCGGTGATGGTGCTATAGCCCGTGAAATTTATAGGGAACATCATGGCGATGGTGGCGGCGTCGCCGACGGCGATAATGCTCTTGGAGTGCCCATGTAATTGCTATCGCAATAAAAGGCACAACTAAACAACAAATTTTCATAAGCTTCAAGAAAATTGTAACCTCAGCAAGTTCATACTTATTGATCTTTCAGTTCTTGCAGCGCTCAGAAAGGCTCTCAAAAAGCTCACAAAGCTTACTGTGTCAAAATGGCTTCAAGATGGAAGTTATTTCGTTTGTTTCTGCCTTTGGCGAAGGCTGGGAAATACATCTACCATTTACAATAGTCTCTCAGCAAGCATTTTGCCTACATTCATATTTAATGCATGTTTGCTTTTAAGAGGGTTTTAGCACGGGGCCCTATTTATGCGTATGTGAAATGTAGAAATGCTCTGATGAGACAATAGTGCTACTGATTTTGCTTATCATTGTGATAGTTGAAAGAGTAGCTTCAATTCTAGTAACTGCTTGGAGGGAAATTTTACGTAGAACCGCATAAGTTTTAGAGAAATGCCAAGGATTGGTCATTCAGGAAAAATTGAAGCACTAAGTTCACAAATCTCTAACCGTGCGCCAACAACAGGTATCGCAGTTCTGAAAACTGCATTTGTCAAAGCGTTGAACGCAGGGAAATTTGCTATATGAGTTATACTTGACGTGAAACTCTCACAATGGTTACGAATGTTTGGAAAAAGTCCTTTTCAAGAATTGCTGCAGTTTGTAGTTCACTTGAACGCATTGCCGCCGACAGTCAAAGCAAGGCGGATTCTGCCTATTTGTTTCGTTATTGTAGAGCCGCGCAATCCCAGTGTCACATACCTCGCTAACCAAGTTGGCGTCGAAGACGTTCATTTAATAGAGGCGCACACCTTTTGGCAAGTACCCTGTGACCCACGTTGGCATCACAAAGGCTCACTGAAGAACCGCACACACCGAGTGGCACATGACCAGCGCTCCAATTCGGCGCGACAGAGTTTCACTGAAGAGCGGAACGTAACCAGTTCCACCTGTACAGCGACCCTCGTCTGCGTGAACGAAGTCCGTTGTGCAGCGGCACATATGAACACCGTGCCACATACTCAGTGGCCCACGTTGGTCCGATGGTTGGTTTTGAACCCGGTTCCCTCAGCAGAAGAGCCCGATGCGCTACGCATTCGACCATGGACTACCGATTGAACCAGGTAGGCGAAAAAGCGGTTAGAGGCAAGCATACATATACAGCCCTCGGAAAGTACGGGAGGTACCCCAAGAATGTGAACGCAATAAAAGAAAGTCTAACAGATCCTACACTCTCTGGGAAGCGATGATGCGCGAAACATATTGTAGGTAAGTTGTTATCACGCACAGTTCGGTGCTTTTGCAAAGCATTACCAGATGGATGAACAAATTCATGTAGTGTGAACAACTTCGTGCGCGACTCAAGCGTGTGTGTGACGACAGTGGTAGAGCGACGACGACTGTGACCACGTTAGCATTATGGCCTGCGTCCTTGAATATACGGCATTATATGTGAAGTTTGGTGTCGGGCTTTATTGTTTTATTACGCATAACAGAAACGTACAGACTTGCACTACGTTGTCAGTCGAATTATACCATACCACCTTACTCTGGGTAAGAAGAAACTGAAGCATTGAGCCAAATAATGCTTGGGATTAAAATAGTGCAACGGTTAAACATGGTACTGTGCCCTGAAGAATCGCAACTAGCTGTTCCACATTTCTACAACTGCATGCACCACTGGCAACAGACAAGCCAGTCAACGTGCGCATAGCAAGCCGTAGGTGTAATCAACAGATGACACGCTTTCTTTCACGATAATCTCACGTAAACGGTTGTCGAGATAGAATTAGGCTGTATTGTCAATGTCTGTCGCAATACTGAGTCGTCACGCCATACGTACGTCATTAAAAGCTGACGACGTCACCAAGAGGGATCGATACCGTGTAGTCCAGGGTTGTTCAGTAAACGCTAGAAAGGCTGCCGCGCGAAGTACCACCTTCCCCACCGCTATTATAGATCACATGCCTGCGGCCTGAAACCACTTCGTCATACGACAGCATTATCATCGAAATATTCACGAGCCTTCTCGGACTAAGCAATTGGGTAATTGTCGGCCATAATAATCTGTTTATCATACTCTACAGATCCTGCAATCCCATCATTCATGTAATAACCCTAAATTGCGGTCTTACAGGAAATAACAGACGAGCCCATTCAAAGGAAAATAACACAGGGGAGGTAACATAAACGGCACCTTCTCTTTCACGCTGTTGATATTACACAGTTCCATGTCACTGGCTTAAGTAGTCCTCGTATTACACGCTGTTTCGAAGACTCATGACAGCTAAGGCTGGTATGCGCGCTCACACGAACGCACGAACGCACGCTGACACACGGACGCACACACGCCAACGCACACACAGAAAGACACGAGCACGCACGCAGGCGGCCTTGTACGCGGTGGGTGATATATGCCTCTGCGGTGACCTTCCATGAACCGCATTAAACCCGTGTCACGTGTACGTGTAATTGACTGAGGTAAACGTCAGCAACGCCTTCGCAGGCGGGCTTATAGCAGTTTTACCGGTGCCAATGGCTTTCCTATTCCTGGCACGCATCTATTGCATTCACCTTGACATTTGCGCGCTAGCGCAAGGGTATAAGATGGTTTCACATGTTCTGCAAGCTATCGGTAGCGATTTTTTGTAAATATATGACACTTTTGGCTACTAGTTGCACGCAAAACGTTGTATTAGGCACGTGATAAAGACTTCCTACACGCATTTCGATGACAGTGTCTTTGGCAAAGAAGTAAGAACTTGCATTGTTACTCGAGACTACGCAAGCCTCAGCGTAAATGGGCAAAACAAGATGTTTGCGCTGCTAAGCGCGGAGGCGCAGGCTCAAATCCCGGCCACACCGGCCGTATTTACGTGGTGATGAACTGCAATAACGTCCGTGTACCATGCATTGCGTACAGGCTAAATAACCTCAGGTTGTCGAAATTAATCCGTAGTCCACCACTACGGCGTGCCTCATAATCATATCGTGGATTTGGCGCGCAACACCCCCACCCCCAACCGCTAAAAACAAAGCGTTCTTTAAGCACGCCGACCTCTCTTAATAATGCATTGGCCAGCATAACGGTCGGGTCCCACCTGTTGTGCGTGGTAACGTGCTCGCGCAGCTGAAGCCATTGGTCGGCGTCAAGTTCCTCAATACCCAGAAACGTTCCACTGTCGCGGGCCTGCGACAAGAAGACTGCCGGCATTGTGGTAGCCGTAGCTGCAGCGTGTCTGAAACTCGGCGTCGTGGTTGTAGCCAGACTGCACCCACTTGAGAAGGCCGTCTTGAACCAGAAAAGAAATGAATAAAAAAAATGTTGGAGTTTCACATGCCACAACCCAGATCTGATTATGGACCACGCCGTACAGCTGGCGGAATCCGGATCAATGTTGACCATCTCGCGTTCTTAACGTGCACATAAGCCTAACTGGAAAAATGCTTTTCGCCCAATCTAAATGCGATCCCAGGGCCTCGAGCTCAGCAGTGCAACGCCACCGCCACTTAGCTACCACGGCGGGTAATCTTACATCAGATGTTCTCTGCAATCCCGCTAAAATGTACCACAAGGAGTAAGCAAACAAATTAACAAGAAATGGCACAGCAGAGAATCCTCATAACGTCATCATCGTCAGCACCAAGCTCGTGCTGTCTCTCCGTCGTTCGATTGAAATCAATTTATCTTGTGCGCAGCGTTGCAACAATGTGTTCAAGGGAAGAATCCCTGGAGAGTTATTTGACCTGCAGACAAGTGGTTGCTTTATGGCTAATCAGTGTCCTTGCAGGGAGCATATGATCCATATAAACTTTGGGCCCCGGTGAACAAGCTGATATATCGCCCCAAAGAAAAAATGGTGGGATTAGAGTCAATTAATGCAGTAGCTTGCTTTCCTTTTAGTGCCTACAGGCGTTCGTGGCGCAATATGCCCCCACGACACATACTAAGCGCTCAGAGAAACGTGCGCAGATTCGAGAAAACAAAAAGATCAATGTCGTACGAGCTGTTAAAATTAACTATGCGTAGGGAGCAGTCACCAGGAAATGTCACGGGTACTTTGAAATAGCGCTCTCATAGCTATTCAATGAAGACCATCTATCTTTATTTTTGACAATTATGACCTACTTTCCCATCGAAAAGTTCTAGATGTACTTGGAAAACCTAAGATTTCGTTGCTTGCGGTAAGGTACCTTTCGCAGGCATTTGTGTTGCGGGGTTGGGGAGAAAAAAAAACAAAAGAAAGCAAGCTAATGGTAAAGACCCCACTGTTGCGCTGCTGCTGTTTTGAGAACCGCTTTTCTGGCACTTGAAAGCGTTGGATTATTCCCACTGCTGCCTAACTCAGTATTCGCCTGTTTCCGTCGATCTCGAATCTCCAACTTGCCCCTCAGATAATGTCGTACGATTACGTCGACTTCATCAATCGATTAAGATGAACTAGTCTTCTTTTAAGAGGATAACCATTGAGCTCACTCGAAAAGAACCGCCTTTCTTAAGTTCTTTTATTTTTTCGCGTGTGCGACGTAGAGGCTTCTCTTTTTGACAGGAACAATTGCACACTTGATAACAAGCTTAAATGGCCTCGCTTATGCTCCACAGAAGTTTCGCATAATGACAGCACCTGCGAAAGGTCACGAGCGTTGCTATACAGTTCGCAAGGACGTGTTTGACACGAGCATGTCATGTCGCCATGTACTATAAACATGGATACTGAATCAGAACTCTTTGGAAGTAAGTGTCTTGCGTCCGTCTATGCTAGCACGCTCTTCGTGCCATTGTGGGTGCAGCAAAATGCAAGTGAAGTGTGGGTTACCAACAAACCCGCGCAGCCTGCCCTATAGATTACCTGGCTTGTAGGTACACTGCTGTGCAGCCAACCAGCGGTGTAGACTACCTGCCATAGACTAGCATGCAGATATCCTGACGTGTGACAGTCTGCCAACTGCCACGGTCAGTTTGACTCTGTTAAATTGTGATCGCGTTTCTATGGAACGTCTTAGATGCGCCTTTTCATCTTCAATAACAGCATAGTTATAATTATTTATTGATATCTAGTCCTCTCCATGCACTGCGTGTTATGGCAGCCTGGAAACTGCCCATAACTGTGCACTTCTCTGTCTTCATGACGTGAAAGCTGCAAGAGAAACAGAATACTTGCAGCGTGCAGCATTCACCCTTGGTTTAAATGGCAGATTTAGTTGGTCCACTACTTGTGTGCCGCACACACTCCTGGATTGTAATCTGTGGGCTGAGGACCAAGAATTTTTTTTTGCATTTTCCGCAGAGCAAAAACGCTTGAGAACAGCTGTAAATACGTGGTTATATATTGCAATGTGCTCTTTTGTAGTTTAAAAATTATTTACATCACGTACGTTTAGAAACCGGTGGTTTTCTCAGCTTTGTTTAAGAAGAAATCCCCTTGAATTGCTCTGAAACTCCTAGTTATGCGCATGTGGTACTGTAATTTCTTATAGAGAAATTCAGTAGGCTCACACGACAGTTCTGATGGCTAGTTGTCTTTCAGAGGGTGTCGTATAAATATATTTGCCAGCATTTAATATTGATGTTATCAAACATTTACTAATGAGCTTAAGATGTTTATGCGCAAATTTAACACGTATACTAAACATCATGCTCCACTGATCTACGCTTGGGTATCGCATTGTGGCCCTCCATACCCGTGCTACCATCTATTACAAACGAAATGTTGTACACGATGCCCTTCCTTGGCTTCGACACTACAATTGGCTTTGTCACAAGGCCTGCTCAAAAAACTTCGTCGCGATTGGCACTACAATCGTTAGCATTATATTATTTTCGAGGGTGACGCTTTCGTCATGCCTATTGCGACAGCTCCGGAAAACAAAAGCACGTTTCATTTCTACATTTCGAAATTGAAATAATTTACCTCATAGCCGTCTGCTGCCAATCCCATTAGTTAAAGGGTTCCTTGTGACCATGCAACGCATATGCAACTGGCCTCGTGCTCTACCGATGGCGGCGCTGCGAATGGCACTCTTGTGACGTCAGAGAGAGGACTCGCCTTTGTCGTCTGCTGCATTCCGGCTATTATAACTCCATTTTCGTGCGTGTGCTCGCGCTCTGACTGCGTGGTCGTGCAGCCACTGCGCTCTTAACACTTAACTTCACGCCGGACGGTAACGCAGGCTTTCTGCTGCGGGTAAAATTAGGTGGAAGTAATTAACCGTCAACGTAGCCCGTAACGATTATTTTTACGGAATGGGGATTTAGTTTTACGAGCCCTACCCAACCGACATACGCTTTCGTACATGGCCAATGCTTCAATGAAACGCTTGCCGATGCATGCGAAAGAGAAAACTTCTTTTTAGGTATTCCATACTATATTTTTGCCGAAGTCGCCAAGTGGTCTTCTCGGCCGCCTGTCAAAGGTCGACTTTGCTCACAGTCTCGACAAGCATGCACTTTCTCAATAAGGTATGCGGCAAGGAGCGTCCGCTTCGAACCTGCACCACGGTAGAACCTATGACGTAATCACAACATGCTCACGTAATCAAGCACCCTAATGTTGTGCCTGATTGTCCTTGGGAGTGCCGTAGCCAACCTGCAAAACATCAAGCGTGCCGGTGGGACGCTTACCGGCTCTAAATAGTGGTCAAGTTGAATATGGCTAGTGCCTTTAAATGTGCTACCCACAGCGGCTGGTGTGGTTAGGAGTGGCGTTTACCAAACTCAAGGATAGAGTGAATATGCGCGTGGTGCTTCATCGTCCTACTCTAACGGCTCCTGCCAGACGAAAAAAAAAAGATACAAAACTTGTGCGTCCCACTGAGACCGTGGCTGTCTTGTGCTCGTTTTCGGGCTTTAGTGATCGTTTTCTGTAGCAATATTGGGAAAGGAGCTTCAGAATTAAAAGCTACGAGAGGTGGACCGAAAATTTCCAAGGCCGGGTCAACCAAACATGCCAAATTGCAATTTAGCAGGAACGTCACAGCACTGCATTACAAGTGAAAAACTACAGGGTATCTTGAGATCTCTCTAAAGAGGTGAACGGCGAAAATTATTTCAGTCCTTATTAGTCATTACTGGTCATTACTAAGCATAGTTAGTCATTTTTAATGAAATGTAGTCGTTACAAGTTGACCTTAGACATACTGGTCATTTCGTAGTCATCGCTAGTCATTACAACTCATTTCAATGATTAATAGTTGTTGCTGCTCACTACTAAGCATTTTTAGCCCTTTGTAACCAATTGTGGTCATTAGTAGTCATTTCGGAGTCATTATTAGTCATTACAAGTTATTAGTACTCATTATTAGTCATCGCTAGTCATTATTAACCTCCACCCAATCTCTATTATAACTTTAGTATTCACTAACTGTCACTATCAATCACATTTGCTTCTTTAATCTGTCTTTAATCTGTCTTCATATGGTGTGATGACGCTTCGGCGGACACTCCGGCGACCAGGGCTGCTGACGCAAACTTCACCATGAGCCTAGGTAGGCTTTCGCCTTAAAAATTAACAATTTGGACCTCATGCTCATACGATTGCACAGCTACGCAGTGAAGCGTAATCGTGTGCAGAAAAAAGTCAGCGAGAGAAAGAACGCTTCTTCCGTTTCGAAAAAATAAGTCAGTTCTCAATTGCTAGAGTTTGACTGACCTAGGGAATTACTTTTGCTAGCACAAAATAAGTAGAAATATAATATAAACTCACACTGCGAGGACTGTAGTTATACTACAATCTGTAGGAAATCACGTCTAGTGTGCTTACTGAATGACGTAGAAACGCTCTCACAGGTAATCTAAAACACATGCGAAACTTTATCATCGTAATAATAACACCGCGACGAAGACTAAGGCGTAGACACAATACAAGCTCAAGTTAAGCTTATCTTCCATGAGATTTCGTGACCATCATTACCAACGCCTTCTGCTTCACAGGTGTTCTGGAGTTGACTCATGGCTAGACGGGCGGAATTCCGCCCTTCTAGCTATAAATTTAATAAACAAGATACCGATTTTATTCTGTATTTAGTTTGATGCGCATTGAGTTCGGCTTCTCTGTAAGCGAGGTGCGACGTGGCGGTGTGTCAAAAGCAATGCCTTCGAGATGATTGCGCGACGCACAGTTACAACAGCAGAACACTTGCAGTCTCAGTCTCATGTAGACCATCAGCGGAATGGACAGGTGGGCCATAGAATACAGAAAGAAGTCAAATTTGCACTCCAAGGAAAAATTGCACCACAAGAATTCCACATAAGAAGGTGCAGGAATGACAAATAAGTTAAGGTCCGACCAGAATAAAAGCGACTCCACCTATTATGTCATTTTTTGTTCTGAACGGACAGCGACGCAACCCGAAAGTGTGAATTCGGAGTCTAGTAAACCATCGTTAGCCATGTTTCAGTTATGCGGACAATATGAAGACAATGCGAAGTTGTTAGTGACATAAAATCCGATACCTTACTTGCTGTGCTTCTAGCATGTATATTCAATAAAGTAGTCATTGAGAGGAGGAACGAGGGTAGTCAGCCGTGGATATTGACACACACGACGCTGCCCTCTGCTTGTCTTGTTCTGAAGCATTGTTTGTTTCATGAGCAGTTGCGCAGAAATTCATGCGCTACTGCAGTTTTTGAGGAACACGGGCCTTGGTGACAGGTTGTAGTACTAGAGCGCTGTGACATACATCTATTTCAAACAGTTTCCATTCAATTCCTTCAATCAGCCCTTCAGGATTGGTCAAACATTTTTCGGGCCACCTCCACTTCGCCTCTGTCACACGACGTCACGAAAACCGCGGAAACGGCTCATCTGATATGACGCATACACGCTGGATATGCGTGCTTAAACCAGATAAATTAAAATTAATATTTTCTGATTCTACGTCTTTTTTGCCATTAGCTTTCCGCCATCGGTCAAAAGTTGTCGGACTGCACCCACTTCGCCTGCCTGTCGCGCGTTGTGGGAAAAACAGCGAAAGCTCACCACATTAATGTCACATGCACGCATATACAGATGCATTAAGGGCCGAAACAAAACCAATTTTCTTTTTGGAATAGCCGGAGACGGTCCCGTTCTGAAAGGAGTACAATATGTCTGTCTACCAAAACTCAAACATTAACTAGTCGGAGCTTCCAGGAACATGAATTTATTTGAATGTAATTAGTATTCCTGCATGGCAGAATTAACGTTGTCCAACCATTTTGGCAAGTTTACGACATTGCTCTGACAACTCGTCTTCGCTGAAGACCCGTTTTACCGGCATTTTTACCTTCTGTTGCACGCTGCTGGGATGTCTGATCAGTCATACCAAGCTAAGCAACGGAAAAAAATTGTATAATTTTACGCTATAAGGCACCTGCTTCCTACGTGTGGATTGCTAATTCTCGACCACGCAGAGCCCTGCGACATAAAGAACAAGCTGCAACAAAGCAGTTTGCGATAAGGTAAGTGGTAACACCAGTTCGGTGTAGGAACTTACCTTCACGGCGAAAACACGCCCACGTGCAGCACGCATATAACCGGATTTCAAACAGACTAACGCATTTCTTTGAATACACCAACTAGACTTGCATCCAGTATTTTACAGGAGCATCATGCACTCCCTGTACGCGCTATTTCTGAGAAAATTAATTAAAATATATGCGCGTTTCTTCAAAGCAATAACAAGAAAACCACCTCAAATTTGTAACTGTTTTAAAACTGCTTTAAATATAAAACTTTCATTTGGAAATGTTAGCTATAATGAACTCAACTTTATAATTAAGGCAAAAAAAAAACAATTTCATATTAGCAAGTTTGCAGATTTCAAGGCAGTCGTGACCCAGCGATGGGCGTTGAAATACTGCGTCATTAGAGAAACACATTTAACGTTCCGAATCATCTTGATGCGTAAGTGAGTGTTAACGACGCTGTTTGTTTACAAACTCTAAACTTCGCCTGCATATTGTCCATAACATGCGCTTAATTGCAAATAACTAATAAAGAAGGCACCTTCTTTCGTTCACCGAGGATAGCGGAGACACCTACTAAATCACGCGTAACGCACAAGCATACATAAAGAACGAAGGTCTAGTATAATGCTCATAATGAAGCTGGATATGATAAAGTTTCGGCACACATTATGCATGCGATTCCCCGAATCCCTGTGTAGTGTAGCTGGGTCTAACATAGAGTTTTTTGGGGGGTTTTGGGGGATTCATTGAGGAACATAGCCTGTAACAGCCTCTGAAGCTTTTGAACACGGACATAAGAAATGTTATGCAATTACTGTAAGCGATCCACACACATTCCACTCCGCACAAGAATTAGCTATAGCATTCCCTCCAGTTTCACTAAATTTGATCTTGGTGGCATTTCTAGTTATGCCATAGCAGCACGGCACATGTTGCATCGTTCGTATAAAACACTCTCTTATGCTCCGGAGAACATGCACACGTAATGAATTGCAAAGGCTGCAATTAATCTATACATCTTGAACTTTTCTTTCTCCCTTACCCGTAACGTTCCCGTTATTTTCACTGAATATAAATAAGTTGCCTCGCTTATACGACTGGTTGCACTTGGGAAGCATGTCTGAACCTAGCTAGTAGGTTCGTCTCCAACTACGAACCTTGCGTAATGTATTAAAATAAAGTGAAAAAAAACTAAGGTTCAGCAATTGTTTGAGATGCTTCTAATTAAGCCACAAACGTGAACGTTTCTCCGCGGTTACTAAATTTTTGGCTACGCTTCTGTCCTCGTTTATTTGACTGATGACACTGCGGTAGCACGTTCGAACTTAGCTAGTATGCTCGTCTCCAACTACGAACCTTGAATATTGCATGAAAATAAAGAATAAGAAAACGAGCGTTCAGCAATTGTTCGAGATGCTTCTAATTAGGCCACAAACGTAAAGTTTTTGCCACATTTAACAAATTTGTAATTACGCCTATGTTTACCAAAGTTCAGGTTGCTGTCTTGTACAATTCTTTTAGGAGTCCTGAAAACATTACGCATAACAGCAGTGTAAAAGCTGGAATGCTTGATTAAATATTTTTCTAAACATAGTGTAATTAGTCTGCAGAAAATAAGCATTTATTATACGTCATATTATAATATTCTACTAAACTGGACTCAGTCTGGTTAACCTCCCTGACTTTCCGTCTTCCCTTCTCTCTCTCTCTCTCTCTACTGACATAAAATATGACGTATATGAAATAAGAATGTATAATATGAAATACATATTCTGCGTTTATTATGCGCCAAGAAGTACTTACCATTATACGTGGTTCCCACTTCAGCGAAGTAGGAACAATATGCCTTACACATTTCACAAAAATGTTCATAAAACCCAACTACCCGCCTTTTATAAGGCCTGAAAACTTATAGAACATGGGCATTCAATAATTTTCTTAGAAGCACAGGATTAACTTGCACACTTGCAACTTTCGGTACAGGTCACCCATAGCATGGCCACAATTATCTTTGAATATGAAATTGCTTCCCAATTCGCGCCTCCCAGAACAGCACGAAAACTTTGTAAGCGCTTTCAGGTTAAAAAATCGTATTTAGGTGGTTTCATTTAGCCCCTCTAATTAATCCATCCGACACAAAATTTCTTTGCATCTCACACTTTGTATTTCCAAGATTTCCTTAGAATATAAACGTCAGTAGTGTCCTAGCGCATTTTTTTTTTCAGAAAACCGTAAAAACATGCACATGCCGCTTTTGAGCGCTCTTATAGTGATACTAATAGCTTCGCTACTAGAGAAACTGTGTCCGCAACTGCCACCGCTGGGTTCGAACTTATGTCGCTACAGCATATTTCATATCGTAGCCGGACTTATTAACCATTGCGCGAGTGAAAGTTATGTGAAAAAAATAAAGAAAAACCGAGGGTAACTCTAAATACATGACCTCAGAACTGATGTGAGCAAATACAAGCGTCCGATAGGAATACCATGTCCGATGTGGTGGCTCTTTAGATGCACACATATTGCGAGCATAAGCAGCAAATTTCCCAAAGATAGCAACCGAGGGCTTCACCCAATGTCCCAGCATACCTGTCGCAAACAATAGCACACGTCGATAATGTTACCTGGGCCGCCCAGTAATATATATTCTTTGGAGAAGATCAGTAGAGAAACAAGGTATTCCTATATTCTGCGAAGCAGGGATCACTCGTTTCAGCATGCCGCCACAAACGGTGATCTGTCGATCGTTTCACGAAACAGCCTTTTTTTTTCTAACCGCATTTTAAGAGGAGGATTTGCCGAATGTAATTTAAAAAAATGAGTGCATACTCGTGAAGGAATGGTAATCCGACAGACACACTTAAGTACATTTAGTAATACATTCCAAGCGCGTAGAGGCCATACGGTGAAACCACCTCTTTCTTCCTTTTCAGAGCTGAAGACTCGGCCTGGCTCATCTCTTTGCTAAACGATGAGCCTTCGCTCTGTTCTCCTTTCGTGATATTAAAAGTCCATTACTGCGTTACATTCAACAGCTTCGTTTGCGCAACTACCTTCCCGATATGGTTGTGTCGTCGGCTGTAAGAGACGTACCAAATACCCTTCAGGTTTCTTGAGACATGCTGTTAAATGTGTCGGTCTTTAAACAAGCTCGCTTTAGTCTTGATTATATTTTCACTGCCTCCCGCAAAGAAATTTCTGGGACACTGCCGGTCGCATTTTACTTTGAACCATACTTAGAATGCTAGAAACAGGATGCGATAACGCACAACAGCGCTCAGCAATTCGTGCGAAGCCCTAGGCTCCAAACATATTCTGAGAGGCGACGTATGTGCGTACATTCTTATTTCGAGGGCCACAACGTGAAATACTATAGCGGACGAAGACGGCATTCTGCGCATCGCAAGAAAGCTTTCTTCTTTTTCTTTTGGAGGGGGGAGGGGCAGAGGACGCGGAAGTTGTCAAAGTGTTGGGTTCCATTTTTCATCGTCATACTGGTGCGAAAAAACCACCTGTGGCACGAACGAGGCGGAAGCGTTGATGATGATGATGGACGTTACAAATGGTACATACCCCCAACAGAGAGAGAGAGAGAGAGAGAGAGAGAATAAACTTTATTCAAGAACCCCGGTCCGGGTTCGCCTGCTTTGTTCTAGTTGTCTGCCAAGCCGAGCGTCGCGATGAGCTCGAGAGACCGCAGTAGAGGATGTGCACCTAAGAACCGGGCGGTTGGTGGAAAACAACTTTAAAAGCGTCATTGCCAACAGCGGCACTGCGCCGACATGTTTCACGTTGACTCTTCGCGTGCGGGTGCGCGTGCGTGCGTGCGCGCGCGCGCGCGTGTGTGTGTGTGTGTGTGTGCGTTCGTGCGTGTGCGTGTGCGTGTGTGTGTGTGTGCGTGCGTGCGTGTGTGTGTGCGTGTGTGTGTGTGCGTGCGTGTACGTGTGTGTGTGCGTGCGTGCGTGTACGTGTGTGTGCGTGTGTGCGTGTGTGCGTGTGCGTGTGTGCGTGTGTGTGTGTGCGTGTGTGTGCGCGTGTGTGTGCGTGTGTGCGTGTGCGTGTGTGCGCGCGTGTGTGTGCGTGTGTGCGTGTGCGTGTGTGCGTATGTGCGTGTGTGTGTGCGTGTGTGTGCGCGCGTGTGTGTGTGCGTGTGCGTGTGCGTGTGTGTTCTTTTTAACATTGCAGAGTGCACACACTTCACAGCCTCCAATAGCCCAATAGTTGATGGCGCTGAATCATTTCCTTTGAGACCTCAGTTGTAGAGGTCAGAAGTTGGATGATCCTCCAAACCAGAACCTTGTACACAGCTCTGGCGGAGCCTTAAAAGCAAGAAGAAAGTATTGAAGAAAACAATTTCCTCATCTCCGACGACCTATACTTCGCGGTTTCAGATGCCAAAAACCACGGCCCGATTATGAGGCACGCCGTATGCGGGGATGGCGGATTAATCGCGACAAACTGGGCTTATTTAATGCGCACGCGGTGCGCGGTTCACATGTTTTTTTTTTTTGTCACCGGCGAAATGTGGCCGCCGCGGCCGCCGATGGGATCCAACTTATAGCAGCGCAACGCCAAAGCTACTACGCAACTATGGCGGATGACCGCCGACATAAAAACAATTCCCGCAAGCACTCAAATGCCACGCTCCCAATAAGAAGGGCCGGTACGTGATTGGATGCTATCCTCCTGAACGACAGTAACAGAGGATATTACTCTTCCGCACAATATCTCGCAACTTATTGCACAGACCGCAAAGTAACTTCACCACGATGAGACAAAAAGCAAACACAAATAAACTCTCGCGGGTTTCCGCGGAACTATTATATCAAACATATTTGACCAGGATTGTCAGAATTAAATATTTAAAAAAAGAAATTGCACCACCTCGAACAAAACAAAAAATACTTTGTAGCGCTGCCTTATTCAGCTGCTCATGCTCAAAGTAGCCATTCTCTTACGCAATGTTGACTGTGGAAGTTGAAATATTACATATATCGGATAAAAATTAAAGACCGTTATTTCGAAACGGTGTTGCATGTCCCACATATATAGGTGCAATTATTACGCTGAGCTAATCATATTTGTTTGTCCGTCCTTTTTTGTTGCGTGGTGTCGCCTAGCGCAAGTAAGAAAAAATATATATGCGGCAATGGTGAGCGTGAATTGATATCAGTGAGCCATTTGTGTGATCGTAAGTGGCGCCTACAGCAGAGGCTAAATGAAGTAAGGAATTACTATAATTGGCAGCAAACACGTCTTTGTCCGGGTCGTGTGAGCATTACGCGTAACTTGCTCACAATAGATAATTCGCAGAAGAAAAGAGAAATGAAAATAACCATAGCAAAACAGCCCCTATATGTAAAAATGTAGATGCCTGAAACATCATCGATTCTTATCCTTGCCTTCTGACAATCCGTAAAGTGACATCAATAAAAGCTATACATTGGGCAATCATTCTCGCATTGCAAATGCAAACGTACGTGTAGCGGGCTCTGACCTTCATCGAGCCGAGTGACGCATGCGTTATCTTTCGATGAAGATGACGTGAGCGCGTGCGCATCAGCGTATTCTATTCCACTGTAATACTCCTCGTGTGGTATTCAGCTCAGATTTCACACTTCATGAAATCTGCATGCGTTGAGACGCTTTCGCCTCTTCTGTCGGCGGTTGAGGTAGCGTTGCCATTAGCATATGGACGTCCATGCACAGATATATATGCGCAGGAGTTGCGAAAACAAGTCACTCTTACCTACTGATTTTCAAGCGATAGTCAGGACGTCTTGTGCTCTCGGACATCCTTGAAAATTGTGCAATGCTGTTCTTTTGTTCACTTTGTCGGAGACATGAAGCTGCATAATTGCTAGCAGCTTACGAGAGAAGGGAAGAAGGAAACGCAGGGAGGTTAACCAGACTGAGTCCAGTTTGCTAAACTACACGTGGGTAGGGGAATGGGGAGTGAAAGAGGGAGAGATAAAGCTTAGGTGTAGCAGTTTACAATTTTCTATGGCCTTTAGGAGCTGACTGCAGTACGTAGATGATTGTTCTTTAAGCGCGTAGCAAAAAAGTGGTGCAGCATTCCAATTTTTGTCTAAATCTACTCTCTTACGTAGTCGTCTTCTTCAACAGTTCGGGCTCTCTTCACCAAACCAATAACATGTTAGCACCCTAGCACCTTTGTACTTGCCTGATTTTTCAGATAATGGCGCTAACAGCCTTTCCCTGTCGTAAAATCTGACTGTATGTATACTTCTTTTTCATTATATTTGCTTCCTGTCTTATTTTTATCATTTTCGCATTGCTGGCCGTAAACTCCTGCTTCGCAATTCCTGTTATAGTTCCCCCTGTACACCTCAAGCACAACGTAATTGTGGCAATGCAGTGTCAATTCGTTCAGGTTTCTCCTATGACCTCAATGGTCGCATTCTAGTGCGAAGGGTTCCCAAAGCTCTGTGGCAGTAATCACCGGCGCCTTTATTTTCACTCCACCTAAAATGCTCTGCCCAGTGGAAAACACTGATCCTAATGTAACAGTAGACGAACGTGAGCATAAAAACAGTTCAGTACAAATACATGTTCAACTGCTGCAGACTTCATCCTTCGGTGTTGCGCCGTAGCTAAAACAGTTATTGTAAGTTTTTGTGGTTTTTTTTATTTTATTTTTCTGCCATCGATATATGCTTTGAAGCTGTGCTCGCTGCTGACTTTTGAGCGTTTCATCCTTTCGGCACCTACCTAATGCCCACCCTTTGACTCAGCCCCTTCCCATCAAAGGAGAGTCGGTAAAGCAAAACTGAGGAAAAGAACCTAAGCTCGGATAGCAGACGTGATGATTACCCGCCGTGCATTGCTCAGTAGCTATGGTGTTGGGCTGCTGAGCACGAAGTCGCGGGATCCAATCCCGGTCACGGCAGTCGCAGTCCTATGGGGTCGAAATGCGAAAACAACCGTGTACTTAGATTTAGGTGCTCGTTAAAAAACACAGGTGGTCGAAATTTCCGGAGTCCCCCACTACGGCGTGCCTCATAATCAGAAAGTGGTTTTGGCACGTAAAACCCCATAACTTAACTTAATGTGGTGATTACGAAATTTTCTTTGAGCGCCTTCGATAGAAGTGATGACGAAAAGCTGCGACAGGCAATCGTGAAAAGAAAAGACACGGATGACATATGTGGTGCGGAGGTCACCGACGTATGTATTCACATAGTGTATTTTAAGAGATTCCCGTCATGTCACGGAAGACACAATCAAATCCAATGGGAAACGGTGACGACGAGGGTTGTTACTTGATTACGCTTTTTTTTCCTGTCACAATGTTCAAAACTAATAAAAATTATTGTTTGAGCAAAAATGAGCGGTTTCCATCATTAAAACCCCACAATACGAAACTTCTTAGCCCGTCCGTTTTTACTTTTCTCCTGAGCGGGAACATCCTTCAGACGAAGCGTTTCCGGCAGGCCGCTGATCATCAGAATATACGACAGACGTTCAGACGGCCAGCCGTCTTTGCGCTTTCGGCATTCACGGGCATGTTGGGACAAGACAGCCTGGCACCAAACGTCGCTGCCTTGAGCACAGTGACGGTGTCCTGTTAACTTATGCAGGACTCGCGCTCGATCGCCTCTCGGGTGCTTCGAGAGCAACTCGGTCACGTCGTCTCGTCTATTTCGTCGTCCGCACTGAACGTCTATAATGCAAGAAGTTTTTCACTTTCTTTTTATTTTGCACGCCCCGAGGCCAGTGCGAATTGTTTATGATTATGATTGATCTTGATTATGAGGTAAGGCTAATTTGTTCGCAGTGATCAGCACATTATGCCGCAAGGTGACATTGACCTGCTTCGTCAACTTGCAATAACTCTCCAGTGCTTGTTGAAGGCTGGTTTGAGTTATCCGTGTATAACAACGACAATTTTATCACTTTTATATTACCGCAATATTCGGCGAACCTAAATTGCAGTGCTAGTTTTACTTTAGCATAATATTGTTTTCTCACCTCTGTATTTATTTCTTCACTAACTTTTATGCAGAAGTGCACCATAATATTGCAGCACCAGCGTAATATAGATGAACTTTCAAAAAACACAAAATAAGATTTGCGGCACCATTCATTTTGGTGCCCAATTGCAGAATGGAAGCACGTACCTGCATTTAGATTTAGGTGCACCTTATGGAGACCTCAGTGGCCGAAATTATTTTAAAGCCAGCAACTCAGGCGTCCCACATGTTGGAGACGTTACAGACCTTAGCTTGAATAGATACTTTGCAAGGATTAGTTTCGGTGACGCGCATTCTATTATAATTAAAGTTGATAGCACATGCTACGAGAAGTGTTTAGCAAATGTTTTGGAGTAATAGACGGACGCCTAATAATGTAGACTTTGAAACTTGAGTGAATGTATGTGAATGTATGTACAGGTGAATGCGAATAACGATTACTTAGAAAAATTTGTGTTTACAGAAGGGTAAAATATCTCGCCGAAAGAAATACAACAAAGGTCATTACAAGTTAAAAGTATCCTTTAAAACTGATGGTAGCGCTAAAAAGGACGGACACACGGTGAAAAGACGACATGACGACGAGGAAACGCTACAGTGGGCCCATCTTTTTGTGTGTTTTCTCCTTCGGCGTCTCACGTCACGTCACCCTCGTTCAAAAGCGTTTCCTCGTCATCGTGTCGTCTTTTCACCGTGTGTCCGTCCTTTTTAGCGCTACCATCAGTTTTAAAGGATGCATCACCAACTAGCCCAGCACCAAGTTTTATTGAAGTTAAAAGTAGCTAGCAATGGTTTTACGGTGAGGAAAGGCTGTCCATACGGAATATTTTACTGCGACAGCAGGTATGTGTTCAAAAATGGATTCATCGTGTCCATCCGTCTATCAACTTCGTTACGCTGATGACAACTGTTATCGTAATATTCGGCATCTTTCTTTTTTTGTCTTTGGCAGTCCTCTTCGTCGTCCTAATTGCCATAGAGCAAAGTAAAGAGAACTTATGGAACTTATGGAACCCTTATGGAAATTCGAATACACGTGACTTCAGCAATATGAATTTGAGAATCGGGCACGCTCACAACTGCGCTGTCGCACCTGTTTTTTTTTTCATTTTATGGTGTTTACTACAGCGCGGAAACTAACATTAACAGGTAGCATCCCCTGATAAACAAATGACACACATAATGACAGGCGCGCTGAAGCAATGACGCAATCCCCACTGACGCAAACTAGCAACCTTCACTGTATCAGGCACTATGGAACACGCTCGAAAGCTTCCATGAAACAAACTGCTTACTTATCCAGGGAATTATTTTAGAAGGAAACGTTTCACTTGAAGATTCACAAGGATAAATACCTCACCGGTCTGGATAAGTACCGGATAAGTACTGGTCTGGTCCAGAGTCATATCCATCTTAAACATCATTTAAAGGGACAGCCATTTCAGCAAAATGCATTCTTGGAGGAGTGGCTGGTTCTTCTTTATAGTCTTTTATACGTGTTTTTCGAAAGCTCGGCGTTTCCATAACCCCTTGCTTCACAGTGTTCACACTAATGGACGGGAGTTGTTTCGGCCTCTTCTGTCAAATGGCTGCTAAAAAAACGCAACGAACATGGCAATTCACATGCATTTACTTTCCTGTATAGTCAGTATAGTATATAACTAACTTCCTAGCTATGTAAACTGTTACGGATGATTGTGTGTATATCTACAGATGAAGTGTGGCAGAGATAATCTGGAAGACAGCCTGGAAGTCTAGAAGAGATCTGCAAGACAGCCGTTGAAATGCTGCCACTCGCTGCAGCGACCGTCGTCATCCTCCTATTCTTCAACATCTTGTACCCGCCACGTTACAATCCCCGTATCGCAGACGAAGCCCGCTGGGAGAGTAATTGTTCAGTGACGGGATAATAACGCTTAAGACCCGCAATATGTGCAAGTTGGGTTTCTCTAGGTCGCCGACCTGTAGACAAGAGGCGTGCGACCGCGTAAGTTAGGTTACTGAAACGGTCGAAAACGGCGAACGGGCCAACATAGTGCGGCAGACACTTGGGGCTTGAGCCACGCCTATGCTATGGGGTCCAAAGCCTCACTAAATTCCCTTTTTAAAAGGAAAGTGATTGATGAGTGATGTCGTGCTGCTGCTTTAAGTGGTTTTGCGATGCCACCGTGCGAGAACGCGCTGTCCATCAGGGGTTCTTCGGCAAGGCAGATTGTCTTGACGAATGAATCTTCAGTATATAGAGAAAATGACAGGATGGTGTCAAGGGAGATCAGCGATGATCGAGCATGAGGCGGCTGCTGTAATCGGTTGCTTCATGCTTCGATGTGTTGTACGCATGCTTGACAACTGGTAAAGACGCTATCCCAGTTCATGTGGCCACAGGACACGTACCGTCAACAGCAAAAGTCTACGGGATGCGGTTTTCCCTTCAAATGTGAATTCCTGCAGTGTTAAGGCACGGCACTTCGTAGTTAATGAATCACTGTGTAGGTGGCGATGGCTACTACATGCTGGAACATTTAATCCGAGGCTGTGTGACCACGCTTCACGAGAATTCAGTTTCTTGGCAGATCCTGCGTCCATTAAACTTTTGCGGTTGACTGTACATGGCCAACATGTTTGTCAGCGTTCAACAACGTCAGCGTCAGCGCGCGGGGTACGTAGTTGAGTGTCGGAAACGTACGCCCTACAGACTAAGGAGCTCTTCTACAGCATCGGCGAAGAACTGCCTACCGTGGTCACGTATGATCACTTGAGCTGGGCCATGGTGTAGAATAACGAGGAGTCAACAAAAAAGCAACGACGCAAGTTGCAGTGGATAAGGGTTTTGCTGCTATTTCTTCGTGCCCATAGATGGCAAATACAGACGAAGACCTACAGATTGTTGTTCTGTGACCATGGAAAGGAGCCCATGGGTTCGATACCAACGCATTCCTTTGTTCTGTGACGCACCTATGGCAAGTAAAAGTGTTCCTAGAAACGCTGCAGCGTGTGGGCGAATCTCAGATGACGGGATGTCGGGTCATGATGCATGGCACATAGCACGCCACTTAGAAGACTTTCAGGCACAGCAACGAAGAAGAGAGCTCCCTATCGTTGAGTAGTTGGTTTTATACAGCAATCCGTCACGTGTAGAAAACCGACTACTGGCCTTGGGAGCCGCGACAAAAAAGAGTTTCCAAGCTTACGCCATTACGCTGTTGCTGCTGGAAAACGGTAACATAGGGAAATTCAAGAGCAATAATAACAGCTAGGCAGTCATAAAAACTCTCTTCATCGGAGTGTGTCTTTGCCAATGGTAGGCGAGAAAGGCAATCGGCAGCAGCATGACGGCGGCCAATCCTGTAAGATGCGACAAATTCATACTCCTCAAGTCGTGAAGCCCATCGTGCCATCTTCTCCAGCGACCGCAACGGAACTCCACGTGTCTACGCCGAAGACGGCGAGCTTCGTGTGCTTCGGAAATAGTACGGGCTCGGTAAATGTGTTTGGAGCCCACAACAACGTGGTTCCATTTATCGCGGACACAAGGCCACTAGACACCAATATCTCCTTCGTTGCACAGATATCGATTAGTGGCTGAACAATGGCGCCAAATGAACCACTGGTATCAACCGAAGCGATGGCACGAAAAGTCGCTATGGACTATGGCCCCCATGACGCGTCATAGCACGTCACCTCATCAGCAACCACAAATGTCTTTTGTTGACGTGGTCGTCCATCTAAAATTCCTGAGCCAAAGGCACTGCTGAGAGAAGTTCACCAGTACCGCAATCAACATACGCCCTGTATGTTTCCAAAAAGTCAATTATTAGGATAACATCATGAGTCCACAATTAAAAGAAACCACAAATTGACTTACGAAACAGTTCTCAGTCAGTAAAGCATTCGCAGCACAAACAGCAAGCGGAGGAAGCATCTCGCCGCTTACATCACAAAATCTAGTATGGCTATCTAAAGAAAACATCACTTTACGACGAAGGCGGTTCTTGAACGAAAGGCTAATAACAGATACCATAGCACCAGTGTCCACCAAGGCCATTGTCGACACCGTCAATTAACGCTCCAACTTTGTTTCGCAGCGTTGTAACAAGCAGAGGCGCCAGTATCGCATCGTTTCCGGCAACCTCACCACCATCCGTCACGCCGACTAGTTTCTCGGCGGTGGGGGCTGTCACAATGAGCGTTGTCGCGGCGAGCGAGAATGACGCTGGCATGAAGAAAATGGAGAATCACGGCGGTTATTGCGTCGAGAAACGTTGTTGGGGACGGTCGTTACGGACGGTCATCGCAAGTGGTCCTGCAAACGACGGGTGGCTGCTAGTTGCGACTCTATAGTGCAAAGATGGCATCGATGGCGGTTCATACCATTTTTGGTCTTTGGCTACGCTGGTGACGGAAACGAAAAATATGCCCAGTGGCACGGCAGCTGTAAGCCACAGGAGGTTCCCGGTCGAAGTCGCACCCTTGAAAGGAGGTGTTAGGATGCCTTACATTCTTTTAAGGTTCATTTATTTTTCTTTCAAAGTTCCCAAAAGAAGAAGGTTTGCAAACGACTCTCTCTCTCTCTTTCTTCCGCATCACTGGGCATTAGCAGAAGTGCCGAACAGTCTTAAGCACTACACATTTATTGTTTCACTTGTTTCAGAAGAAGCTTTGGCCTGTTAGTTGGATGATCTCCTGTTAGTACCTTAAAAACGATCATCGAGCCTGAAAAGTAAGAATCCTTTAACACAACTGTACCATCACTGGCGGCCTAGACATTGATATACACAATAATTATATTAAAAAATGGTGCAAGAAAACATAACACTTCAAGGTCATGTCAAGTGTCAGGCTACCGACACGTCGGGCATGCAGATTCTTGGAAGTTGTTCTACAGAATGTCGAAAAAGAAAAACATTACTGTCTTTTCAGAAGTTCTCGAACATAATTACGCTGCCTACGAAGGAATCTCCCCATGATAACACACACACAAAAAGCAAATAAAGTAGGCATCATGCAGGGTGGTTGTCTGAATCAGATATGTTCAAGTAGTAGTGTGTTGGACCACCTCGAGAAAAAATAGTTTAAACTTTTAGTCGAAAAGCTTCGAACAAAAGGTACAACAAAGCTATGTACTTTAACTAATAAATTCTGGCATCCATATACGCGGCGGGTCCAAGGCTGCTTATGTCTGCCCACGGATTTCAACTTCCACAAGAGGTATTACTGTGGCACAAAGAAACAAATTTACGTAAATCATAATGAAGACAAAATCACATCTAAACAACACTTTTCTTTTGCTGGCGTTAAATAATTGGTAAAAATCATTTCTATCGTATGTTGGGAGTTTTCGTTCAGATTCTTAAGTTAAACTTAAACATTATTCAAAAGCAAGGTTGTGGTCTTTAAGGGGGAAATGCTTCCATTGTAATACATGAGTTTACAGCAGCATTAATCGCTAAAGTGGGCTGTCCTATTCCCCCCCCCCTTTTTTTTAATCCTCGGCACGGGAAAAAAATTGTTATCGGCTTAGGAACGTTTCATTCTGTCCCAGGCGTCCACATCGCCACAAGGCGCTGCTTTTACCTAGCTTCAAATTCAAACACGTTTAGCGCGTCGGACGTATTAATGGATCAGTTTTCATTGTCAACTTTGACGTACATACATTTCCCATGATAAAAGAAGCACTACGGGGCACGTGGGGGCAACGTAAGACCTTCCACTCATATACAAGTCATCTTTTACGAAGCGCGTTACACGCTGTATTGAGGCCAAGGTGGACCCAAGAAGGAAATATTTAATATGTAAAGCACAGAGCACATTTCTGATGGAGCTACTGGCAAAAAATATGGAAAAATGCTGTCACTTTCGGCAACAGATAACAGCCTGGAAATCCCACAAGAGCAAAGTAGAACAGGGTTTTGATAGGAAAATGGTTGTTTTCTGAAATGGGCGCTTTCAAAGCATTCAAAAACCTGGATGGTTCGTCAGCCCCGTGTTCTTTTTTTTTTCCTTCACTTGAGGCGCCTCATTGCTATCCGCATCTTGATGACATGGAGAGGCTTATAGGAGGGTATGCAGTGCCCTTAGAGAACATCGTCACTTTGAATGCGGAGATTTCCTGTAGCAGGTAGTTGCTTTAATTACTTATACGTAGTGATTGTATGCGTCAAATTTTCAAGTTTGTTTCCCCTAGCATACAAGTCCAACGACAGAAAGCGGAGGCTGTCCCAAGACAGCGCTTGCCCTGAGGCAGCGTGCAGTCCTCCAGAACAGGATGCATTACAAATACTATCGCCGTTGCGTTGCAGAAAATTACCGGGACATGGCTTTCTTTCTTTCTTTCTTTCTTTCTTTCTTTCTTTCTTTCTTTCTTTCTTTCTTTCTTTCTTTCTTTCTTTCTTTCTTTCTTTCTTTCTTTCTTTCTTTTTCGTGCAGTTGGCGCCATAACAATGAGCGAACCATGCAGAACGACGACAGTCGTGATGCTGATGCTGGCATATTGTTCGATGACCAGTGGCAATGACTGCGCTGACTGGCTGTTGTGTTGAAAAACCTGCCCCCCAGATGAATCGGGCAAATTGGTCCAGTTGATTAGCAGATAAAAAAGAAATGCGGTGCTAATAAGTGATAAATGGAACGTCAGTGCATTCCGCCTACGTAATTGGTTTTTAGGCGTTATACGGGCACTCAAACTGGGACATCCGGGCAAGTTGCAAGAACAGAGCGAGGTCATCCGGGCAACCAGTCAAAACTTAACAAAATGCGGTCTCTGGCCCCCAACTCTTTCTACAGGACCGCATTAGATGCGCTAATTACATCCCAAAGAAATTACAAAAAAATATTGCTACCTGAGTTCTCCTTAGCGTTTCATCACAATATCACTCAAGCTGTAACTTACAGTATGCTGAAGTTTTATTTGTGATTTGCAATAGGGGCGGCATTAAGAAGGCATATACAGGGCACCGTACTCTTGATTGTTATCTTTTGGTGCTGAGACAGGGTTGTCTGTTCAGCGCCAGTGGTCCGTGTGTTCCGCGGCTCCGGATATGGCGCCACGGTTCAGGGCCCAGCCAGTAACGTCCGGCGCGCCGCGGATGGCTATTTGGCCGAGACGACACTTACAATGAGGTTCAGTTCAAAACAGGTTCGTGTGATGTAGTGTGCTGTGGTGGGGTGTACCGTTTCGAGCATGCACTGTACTCATTGTAAGATTGTGGCTAGTACTATCTTCAACCAATCTGCTTTGTTGGTAGCCATTTAATGCCTACATCTACTCTCATTACGAGAGAGCCATGATATTTTTTCTTCTTTTTTTGTTGGAATTCGCTAACATTTGGGAATAGGTGGCCCTTCAGTAGCAAAACTTTGCGTCATGTAACAGTTGATTTATCGATCCGTCCATCCATCCATCCATCCGCCCATCACTCAGTCAATCAATCAGTCAATCAATCAATTAATCAAGCAATCAATCATTGATCAATCAAGCAATCAATCAATCAATCGGTTAAACTTTATTTTCGCCTCCTTGCTTACAGGATAAATTGAAAATAGGTTAAACAACAACAGATTTCAGGGGCGTATATTTGGAAAGTGGAGCTCGGCACGCTTTCTGCTTAATAAACTAATGTACATAATTACTCGGCTTATCAGTTACTCACTTGGGGCATGTGCCCTGAGGAGTGTAATTGGAGAGTTAATTACTGGATTCTGGTTTACTACTGACTATCAGCATCACAAATGGTTCTGCAACCGAAACCTCCGGTTTTCCAATCATACAGCTGATGTGACAAAACTCCGCTACTTTCTCTAGGTAATGTTTATTTAATGTGTTTTTACTGTGAAGTCATTTTGCGTACACTGGTTGATTCCTTACTAAGTGCAGAAATATTTAATTTTGCACCGACTGCTATACAACAGTAAGTATAAATACGTGCATGTGCAGAAAATCTGCAAATTTTTAGGCACTGCGTTTGCCAACTTATTGCGGAAGTTATTTTGAGAAGTTGTAAAATTGCAAAATAAAAGCCAGCAGAACTTAACTAATAAAGAAAATTATTCCTTGATATGCATCTACCTGTCAAATGTTAGAACTCGAAACTGCGACTGGACACTTGCGTCAAGCATGCAGGCTTTCTTCGACTGTAGTTCCCGGGTCGCTTCTGGTCCTTGTTTTGAAAAACCTATGGAACCTAACTAAACCATATTTATATTGTAGTTCAGTAAATACTATTAAAATAATATTACAAGCAGTTCAGCACAAAGATGATTCTGAATGTACAACTCAGACATAGGCATAGTCTTCAAGCAATGTCCCAATAAGTTTTGGAGTAATCCAAACTTCATATTCTGACGTGACGACGGTAGTCCTAGTGTCGAATATTGTAAATTATTTATCTATAATCCAAATTTTATAGTTTCAGAGTGTGAAAGGATTCAAAAACCTTAGGGTGCATTACTGGTGATGTTTGGACGGAGGAAATATAAAAAATAAGCACCAATTAATAGGTCTTTACAGTTTTTTTTTTTTCAAGTCATGACGCAACAGATCCACCCACCGTGATGGCGCAGTGATTTTGGCGTTGTACTCCTAAGCCAGAAGGCGCAGAATCTAATCCTGGCCGTGGAGGCCGCATGCAATAGGGCAAAATGCAAAACAGAAACATCCGTGTACCGTGATTGAGTGTATGGTAGAAAACTCCAGGCGGTCGAAATTAATCCGGATCCCTCCAATACGGCGTGCATCATAATAATATCGTGTTTCTGGCGCCTAAACCGCTGGAATTTATTTTTGCGTATTGTAATAATATCCGATGGGATACATAGTGACGGTACAGTTAAGAATGCTCTTACAAACTAAACTTTATATGCCTAAAATATTACTGCATTCAATTAATTTCGAACGCTATTAATGCGCACTTTCGCACACCTCTCCGCGGCCACGGCCCAAATAATTTCTGTAAATTGTGTGGCCGGCGGTTTAATGTGATTTAAGAAGTGCTTTGTTGTGTCATCACAAAGCAAATTCTCCTGGCCACCCGCAAAGATTCATGCACAATTAAAAGCAAAATGAAAGCCCTTAGGTTGATTGACTTTGCAAGTTATATGACGTATATATGGGACTTGCAACTGCGTAAAGCCGTTCCTAGTGGAAATTTTATGGGTACTCTTATTGTGACATGGCTGCACAACGTCATGCCTTCAACACGTGCGTGTGCGTTTTGTGTTCTTCCCGGAAGCTAAACCGAGGGGGCACGTGGATCAGTTGGAATATGGATGAGGTAAAATTAATCAATTGCACAACGTTGAGTGCGTCAGTCACGTAGTCTCACTTGGATATTTATGAAAATGCAGTTAATCTTTATCATGATCTTCAATGAGATAAATTCAACACAAAGATTTGAAGCCGAGCACGATGCGATAAAACTGATCTTGGCAACAAGGAGGGACTCGGAGGATTTCACCGGCGAAGATACAAGGCAGTTTATTTCAAGACAGACATGGTGAGTCAAGACTTGGCTTAGAGCCCATTACGTAAGAGCTAACCGCAGACTATGGCCGTTTTTACTTTTTTGCTATCAGCATGAATGTTGGCGAACGCGAACCAGAAGCGCCAAAGGCGCTGACCTCCGGTAATTACTCGACTATGTACAGTAACTGAGATGCCAATGAGGCGGTCAGACGTTTGGATGACCCGAAAACCTTACAATAGCATGCCTAATACCGTAACAAAAAACGAGTAACCGAATGTATAAGGCAAGGCTAGAACGTAGTTTAACAGTGCGATACACAGAAGGGGGAAAATGAACAAATTATTTTCTCCTTCTCACAGAAAAACACAGTGAGCAAGAAAGGCGATATAATGCATTAACCAAAAATATACAACATAAGAACCCCGTAATCAGACTTAAACGACGTAGAATACTTTGTCAATAGAAGTGCTTAAACCCGAAAACGCATTTAAAGTTAAACGTATGACTGATAAGCTAAAAGAAATATCCCTGGGATTTAACGTTCCATGGCAGCACACAGAGCACAAGACGCGGCGTAGTCAAAGGTTCCAGAATAATACTGACTGAATAGGGTTTATTTGACGCGTACATTGGACGGAATTAGATTGGATTATTTTATTTTACTATGAAAGTGTACATGATGGCAGGAGCCTGGAGTAAAAGCTGCCTCAGGACAGCTTGACAGAGCCACTTTGGCGATGGTATACCAGCGGTCGCAATACAACTGCTAACACAGTTTCAATCAACGGAAGCGATTACACAATATATGTATAAGCAATTAGTGGTCACAAATGAATATACGCAATGTTAATGTATGCAATACACAATTTTTCACACAATGGAAAAAATACATATGAGAGGAGACAAAAACGTGGCGGTATGAACACGTTTTTCCCTTTCTTTTTACACTTGTATATAGCACGTATTGAGCAACAGAAAGTTGTATCTCAAATTTTTCATGTCTCTCTACAATTTTCTTATTGGCATTTCTCGTCTAACTATAATATTAGAAGAGTTGGCAATTAATGAAATTTAATTATCGAATTAGATCGAACTAAAAAATTGTTTGAGCATCTCCAAGCGACGGCAAATATTACCTTTGTTCTGTCTGGCTACGTGGCATTTGCATATCTTTAAACTCTGGCTAATGTTAGCTGGGACAATATGCGTGCGTGCGATCGTGCGTGCGTGCGTGTGTGAGTGTGAGTGTGAGTGTGAGTGTGCGTGTGTGCGCGTGTGAGAGTGAGTGTGCGTGTGTGCGCTTGTGAGTGTGCGTGTGTGCGCGTGTGAGTGTGCGTGTGTGCGCGTGTGAGTGTGCGCGTGTGCGTGCGTGCGCGTGTGAGTGTGCGCGTGTGCGCGTGTGAGTGTGCGCGTGTGCGCGTGTGTGCGTGCGCGTGTGTGTGCGTGCGCGCGTGTGCGCGCGTGTGTGCGAGTGTGTGTGCGAGTGTGTGCGCGAGTGTGCGTGCGCGTGCGTGCGTGCGTGTGTGTGTGTGTGTGTGTGCGTGCGTGTGTGTGTGTGTGTGTGTGTGTGTGTGTGTGTGTGTGTGTGTGTGTGTGTGTGTGTGTGTGTGTGTGTGTGTGTGTGTGTGTGTGTGTGTGTGTGTGTGTGTGTGTGTGTGTGCGCGCGCGCGCATGTGCGTGTGCGTGCGCGTGCGTGCGTGCGTGCGCGCGTGCGCGGTCAGCTCATGTATGGCGCAGTCATAGGAGCGCCAGTTGATACAGTGCCGGCGATGGATGGTCGGCCTTCTTTGTTAATCCAGGTATAGCAAGCTTCACTTGAGGCTGTCACAGGCATCCCCGCAGAGATGAAGGCTTCGGCGCCGGTGTATAAGATGAGGGCGTGTACTCTTGATAAGCACTATGACTCTTGAAAAGGTCGCTTGAGGTATCGCGGCTGGTAGGGAAGCTAAGTGATGGTCGAGGAACCTTCACAGATGGCGAATCTGCCTTCTCAGAAAGTCGAAAGCTACGTTGGTCTGGATCATATGGTCTCTGGCGATTGCAATTGTTGCAGGTATTGAGGTGCACCGACGGAGCATTAAACATGTGCCTAGGCCTTGACCTTGTATGCTTTCCTGAGCACGAATGTTGGCCTTGCGTGTGCTAGACAAAAGTGGCAGACTATAACGCCGCATAGAATGAAGTGGTGCACCCCAGGTTGTCCCGCAGAGACGTTTGAAGACTTGAGCAATGAGAGATAACGTCTTCAGACGGGAGGTTGCTGTCAACGACATTCAGAAAGCGATGGGTTTCCACATTGCATACAGGTTGACGGTTGATTGCAACAGCATAGAATGTCATTTGCTTGCGCGCAAAACCAACCAATGCGAACTTCTCGGTAGACACACTGAGGCCCCTCCTTCTCGGATATAAGGTGCCGTCGTGGTTACCGCCCACTGAAGCATGGCCTGCCCCTGAGGGCGAGTCACCGTTGAGGCCCAGATGCATATGTCGTCGGCGTATATTGAAACATGAACTGTCCGCAGTAAGGACTCCGCAAGTACTACCAAGACGAGGTTGAACAATATGGGGATTATCCTCCCACACAGCGGCACACCAGGACGGAAGTGAATGATGACATTTAGAGCAATTTAACCTGCTGCTTGGATTTTTTTGGAAGCGCATGGCATTGACAGCGCGCCACAGAACTTGTGTGCTGGTTCATACAGGCGTGAAGTACATTTCATGAATAAAATAACCAGGACAAATTCTTTAATGTGGGCACTGCGTCGCTGTCTAAAATAGAACAAAGCCGTATGATTTGGACAACCCTATATTCAAGGTATGTAACTTTTTCGTACTTGCAATGCCTGACGCTCTCTCATATTTTATTCGAGCCACGTTATGCATCAAACGATGTTTAGCCCCCGGCCCCTAAATTGCACGTAGAAGCTCCTATACTTATAAAACAAGACTGTAGGTACTGTAATAGAGATGTAGGGAATTTCTATGGGAATTAAACAAGGCGTGTGGTAACCCTACGTTGTACGTTGCAAGTCTTTGGAGTAATTTAATAATCGGCTATGTTTATTGAGGCACCTGAATAAAAGTAGTCAATGTTTGAAAGGGGTAAAAAAATAGTTCTGCGCTAGGTATACATTGCTAGAAACTCCTAATGCATGTGTTAATCACCGTGGTCCACTTTTCAACGACACATAAGTTTAGAAGGATACAATTGAATTTTGTTATGACTTCAGTCGTTTCACTAATTGCGGTCCACAAAAGTACTGGTTATCTCCATGAAGATAAAATTTTGGAGGGTACAACTGTTTTCATAAGCGCAGATCCTTCCAATTCTATTCAAGGCATGTGCACTTTTAGTTTGCAGAAGATGCAGTAATAAGAGTGTTGAACTATGAAAAATTCAGAGCGCTTGAGCGTCTTCAGGGAAGATCAAACACTGTAACCCTCTATCGAAAACTCCCTTTCGTAAACCTCAATTTGACTTTCGCATAGGAGACGCTATCACATCGCCCATATTGCGTGTCACTTTAGGCGCTCAAATGCGTGGTAGAGACACGATGACCTCGTGGAACCAAGCTAATTGGCAGTGGGAAAAAATATATTTCCCCGTGAACTTCCTTGAAAAACAAGCTGCTCTTCTTGGTCAATTTCGATTATCAAGGTTTAAGTGCACTAAACAATGATTGAAGACGGGCCCAAAAGCAATTCACACGTTACAACATTGAGCCGACATCATTGCTGGCAAAGGCTATGAGTAGGTCACTGGGCATATACTCAGAGTAATTATAAGCATGCTCGGACGCCAGAAATTCACGTCTCACCACAGGAGAGCTAGCCAACAGCTGCCAAGAACATATGGCACCGCAAATAAGGCAGGCAATTCCCTTTCACGTTTAATTAAAGCGTGCCTGCAATTTAGGGCAAAAGAAAGGAACGACCTTGGGAGATTGTTTATGAACTCATTATATTGGAACGTTCTGAAGAACCAGAGAAAAGAGGTCAGTGGCGAAGTGTTCAGCGTGAAACGTGAAGACAAGTTTTATACTCCTTTGACTTTCCACTGATTGTGTGCGTCATCAGTTATCGTTTTCACAATAAAGTCACAAGCAAAGACAAAAACAAAAATTGTGCTACGTTACCAAGGCAAAGACCATGCATGATTAAATATCTCAAATCTCTGCTCGCTGACAGTCTTCCAGAAGCACAAGAGCTAGCATATCACTTTGTTTCCTACAATCAGAAAACACAAAAAGCACATGCGAAGCACGCAATTTCAAATACCGCGATGTTTTGCAATGTCAGCACTCGGTGTTGCAACAACGGTCTATTACAAACATGTGGAGATGACCATTTTGTGCGTGCGCAATGCCGTGTTTCTCTGCACATCTCAAAGTTATTTAATAAATGAAGAGTTTTCCCCTTCAGAAAGTGGAAATTTGGGCTCGTTGGTTTAGCACAGTTCACATTTCGATTTACCAGTGCCTACGAGCAACACAGGAAAAAAAATGGGCCATACTTAGTGCCATGTACGCGTTCTTCTTTTTCATCTACTTTGCACATGCTCTAGTGGGTCAAAATTTGAAGTTTCGCAAGTTCATAAAAGAATACTTCGTAATGGAAAGTTGCTCTAAAAGGTACTGTGTCACTGGGCCCTTTGTGGCTTTGAGAAACAGAAAGCCTTCCCACTTAAATGTACTATATGGATCAAAACCAAAGTGTAGTACAGTAACCTATTGGTCCGTTATTAGAGCAGTGAAAAATTGATAGCGCAATATAAAGTGAGGCATGTCGCAATTGATGAAATTATTTATTTATTTTTTTGCTTAGCGTTATTTAGCGCTACCTGTACGTATATCTAAGTCATTCAATGGTTGAGCTCGGAAATGCGTTTCCAGTGGCAATTCCTGCGGGTTTATTTTGAATTGGTACAGCCAGAGCAAATGATCAAAACCCTTTGCCTTTCTTTTTTTTTTTCACTGCTGCTCCTCTGAAACACTCTTTAATCCCTCGACTAGTAGTTTTTTGTAAAGTACGGGAAACCGGTAAACCGCGCACGGTGAATTTATAAATATACTGGAAGTACACAGGCCATTGGTTATCTTGAACCAGCACTAGTACTTAATCCCGGACGTTCAAACATGTCGCCGAACTCATCAAGCGCATGACACTGAATTTATCTTCCGTATACCTCTGTGTAATATATTTTTTTCGTTCTTGTCTTAACATAGAAGCTATGATCACAGCGGGAAAGCATTTTTAGAAGGAGTAAGTAAGGAAACGAGGCAAATGTATCTCTCCTCTCTCGCTCACTCTCTCTCTCTCTTTTTTTTTTTTTTTGAGGTGGATGAAATATTAACGTATCGTTGTTACATCGTTTCCAATTCCGGTACATTTCACGGTGGTAGCGCATCACTCTTGTATTCACAGTGCAATGCACGTCAATGTAGAGGGCTAGATATCGGCTCGGGCTCGATAGCTAAATTGGCGTTGTCACCTGTGATGCAGAATGTTTAGCTTCTTATGCTCCCGCATGACACAACAAAAGCCTCTTCGCCAAAAGAGTAAACTACAATTTTGGGGTTTAATTATCCGAAGTAACTCACTATGAGAGTGCCGTAGTAGAGAGCTGCCGGATAACATTGACGACATCAACCTCTTTAATTAAAACGCCCTCAAAGGAGCGTTCACAGGCCGTTGGAAGGCTGCCACCGCTGCTAGCGATCAAACCCGCGACTTCGTGTAAAACGCTACTGTCATAGAGCAACTGCAGCACGTGCCTTCAGAAACAGATTTTTACTTGTGCGCTTCTGTAGACGCGCACAGAGCTGACTGCATTCGCTGCTCAGTCAGTGACCCCAGTCTTTGGGTTTCAGTTATTTCGTTCATGCTCTCCTCCCTTTCATCCTTATTTAATTATTCAGAGAGCAAAATGTTTTCACCAAGGGCGCAGGAGACGCTGAACGACCAACTACGCCCCCTTTCTGCAGCTTAGTGCAAGGTTGCGATAAAGACCGGTACTTGGCGAGTGAGAAGGGCGCAGCACTTCACTGAGGGAATCCCATATGTACAGCTCCAGGACTTGTCTGTGCATGTAACTTTCAGTGTTTTACGGCTTGTACTCTGTGGAGACGGCTTGATCGAACCTACTGGGAAGATATTGGCAGCGACGAATGGCAGCGTCCTCGCGGTGTCTATATATGCCGCGTAGGAACAAGCAAATGCAAAAAAAAAAAAATAAAACCTCCACTTTATGTTCAGACGATGAACTTTCCTTGTCTCGAGACAAGTTTTACGCGAAAGTCTGTGAGGGTTCATTATATTGTTTATCGGAAACCACGTTACCGGAATTTTATTATTTATTTAGAACACTGTCAATCTCACAGGTCAAAGCAAAAAAAAGGGGTTACACCAAGTACATCTAGAGAATAAATCTCAAGGATATGTTAACAATGATAGATATATAATATTGGTTTGAACAATGATGTGTTAATTCTACCCATGACTGTAGAAACCGCAGGTTACACAGTCATGTATTAATATATGTACAATCGCAAATACGACAATCGCACTATATATGAAAATATCAGATGATTAGGTTTAGATTAGCACAATGCAGGTGATACGGAATATACTATAGGCTACCCATGACAACGCAACGGAATAAATAAATAGAACAAAATAAGGAATTATGTAGTGGAAGTTACAGCTTCACACATTCTAATTGTGTGACTTAATAGTTCAGTTGATGTCGCCTGGAGGCAACTCCAGACGAACACCTTCCCTAGTCCATTCCGTCTGAAAGGTATCTTCCCAGATAAGCATCAGGACGACACGTGCAAATTGTGCCAGGAAGGACCAGCAACACTCAAACACATGCCGTGGGAGTGCAATGTAGCTATGGGAGGGATAGCAGTTACTCCGGAGACCCTGTCGTCGAGGTGGGCCGCCGCTGTGCGCAGCTCAGACCTCGGAATCCAGACGTGGGCAGACCAGCAAGCCCGTGAGGCGGCGTTGAGGCAGGGCCTTGACGTTTCCCCGTGGGAGACCTGAGCGCGGGTCGCGTTAAACCTTGCCGGACGCACAAGAAAGTTGTATCCATCCATCCAAGTAAATGTTCCTCGAGTATCGTTGTTATCTCGTTTAGCGAATATGTGCAAGCAGTTCCAATCCCTTATTGAAGTCGCAAAGTACGAATATTTCGGACAATTAGAACTATGCGCGTATTCAGTGAGTGTCAAAACGTGCTTGTTTCTTTTTTTTTAAATATGGCGTTTTATGCACCTAAACAGCTATCTGATTATCAGGCACGGCGTAGTGGGGGACTTCGAAAATTTGTACCACCTGGGGTTCTTTAACGTGCACCTAAATCTAAGTGCACGGGTGTTTCGCCCATATCGAAATGCTGCCGCCATGGCCTCGATTCGACCCCGTGACCTCGTGTTTAGCAGCCCAACACCATAGCCCCTAAGCAACCACGGCGGGTTCAGAGTGCTCGTTGCGTGTAGGCCTTGCTGACGTTATAGATATGTATCTAGTTGTGTCTATATTTTCCTGGTTGTGAAAAAGCTCGTGCATGACGTTTAATCTTGCTACCTTTTCTCTGTTTTTTGAGGCTAAGAAGGCCAACCTTTTTCAGTAATTTTGTAGGCTAGTCTGAAAAAGGTATTGATTTGGATAAGTTGGTAGCAATCCATAATAAATAGTTGTTGCGCAGAAACTGAAAGGCGAAGGACTAGCAATGTGACGATCACAAGCGCCTACCCAGAGGAGCCGACCACAAACGAAAAGGGGTCACTCGTGTGGGCCCCCTTAGCTCTATACCCCTATTCTAAACCTCCCTAATGTCTGCTGGAATTCAAGTATAAGACGTTATACCACCAAATCTGAGTGCCAGATTAAAATGACTTTAATCTGTTCAGAATATCTCGTGCTGTTCCAAATAACGATGTCACGTAAACAGAAAACGTCTCTAGGTTGATCATCATATTGTGTGCCACATTTTTTTTTCAAGCGTATCCCTAAACGTAGAGAAAGAATGTCGCTAGAATTGTCTCTGAAACTGTTGAAGGAATATTGAAGAATGTTTACGTTTCAAAACAATATAACATAGGCTAACGTGACGTAACTCGTTCACCGAAATGCGTCACCTTTGCCCAGGATCCGCGAAGCTGACGAATAAAATTTTATATTACCTGCATGGGGTAGAGAGCTTTTGTTGACTAATATATTTTGCATAACAAAGGCATAATTTTGGCATAATATATTTTGCATAAGGCATAATATAATAAAACAAACGCATAATATATGTTGCATAACAACATATCTTGCATAACAGCCTATAAATCTTGCGTCTACATTCAGATTTTAAGGCTAAAAAATATCGCAGGAGTAAAAAAAACACGCGAGCAAACCGATTTCCTGAGCATGAAGAGGTATAGTCGCTCCACAATATCTATGCGATTGTCACAAATGTCATGAAAGTTTCAAAGTCTGCAGCACGTGCTTGGCCGTCTAGGTTTCTAACACAGCGATCACAATTACGGGACTCTTCCGCCAGTGGCCTACCTGCAATCTCAGTGAACTATTCACTATTATTCCTAAAGAGGAAATTATGCTGTCATATTCCTGTGAACGAACCCAGCTGCAGCGATATATACCTGTGCCTTCCTACAGTCGATGTTCCTTATTTAACTGTTAACTGCTGCGTTAGTAATGTGCTGATAAAATTACTTAAATAGGTTTTGATAAATAATGTACTACTACGCTTGGGAAAGTCCACCAGCAGAATGCATACATTTAACAGGACTTCAGAATATGCATCGTCGAGCCGATGCCCTTCGGTTTCGCCTAGAGTTTAAAAAAGAAAGCATTCATTTGAAGGCTACAATGCGAAGGCGACTGTCGAGTCATCATAGTTACTGGGCGTCGTATTGTGCAGTCCAGTTAGACCGCTTAGACTCGGCTTTTTAATTACAAAATGCGTTCCAGAAGATCATTTTCCAAACCTATTTCCTAACTTCGAAGTCGTTGAATGTTGCTAGTTGTTCATTCATGCCACTAAAAAGAGGCACCGTCCTCGAGAAAGACAAATTTGTCGCTAAACAGACAACAAGGCCGCTCAACCTATCGGCAAAGCTGCTAAAATGGGAACACTCGTCCTGATGTACGAAGCGAAACAGCAGAAGTGATAACTTATAATGAAATAAGAGCCAAAGGTGCAGGAAACAAAGATGTTGCTAAATATGTAATAGACGTTGAATGGCATCGCAGCAGAGTAAATGCCATGAGTCTGACTGCTTTATTTTTCAGCCGTTATATACACGCTTGGTACGGCTACAGTATGCATTTTGCCATGAAGACAAACAATATGGTTCATGCCTAGATATGTCAACAGTGTGCCAAACCGAGATAAATATTGGTTTGGATCGCAATCAGGCTAGCGCTCTCCGACTTCGTCCCGGTTCAGATAAATAAAAAAGAAGGACAGCGGCTCGCAAATCCGTTTGCGACACTGAACCGGTTCGCGAAACTGTTCAGTGCAGTAAGTCTTGTCCTGCCCTTTGGCGAAATGCTGCGGAGTGCTATCCACTTGTCCGCACTGCGCATGCGCAAGAAAAGGCAATAGAAATAGCCTTTCTGACATGTGATAGCCAAAGATCAGTGTTTTTCAGATAAATGTTAATGAAGTGTAATATTGCGCAACTACAGCAGCCATAGACATATAGGTAATTCACTAGGGCACCGCCGTCGCAAGAGTGTGCGGCAGGAGACGAGGTGCCTCCGACGCCGTCCCTATTTCCCGCGTGTGCTTTTATTACAATCTGTGGTGAGCTATAGGGACAAAACTATAGAAATCTACAGGGGTGTTCAAACAGCAACCAATTCTTTAAATCGAATCGCCAATAAAAAACTATCATTTAATAGCGAATATTGACCATTTCCAATTTCTATAAAAGGGAAAGGAAAAAGTTCACACAGCCTGTTCGGTAACAAAATGCTCGTTTACATTATTTAATATATGTACATCGTGCTAGAGCGCATATACAACGTGGTCACTTCTGGTGCTTGATGACATTGAAAGTAAAAAAAAGAAACAGGACGTCACTGGTGTATGTGGTAGATTGTATATTGCGAAAGGCAATAGTACAGCAAGGGCGAAAGGCGATAGTACAGCATCGCGGGTCGTTTTGAAGAAATCCAAACTTGCTGAGATTGATCAAATAATAAAGTTATTTCTCTGTACCAGAAGAGGGAATTAATAGGCTGAATAAGACGAGATTTATGCTTGCATAATGGCTTGTAACTATCGTGCATATTGGACTTCCTCAATGCATTCGGTTAGGAACTCGATCGCCTGCATAGCCGAACATTCTACAGCTTCAAATAGTGAATTCTCGTATGGGGACTCTTCGTTCAATGTCCAAATTTCGAATATTGGCGCACACCTAGTAAAAAATTTTAGTCTTCTATATGATCGCACGGGTTTATAACCGCCAGTCCTCGCGGTCACGACCAAATTATCGCAAAGCTTTCTTCTTCTTAAATTTGACATTGCACTTTAGCCGACATAGCATTGCAAACTTCTTTTAAAAAACATCGTAGCGAACATATCGAAAAATAAAAAAAGCATTATTAGGCCTAATATGCTAAAACAGCACATGGCCAGAGATTACAAGTGGCAACCTTGAAGTAAAATGAAGTAACCTAGCCTGAAACGTACAGCACAGTGACTCTTCTTCTATGCATCACAATATCTACCAATCAAGTGTAAAAATAAATTGATGCAGAAACTCATGTGGGAGTTGTATAAGAAAGCATAAACATTGTGCGGCTTGCTAATCTTCACGCAGCGCGTTGTCATTATCAACGTTATCAAACTGAATCCAAGTAGTATAACCCCTTATCAATCCTTAGCGGACGCTATCAGCCTTATCGGACTAGATCCTACACTTATCCAACATTATCAGTTGTTATCAACCTTATCGGACTCCATCCGACACTTACCAGCACTTATCCGTCGGTATCAACCTTATCCAACCCTTATCAACATTTATCTGTGCTTATCAACCTTATCTGGTATGATTCCACCCTTATCGACTCTTATCGGTCCTGATCAGTTTTATCGCACTTGAACCGAGCCTCCTCAACCCTTATCGGTGCTTATTAAGCTTGTCGGAATAGGTCCGACCATTATAAGCCCTCATCGCTGTTTAACACCATATCCATCCACGTCAAACCACCATCAACCATGATAAGACCATCTAACCCTCATCACTTCTTATCATCCTTAAGGCTCACTCACGCTAGGCCAACCAGACACCGATTTCGGTCTGCCGACTGTCGGCGACAGCGTATCTTTTTCTTCGTGGCGCCGCCTCTATCTCACAGTACTTACGCCGACAATCTGCCGGCGGTCGGCGAAGAGCTCAGCCACCGTAAGCTCCGCGTTGGTGCAGTGGGACAGAGGCTCCAACACGAAGGGAAAAACCGCTGTCGCCGACAGTCAGCAGACCGAAATGGGTGTCCGGTTGGCCTAGCGTGAGTGAGCCTTTACAAACTCATTGACTGCTCATTGACCACACCCAACGTTTTAGCGCGCAGTTCTTAGGCGCCCGTTCCTGCGTTGAGCGTTGGCGTGCCTCGTCGGCGTAAACAAGTGAACCTGAGGCGCAGCAGGGAATGTAAGAATGCGATAGCGAAGAGGAAAGCAGTAGAGGATAGCACGGCGAAAGGGTCAGGATAAAAGCAGAAGACTGCAATAGCGAACACGGCGCGAGGAGTAAAGCAGCGGCAGCCATCTTGACGCAGCACCAGATGGCGTTCACGTGCGCACATTCACGGCAGCGGCGGCACTGGCCGTCTGGGGGAAACTAAAAAAAAGAACCAGAAAGCTCGCCTTCGTGCGCAGCGTTTGCCGCAAGCGTTTCCCGGGAAAGATCACGGTGGCATAAGCTGCAGCTGCCGGAAAGCGGCAACTGTGGAGCCGGACTATATGTAGTGCCGCACATCGCGGCTCTGTCAGTCGGTGCGATGGTCGGTGTGATGCTTCAATGTATCGCGAAATGAAAACAGGTGGTATAGAGTTGCGCTTAAGTTTCACCACAAGGAGTGTAGTAATTGTCAGCGAATTTTTTTCCTTTCGAATGTATTGTTTTTCTTTTTTGCACATTAACTTCCTTAATTATAGCTATTGTCCTACGTGACAGGCGTAGGGACGGACCGACGTACTGCTTTTCTCGTTGCGCAGGCATAGAAATGTTTACGCATTTAAAATTACGTAGTAACCATCAACGATGATAGTCAATGTAAGCGACTAGCCCGAACGAAGGGATGAACTGACGAGTGACAATCGCGCCCTCTCATTGCCGCGCCACTGCTTTGCAAGGCAAAGAGCACGTGCTCTTGTCCTCGGTGGCCTCAACTCGCTTTCCGGGAGCTCCTTCTTGGCAGCCGTGGAGAGTGAACGCGTCCACTTCTCGCTCTCCTTGGTGCGTCGGCGTCAATCGCCGTCAGCGTTCCATGGTACGCTCGCCCACGCCTGTGGTGTATACTTCGGGGTCGAGAATCCACTATGGATTTGATCTCTTCCGCCGTATCGTCCATTTTGGGACCGCAGAGCGGGCAGTGAGGCGTGCAACAAACGATCGAGCGACAGCTTCGCCTCTGCTTCCTTCGCGCCACTCGCTTGCTCGACAGCACGCGCCCTTTCCCTCGGCGAGTTTTGACGACTTGCCTCGCCCAAGTCCTATCATTGTCGTGCCTACCATTAAAACGACCGAAAGAGCCAAATATATCTATTCGCTTTAAACTCACAATATAATGATGCTTACAGCGCGAACATCAAATGCCGAGATCAATGTACCTCGCAGGAAACTCAAATTTGTCTGAAAGAATAAAAGTAAGGAACGGGTCATTCCACGGTCAAGTATCTCGGATGCATCGCGCGACTATCTGAGATACTGTTTAAAAATCATGGCTATTTTCTACCTTGCTCGTTGTGATCTCCTAAATTAATATTGCCAAAATGAAATTTCCTGTCACTTTACGTGATCCTAAAGTCTGGTTAAGCACGCGAAACATGCTTCTGATAGAAACATTAGTATAAAAATAAGCTTATAGTGCTTAACGCTTCAACACTTCGCCTACTCAACCTACAAAGATACGTCTTCAATATGTAAAGATGAATATAGGCAACTTCGGTCAGAAACAGGTTTCTTAGAAGTACTAAAGCTTTACAAAATCTCCCGAAATGACTTTCTTTTCCCTGACAGATATGCTACCAATTTGTTTATTGTCGCTTTTGGCTAACTTTTCCGGGAGCAGTATAATACAATAAAATTATATATGTATTTCAGCGCCTGCCCATACACTATAACAATTTTCTCAAATAACCCGCCAAACATACAATTTCTTTTGCTCAACTTTCGTACAGGACATTCGCAATGACGTACTCCTCGTAAGTAAAAGAGAACACGTGCATCAGATAGATCTGCTTATCGCGATTTTCGATTTCTATCATTATCTAATTTAGGTTCTTGTTTTAGGCAAGATTTGAATTTTTGAATCGGCCCCTGTGCACGCTTGGCATATAGTTCCATGCTGCCACTTCACCGCAAAGCGCAGTAGCTGTCTTGCTTCAAATAACACTGTTGTAAACAACTTTGATGTGTAACGCGACCTTCCTCCACATGTTAAGGGTGAACAGTGTTGCCCGTATCCATTAAGTAGTAAAACATTTCTGTTTCTGCTTTATTGTCGTACCTTCCCGGCCAAGAGCGTGCAAGTAGGTCGGGCGATAAGTTTCAAAATTCACTTATTTCATCACGTCGTCTTCTTTTTTCTTATAATACTCACTCGCACACACGCCTGAGAAATATTAAAACACACATCTAAGAGCGCAATATCGGAACGCTTGATAATCGCATGTATTTATTCTGGATAAGCTAGAATTTAGCGGTAAAGCGGTGCCGGTTTCGGTGTGTAATCATCAGCCTGGTTTCGGCCACTGCAGGGCAAAGGCCTCTCCCATACTTCTCCAGCTAATCCGGTCATGTACTAGTTGTGGTCATGTTGTCCCTGCAAACTTCTTAATCTCATCCGCCCACCTAACTTTCTGCCGCCCCCTGCTACGCTTCCCTTCCCTTGGAATCCAGTCCGTAACCCTTAATGACCATCGGTTATCTTCCCTCCTCATTGCATGTCCTGCCCATGCCCCCCAATTTTTTTTCTTGATTTCAGCTAAGATGTCATTAACTTACGTTTGTTCCCTCACCCAATCTGCTCTTTTTTTCTCCCTTAACGTTATACCCATCATTCTTCTTCCCATAGCTCGTTGCGTCGTCTTCAATTTAAGTAGAACCCTTTTCGTAAAACCTCCAGCTTTTTGACCCGTAAGTGAGTGCTGGTAAGACGCAGCTTTTATACACTTTTCTCAGTGTATTTTATACACTTTTCGGTGTGTATTTGTAACAAAATACGTGAATCTGCGACAATTACAAAGTATGTAGAAAAGTGAAGTGAGCTGCGTTATATAGGCATCGTTAAGGAGCCTTGTGGCGTTTTTCAGGTGTCCTATTGGTTACTTAGGGCCTGCGGAGGGTTAAGGCTGCCACACATCCCTAGTATATACCAATGAGCCATTTGCAGAAATATACTGCGCATGAGCAAGAAACATATTTTCTAACCTAATTTACTTAAGACTGCTGATTTTGCCTCACATATACATGGTTGACGTGTGCCTTTGCGTTGCTGGTTTTAGGATGAACTCTCAACCTCTCGGCGAAATTTTTTGTAGATCACGTCATCAATACTCATCCGAAGATAACACTTTCGTCTGGAGCACGCAGATTTTACTTTGTAAGAAGCCTGGTGTTCATCTAAGCAAAGCAAAACCACTTCATCTGTGGAAGCACTCGATCTTGAAACATGGTCAAACTAATGCCTCGTTTTCCAGCGAAATTTTGTAGTACTGCCGCTGCACGGAAGAGGAGGCGCACCATTCTGCATGTCGCCCATTGACCGGCCATCTTTTTTAGTGGGCTACCATTAGGATTGTCCAAGTCAAGATAGGTGTATGTGTGTAAAGGCTGGCAAGCCGGTCATGTGGTAGAGGCATAGGTGCGAGCGACAGCTTAGAAGAGCGTACATATATATATATATATATATATGAACGACACGAAAGCAAACCGTCAGGCCTGATACTTAGTAGCCGCACTATACGTCAACAAAGAAAGACACCAAGGACAAATCTCCTTGTTTGCTTCTTGACTTCTTATGATGCGACTAATACACATCAGGCCTGTCATCTACGAAGGAAGCAAACAAAGAGATTTGTCCTTGGTGTCTTTCTTTGTTGACTTCTTATGATGCGACTAATAAATATCAGGCCTGTCCGTTTCCTTTCTTCTCGTTCATATATGTATATAGGTCTAGTACTTGCTTCACAATTTTATCTCTGAATATACTCCGTCATGCCCGTTTTCTGCGCACCTTTGTGCACCAGCTCAAAGCAGAAACGACATCCATGTCCTATATTTCTCCGCAACCCAGAACGCAGCAAAAAGTCGACGTGAACATTTTCCATCTAAACTAAAATGTTTAAATCACTGCCTTCGTGTGAAACAGTCCTCAGGAAAGAATCTGATGCACTTGGCGTTTGCAGGCTACATCATTTAATCAAGGTGATGAGAGGCCTGCTCAAAGGCAATGTATCATTGTCAACAATCCCATGCACTAAGCATCCGAATGTCAGGAAAATGTTCTTGGGGAGTTTTGTCTTATTACGGCTCAGCATTTGCACTCGCACTCATTGTACCAGGCAGCCATAACGAGGGAAATGGAATATGGAAGTAAGACCGCCGCAGGTGTAAACTTAAACTGATCTGTTTTGATGCTTATAACCAGCATGAAAACTTGAGTTTTGTTTGTCAGTGCTCTGGAGTTGTTGTGTGCATAGCCTCCTGTGGCTTCAGGCGGACTGAACGTGTTGGTGAGCTGCATTGAACTAAATTTCGGCTTCAGGGTTTTCTTTTACTCCTGTTTTACTCAAGCGGCAGCTATAGGGGATGACCATTTTGTAAGTTTCCTGGAATCTTTAAAACAACCCTAAGGCCGATCGCAGACTTCTTATCTTTCAGCTGGATTATTGAAAGAGGCGATCAATAATAACATTAAAAATCAAGACGCGTACCTAAAAAATAACAGAAATTCGCTAAATAACTGCATAATTAATTTTTTTACAGCACATATTACAATTTAGGAATTGCAGCCAGTGAGATTGCAGGGCGTATCCACTTGAACATCCAGGATGGCACCACCTTTGAGATGCTACCCAAATGGTGGCATGGACTTTCCAGTTACTTTTGTGCTTCAGTGTATAAAGGAGCATCTTGTTAAAAAAATAAGTCGAAAAACAGTGTATACTTTAAGGCAAGTTTGATGGCACATCTCCTGTCTGGTGTCATTCTGGAAATTCGTTCCACGGGAACACGCCTTGCAAGCTCGCCAGCTACCATTCGTGAATTTCAACATGTGCCGTAAAGTAATCAATGAAGAAGTTAATCAGTGTTTTTTATTAGTTGATCAGTTGTTTTGATTTCTCGTGGAAGCAATGTCCGCCTATCTGAGTAATCCATCTCAACGACTACAATTATGTTATCTGCTACAGGCAATTTTTAAACATACCCGAAAATATTTTAAATGATAAACCCGTATATTTTGGCAATAATTATTCCCTTTTTTTACTGAGCTGTGTCGCTATGTTTCTCTTTATCAAGAAACTGTCCTCATGATGGTTCGTTACATAACAGAGCTAAGGCAAATGTCTTTTTCAGCAATATTAGGCACTATATCTACAGTGTTTCTGCTTTTCACTTATTCAAAAGAATAAATTTTGCGATTTTACGGGCCATAACCACGATCTTATTGTCATACGTAGTGAGGGACTTCAACATAATTTTGACGACTTGGGGTTTTCTTAACGTGCACCTAAATCTAACTACACGAGCTTTTTTTTGCATTTTGCCCCCTTTGAAGTTCGGCAGCAGCAGCCGTAATCGAAACAGCAACCTCAAGGTTGCTTTTTACAATTGCAGAGTGCGTCTCTGCTAATTCAAGATTTTTTCCGATTACGTGATCTTTATTATCCTTACCTTTTTACACGCATTATTTGTACTTAGATGAATACAGTACCTTCAGCTGTTGGTAACGCCGCCCTAATTATTCGCCTTGTTCTTCCCTATATCTTTGCACATCATGGCGCAGTTAAAGTCTTACAGTCAAAAGTTGCGTCACTCTTCTTGAAGGACAACCTCTCAAACATTTAGCGTACGCCATGTGGGCTAACTTTGTGTTCGAAACTATTTTGTTAGCGTAAGCGAAAGCGCGGCAAAGACGACTAGTTTCCCCCCGCTGGGCTCGATACTTATTTTAGTATTGCTTTAAGCGTTCAAACTCCGTTCTTAATGGGAGATGTAAATATTGCATTGCGCGCAATCATACAAACTGCGAAAATTACAAATGTCTACACTGTCAGCGAGCGCACAACTTAAACACTCGCTACGTCATAGCGCGCATTTACGTGTTCCTACACAATATGGCGGCGGCGCAACTGCACGTGTCACCACCCTGCACGGAGAAGCGTGGCATCCATAGAGTTTCATACAATAGTTACTAGAGGGAACTCTGCGCTGCAGTCGTTGTACCACCGTGGGAATGATGGGAAGTACATGGATTTTTCTGAAGTCACAAAGCCGTTTGAAGCCAAAAGAACGAAGCTTAGGCAAATCCATGTACTTCCAATAACTCCCATGCTGGTACAACCGCTCTCATTGCAGCTCCCGTAGACACCAGAGTTCCCTGTAGTAATTATTGTATGAAACTCTATGGTGGCATCGAGGCGCGCTAATCATTCGCGACAGTGACGGTGCCCGCCGTACGGGGAAAGAAAAAAAGAAAAAAAATGTCCGCCTTAGCGCGTAGCGTTCGCCGCAAGCGTTTCCAGATAAATATTAAGGTTGCATCAGCCGCACTTGCGGGAAAGCGGCAACTGTAGCATACGAAGCAGGGAGTGACGTCACTACGCTTTCATATGCAAAAGAAGAACCCACTTATCAAGTGATTTCATTTGTGTTGTGATAGCGCTATGGAAAGGCCAGGCATAGTGAGGACTCCCGAAGAGCAGCGCGAGCACGATGACCGGCGACGGGAACTGCAACATCAATATGCACAACGGCGTCGTGCTCAAGCAAGGCAGGACCTAACTCAAGGCTGCGTCATATTGGTCCATCGGATCAGATGATACCACAGCTTCGCTGACCAACCCCCTTTCACAGCGTCGATTGGCAGCCATACTTTTTTTTTTGCAGCAAGTCATTTTAAAGCATTCAACCTTAATAAACCTTACAACGAAGACGTTGAAATTACGAGGACGTGAGAAAAGGCAACTACAAGCTAGCGTGTGTCCTTCTATCCCTTGTCCTTCTTCTTTACAACAAAACCCTTAAGCCTCTACCAAAATAAAACAGACCAGCTTTTCACGCGTATAGTGAAGACGCTGTCCTGCCTTACAAGAAGACTGTAGGCTCCACATCACCACGGCGCACAGGATATTTTTACGTGGATGTTTTACAACGTATCTAGTTGCGACACGGATAGAATGTTCATTTGTAATTACCATTTACATCAGTAATATTAAGCGATTAGTCAATTACGATATTGTATGGAATGCCTATTTCTGTCAAAAAAAACTTCGACTTCTCATTTTCATTCTGCGCAAAATAAAGAAAGACAAGAAATAAAACATCCGCAAGAAATTTTAAAACTGCCAAATCAAGTAATACGCAAAATCCAGCTTACCACATGATAGGCTTTCCCACGATTAATGCTCGACCGAACGCGCCATGGCTCTTACCACACCCTTCCATCTAGAAAACACGTAACCTGCTCTTGAAACATTCGTTGTTGTAACCTCAGCGCTAGGACAGTGCGGTAATTTATGGCAGTTTTAATTAGGTTGCAAACATTAACCCTCATCACCGACCTATTAGGTCTAGCTATAAAGATGGCCAGCTATTCCCAGTTAACAATTTCATGCATTAAGTGGCACCATGTTATGCCTGCAGACTTTCTCATCTTTCCCTTTCATCTCACCTTACATGCCGCACGCGAATCCTCTTCCATCGGAACCACCTTGTTTTTCTAAAAGACCGCCATTAGTATGTTCTGCGCAGAAGGTGGGCTCCCGAACTGAACTTCCTGTTAATTTGCACTGTAATATGACTCACCCGCGTAAGTTTTGTTGCAAGATTGCCAAAAGTCAAGAACTGCGTGAATGCGTTATTCATTCCTTCATTATTGTTTCATTATTATTTCCTTCCTTATTGACTACTCAGCAATACGTAGCCATTGCGTTCGCACAACGACGGAATAAGGTGATGTGACGATACAGCCCGGCGCGAGCTTTGTGCGTCGAAACAAACGCAAACATTGTGAGCAGGTGACGCTGTCACGTGTCGTGTTTGCAAATTTTCACGCAATGCACGCTTCTAAAACGAACAAAACAAAACAAAAGACGTGCGGCCTTGCTCTCAGAACAGATGCACCATCGTCAGCAGCAAAGGCTACGATGTTACACACGACGCCTGCAACACTCGTATAACCAGTATAGCAACCCCAACAACGTGGGATTCCCATGAAACGCATAATACACGAAACATAACCGCAAAGAAAGAAAAGAAAGCGAAAAAGAAAAAAAGACGCAACATTTGCTGTCACCGGTATTAAGCGAAAAAGCAGAAATATCCCTTGCATACACTGACCGAGGCAATGAGAAAGAGCGCGTGGTGATGGGAACTTTACTGGCCTCGTCGCACCTTCGGGTCTCCCCCATTTTATTCACTCTCTATCTCCGCTAGTAGTGAGACATTTCGAAGAAATCTTGCGGTAGAATACTCCCAGCATCACGGCCACTTGAGAAGCTCTAGTACAGAATAAAGGTTTTCCAAGGAAACCTCAAGTGGAGGACCCATTTAAAGAGCCTCTTTAAGCATCTTCTCAATAGGCCTGATTGCAAATTTTGTGTAACACATTGGAGCTTCCAGGGTGCCGTATAAGGAGCGTCTCGCCACAACAATTCTTTTTTTTTAAGTAGGCTCATAATAGAAGGAGATGGGAGAAACGGTAATGTCCCGTTGCCTTGTTGCAAACGGAGTCAATCTGTTAGGTTACCACGCAACCAGGGGCGGGAAAATTTTAAAACAGGAAAGTGCGTCACTTGCAACTAGGTTAAGAAAAGCAGACGGGACCACATTTATTGAAGAAGGTGGCCATGTGAGCACATAGGCTTGTGTACAACACTCAAAGATTGCAAAGATTGCAACAAAGCCACAGATGTATCGCTGACACAGACGTCACGTTTCACATTGATGAAATAGGGCTCCATTATTTCCCGTGCCAGGGAATCTCTTTTTTACCAAGAACGCGGATATGGAAACGATCTGCCTCACACGTGCAGGAACAGCAGTGCATAGGTAAATGTGCATTAATCCTGTTCTTGACAGACAGCTCGTGTTCCCATGCCCTAGCGTCGATGCAACGGCCTGTCTGGCCGATATACACTCTGCCGCAATTAGGTGGAATTTCATACACCGCATCGATTGCCCAAGTAACGTACGGCCTTGTATAATTTTTACCGCAAAGGGTTGGCTTCTGCGGGTATGAGATGCGTGGGCATAGGCCAGCAAGCTTCCGTGGAAACGAAAAAACAATAGGTACTTTGTACATGCTGGCAACTTTCTTTAAATTGTGAGTCACATTTGCATGCACGGAACTAACTGCGGCGCTTTTCTTTTTTGTTCACAAGACACTTGGCTTTCCGGATAAGCTCGAATTTTTGAAGGAGGGTTTCCGCTACTGCGACCTTGATATAACAGGGTATCCGGCTCAACGTAGCCGTGCAATCTGACAGCCAACGCTTTTCTGCATTTCGTGAAAACAAGACCTCACCAACGCCGCCTCAAAGCACACGGCCCCCTTCTCCTATAAATATATCCCATCTTCTTTCAATAAACTAATTGTTAGTGACGCTCTTACCTTTTCTAAAGCATTTTTCCGCCCCTGGCAACGTCTTAGCGTCGCGGAATAAGATGACTCAACTAGCCTAGCAACAAGTATTGAGACATTCTCTGCTTTTTGATTCGACATAGCGCCCACCGAGCGACTTTGCTTCCCGGCCTTCTCCCATGCCGGAGCCTAAGGACTACGTCTATTTTTTTTTTTTTTCTTCTGCTTAATCTGGCGTGTTGCACTCCCAGTGGTGCTATTGCGCATTCTGTGTGAGATGAATTGCCGAGGTCGCGTACCATAATTGCGTCTCGTCACGTGCCAAAGTGCGTCGTACACGGAGGCATTTTTGCGTGTGACCTTCGCTCTCTGGCCGGAAACTTCGACCCCTCTGGAGGAAAAGCGCCCAGGCTACTATTGAAATCGCAGCTGTTCGCTTGATACTTTCCAGACACGATTGCCACCCCGTGATCCACGCGCCACGCTTGTTATGTGCGTCGCGGAATAAGTTGACTCAACTAGCCTAGCAACAATTATTGAGACATTCTGTGCTTTCTTATTCGACATAGCGCCCACCGAGCGAGCCAAGGTTAGAAAAACATGCAGGGGGCGCGCCTCTGTGTAGAGTGAAACCTAAACGTTTATACCGCCACCACCTCTGGCGTCAATCTGTCCTTCGTGTGTTGTATGCAATCTCCGTTCTTTAGCCGCCGTGTCTAAACAGCAGCCAAAAAATAAAACTGGGCTTATTAGCAACCTTTCTGCACGGCGACTGTGTTTCTTCGCTTGTCCCGTTTAAGGACCTTATATACATTGCCCAAATATACACATTTATATTTATTCACGCATTAAGAAACTTACCTGCCTAAATTATGTCATGGTTAGTGGACTTATTGCGGCATAATTCTGCAGTCGTACTTCCTCGCAATTCGCAATGGCCCGGTTTGTTTAGCGGAGGGCGTTTCGTCGCTGTGGTTATAAAAAAAGGGTAGCAGTTTTGCCCGCACGGCGACGCATCGGTTACGATAGCAAATTAGTAGACAACTATACGAAGTAAGGATAGTAGTGTTATCGGCCGCATGAACTTGTAAACATTCGCTTACTAACTAAATTAACAAGCACGGTGTCAGCGCGCACAAGAAAACAGGAACACACCACACTCGACGAGCGCCTGCACTCGCTGTCAAAATGCTGGTGTGAGCAAGCGCGGCAGCAGCAGCGAGCGAAGGGACCTTCCTGGGGTCTATCGCTTCAACACAAGAGCAGCGAGAACACAGCGCCCACGAAGGTATGAGCCACCTGAAGATCATGTTAAAGATAAGGCGCGCGCGACCGAGCACGGCCTTACAAAGTACGCCCTTTTTCACAGAGGCGAAGCCCCCCTCCCCTCCCGCGCTGCCTCCCCGCTTTCTTCCACCTATGGCGCGCGCCAATCAGCAGTGATCGTTAGTTCTCCTTGCGTCCCGTCGCGAAACCCACCGTTGCTGCCGGAGCACAACGCCACTCCCCCCCTCCATCGCTCGCATCCCCCGAGTGCTTTTCGCGCGACGGAAGACGGTGCGTTTTCCCTCCGCTTTCTTACGTCGCGCACGCATGAGCCGCAATCGTCGGCTTCAGCGGCGCGGTTTCACTCGCACCTCCAGCGTACGACGCGTGGCGGCGGTGTTATTGCCCTTGGACTTTGTAGGGAACATCACGATGACGGCGACGGCAGGAATGTGCCTGGAGTGTTCACATAATTACCATAGAAATAAAATTATCCCTGTGCTGGTGAGGCCCTAGACTGGACTGCGGTGCTCCATCCCGCCGCATCCGTAGATGGTTTGGTCTCCTGGGGCTGCATCAATCTCCTGCGCTTAGGCTCCCTCTGGAAACATACGAGTTCCGCCGTGATTAAATAAGTTGTTTTCCGCTCTGTTTTGCCGTCCGAGTCTTCTCGCAACATTTTTGAACCCCATGTGTCGCATGTGAAGGCGTCACAGCCAGGGAAGCTTGAAATGTCTGCAACAAATTGTGCACCTGCACGCCCTATAACTCCTGATAAGCATCAATTTAGGTTTGATAAATTATGACTAGTAAGGCATAGTGAGCTCCCTCAAACGTGGCCATTCGTGCTCGGGTGGGCAATGGTTCTGCAATGCTACACCCCTCTGCACACCCCATGCGAGGTTGAATTTATCTGTGATTACGTTATGCATGGCGCGTCAACGGTGACATCGGCACACGCTACCCATCGTGACCGAGTAAGGACTTTTTCTAAAAGCGATGTCAAAGTAAGTCACGTGGGTAGCACGGCTGCAAATACATAAACAATCGCTCTAGTACATGTTGACTAGTACATGCTCTAGTACGGATGAGGAAAAGATAAGCCAGAATCTACTTAGAAAGATAACATAGCTCACTGTGTTAGCAGTCTACGTAATGCGTATCGCGTGCACTTCATTTTATTGCAAGCCCCACTAAGAGGAAGTTGTAGCCGCATCAATAGGCAAAGCACAGCGCACAGTTGGGCTTTCAGCACTGATTCATTCTAATAACATATGCCATTAGTCCTGGAGGAGAAAACTCGTGCCGCTTTTCAAACATCAGCGAAAAAAAACGAGGAACGAATAAATTTCGTATCTTGAATTAGGCAACCGACGAAGGTCGAGCCCGCACATGCGCTCATGCAAACGCGGGTGGTCGTTATCACTGACCTTGCCAAATATTTTTACGACTAGTGAACGTAAAATGCAAATGTGGAAAAGAGAAGCCGGCACCTTATATGTGTGGCACTGGAACTTTCAAGTCATCGCAACGTTTCGTAATGAAATTTCAGCGATGCACACTTGCGTAAGACTTGTCTTCGAGACCATCGCTTAGTGCCCGATGGTGCCTTAATGCCAAGTGTCTCTTTTATGCAGCGCTTACTCGCATCCGGTGTAGATAACTTGAAGGCTTTGCAATGTGCACGTATCCTCTGCGCTGAAGCAAAAAATAAACAAAAGGCCTGATCAGTATGTTGGACGCTACTGATGCGAGCTTAATCTTGCTCGCGATAAATGCCAGTAAACGCGGAAGGGCAATCGAAAACATCAATCGCAGCTACTCATCGCTATCTGAATCGGAGATTACTATTCTGGAGTCGGAATGTTCAGGGAATAAAACACAGTCGGCATTTTATGTCTGACTATAGCGTACAACCTAAAGAGCAGTTATTCTTTTCTACATAAAAAGTCACACAACAATTACGGGGCAGACGACAAAAATAATCGTAGTCTCAGACATACAAACTTATGCAAAATATTCCATTTAGTGAATTCCGTAAAAGTAAGCTTCCATTAATGCCACTACTCGCCATAAGCGGTAATGAATTATCGCCGCAGGAGATGATAGTCGGCTCAAAAGTCCAGCAAACGTGCTGTTATGCGAACAAGCAATTGAAGTTTTCTTGCAGTCCCCGTCCTCACCAAAGGAATGGAAAGCGTCTACGCGTGTTCAAGGGCACAATGGACAGCCTTGTCAGCGAGTCGTTGCCGAAAATGCCAAAATCCCCCGAAAGCCACTGAAAAAATAATGCCTACCCTTTTTCGGAGTATGAATATTTAAATGCGTAAGCATTTCTATGTCTACCCAGCGAGAAAACCCTTCCGTGCATCCGTCAGTCTGTCACGTAAGACGAATCGCTATAAGGAACTTAATGTATACAACATGATAAATTCGAACAAAAAAACGTTGGCGATGGTCAATGAGCAGTGAATGAGTTCATAAGAATGAAAAGAAGTAACGAGGCGCTGTATGAGTTCTATCATGTTTGATAATGGATCGGCACGGTCGGATCAGGTGCTATAGAGTGATAAGGGCTAATAACGGCCCAAGCAATTCTGATAATGTTAATAAGAACCCATAAGGGTTTATAAAGGTCGGATCAAGTCCGATCAAACTGATAAGAACTGATAAGAGTTTGTAAGGATAGGATCATGCCAGATAAGGCTGATAACGACCTATAAGGGTTGACAAGGGTTTATACTGGTTTAAATAGGCTTGTAATAATTATAAATAATGCTACGCGCTATATCATGATTCCCCAAGGTAAATTTTCTGCCCTAATTTTTATCTTGTTTTGCTAATTTTCTCGGTGGCATGGGTTAACCTTGTGTGGCTAATCTGTTTTGAATATGTCGCATTAGGTTATAGCAGCAGTGTACAGCTGGCGTCGGCAGTACTTCCCTTGCAGGAGCTCCTGTCACGTCCTATGTTGGGCTCGGTGGTGGGCGGCAGGCATCGCGGCCGAAAATAAGCAAGGATTTGTGGTGTCAACTTCATTCCCCAAATTACCTGATCGTGCTCTGTTTCAAAAAGAGGACGCACAGAGGAAACAATGATTTTTTTTCGCCCAACGTAAATCTCTCCATGTTACAGCATGGAAAACACAGGGAAGGCGGGAGATGGAAATTTAAGACAATGAGCAAAACAATAACAAAGTAAGAGCTCGTTTATATATATATATATATATATATATAATATGTTCTAGTTTTGCTCATCGCATTTTATACCATGTCATAGAAAATAAAAGACCCGAAAGGACTGTCCGAATCAGTTCCCCGTTTGTAGTTGTTAAATGTCTCACCGACGCACTTTGTTCTGGCAACAAAGTCACAAAAATATTTAGCTGGGACCTCTTGCTCGAGGCACGAGACAAGCCTCAATGTCGAGATACCTCGAAGCTCTTGGAATTTCGTGACAGTCTAGTCACAGTTACGGCACACCGATCAACTAATATATCCAGAGGAGTCATTTCAGATTACTATATCTTGAACTTAAGTGAAGAGGGGCTTTTAAATGGCTGGATAAACTAGAATGTTGCCAAAGTGCGGCGAATAATAATCGAGCATGAAAACAAAGAAATTCCGCCAAAGCATTTGATACTCTGTAGAGTTTTTTTCATTGTGCGCTTGGGAACCATCTTACGCGGTTTAAACCTGCTTTCTTGCACCGCCTATGGTGCGTAGCCTCGTGGCTCTGACAAAGCTTGAAGGAGGGATCGTCAAGGTTTATCATATCCCTCTTTATCTCATTAAGCTGACTTAGGGTGTGGAACTGCGTTGACATAAATGAATCTCGAATTTTTTACCGCACGGCTATCGACAGAAAAAAACAACTTCCTACCGGTCTTTAGGAGGGTAGAAAGTGAACTAGAGTAATAACCATATTGCTACTGTCATAGACCTCCTGAATTTCTTAACTTTCCACAATACATTTTCAGCCTCATATTTCTATCGAGCATCTAAAGACTGGAATGGCCTTTCTCATCAAATCGCTGCCATCACCTGCTCTTCACACTTTGTTCAAGATGTAACAACTTTTTATCTACAGAATTGAATGCATTATAACACCTGTTTGTATATGTTGTATTCCCACCTCTTATGTAATACCACTACTACGGGGTCTTTAGGGAGATGCAATGAAATGAAATGAAATATACGAAAATGCCTGATTTAATCACCACTGAGATATCACTAACACATCCTGCCTCTTTGGCGCAGTCTCTTGTATTGCTCCGACAACAATCATTTTCACTGAGAATAGCTCCGTTGCAAAAATCAGAACCTTAATCAGCTCAAAACCACAATACCTCTTTTAATTGCGCATGTAGTATTTTATCAGGAATAAGGGCAATCTGTATGAGCACAAAATAACATAATAAAAGAAGAAATTGTTCTGAAACAAAAAAGAAACTGCCAATGCCCACAGTAAAAAAAAAACAGTCCACTTTTTTTTTTTGCAGTCACTGGAGGCCCCCAGCACATGTTTCGCTTCATGTTCGATGACGCCGTTCGCACCAACGTGGAGAAAATGCATCCGAAGCCTCAGCCTTGCATGAACTCGAGATCAGTATTTTCTCTACAGGCTCTCTGTGCTCGTGACAGGTCTTCACGCAAGGGCACACCATTTTCCTAAATAAGTCACAGCCTCGCAGCCTTCAGAGGGGACCTCAAGTGAAGCAGGCCTACAAACGAACGTATGATGCGCCTGAAATGCTCCTCACGTGATTTTAGCGTCAGCAAAACATTCTCACATTGATATATAACGTTGCTACCCACACGTCTGTATACTTTAAGACGAGTTAGGTGCGCGTGCTAGCTGTCACCTTATCCCAGCAAGGCAGTGTTGCACTGCTCACGTCCTGCAACAGCTGGCCGCATCCCTCTTAGTCGAAAACCGCCCATGTAGAATAGGATATTGTATTCATTTGTTTCAAGTTCTTCAACGAATAAAATTTCAGAGTCATCGATGAAAGCCTCCACTTCTCCACGCTCTTGTTTAGCTTTTGACAGCATGTCGACGAGGTCCCACCTAATCTTCACGCTCTACTGTAGCTTTCTCTTGGGCTCTGTAGTTAAAAGATAGTTTCCAACCATTTCTGGAATTGTTCTTGCACATGGGCGCGCAGCAACCGATCATTTCACAGAAAAAGGAAGCGACCGAGCTGCCTTTTTGAATAGCTGCCATTAAATAATCATGAGGATGATTATTTAATGGCATCCCCTTTGAAACGGGGCGGCGCGAATAGTGACCTGGCCTGCTTGATTCTATCAGCTATGCTGTACATGCTTTTTTCTTTCATATAACCTTGTTGTATACATCTCCTCAACATTTTTTTCCTTTCCTTCAAAGTCTACATTGTACCCACAGCTATGACAGTAAGGGATCCTGTCAACACCAGGAGGAGAGCGCTATTTGGCGGTGTCGCAAGCAGCCCAGCGGCGTGCGCGTGCAAGTCCACAGCAGCAGCAGCAGCAGCACCCTCAAAATCGGGAGAAGAGACAAAGAAAGCCTGGCTTTAATAAAAAAACAACATTTCCGTAAAATAAGCACAGAAGCTTCTTCCATTTCTTCATAAAGCAAGATATGCTGATATGGCATGTGAGGGGGCAACGTCGCAGCAGACTCGGACATCTGCGCGGCTGGCGAAGAGGATCACCAGGAGCGTGCACCAGCCCTCTTGTTGACCGCAGCCAGCGCTGCCTCGCCGTCCCTGAAGCAGGCCTCATCGACCTCCGGATTTGTAGGCTCCGAGTTTCGTCTGTTGAGGCGAGGTCTTCACGACGAACACACCGCTCACAAGAGCGGACGTCCAGAGCCGCGCAAGAGGCAATGGATGCTACTCGTAGCCAAACGGTGCAGCCAGCGCCGTATAACCACCGCTGGTCTCAGAACTATGGTAAGCTCGACGAACCCTGCATTACGAGGCCGGGAAAAGCAAGCTAGCTTTTCTTCTCTACACATACTGGCACTGCGGCCTATTTCCGTACATACGCGTAGAATGCAATGTAATGAAGATTCCATTTGGGAAAAAACCCTTCCCTGTAAGGCTACAATCAATGCAACAACATGAGAATCCAGCTCACGCCCCCGTTGGAAAAGAACATCAGCTGAGTGGAAAAATTTTAAAAATTACGCCTACCTAACTCTAGATTTTATCAAAGATTTTAGCATTGATGATGCAGCAGCGTATCTTACCGCTTTTATTCTCAACGCAGGTGAAAAATTATTTCCACAAACAAATGGTTTCTCATGTAAAAGACAGGTACCCTGGTGGAATGAGGACTATGCTTACAGGCGCGAAAGAAACAAAACAAAACGTGCGGCGTACAGCGTCACTCCCCGACTGCAGAAAATCATGTGGAATTTAAACTTGTAAAATCACAAGGAAAGGGTACAAGGATGGAAAGCAAGGAGGGCTAACTGGTAGATGTTTTCCTCTGGCATAACATCATACACACAGGAGTATAAGTTATGGAATGGCATAAGAAGGCTAAAGAGGCAGGCAGCTTATATATAACGCTTAGTCAATGAACGAGGAAACAGCTTAGAAGACCAGACCGACGCTCTTGGTGAACAATTCGGGAGTGTGTCTAGCTTGACCCAGTGTTTCGAATCATTTCTAAAACGAAGAAATAGCTGAACACAAGGCACTCGACCGTAAATGCACGCAGAATCACCCTTGTAACCTTCCTTTTATTATCGTCGAGCTCAGAACTTTCTTGAACGTGTGCGAAAGCTCGGCACCGGGTTCTAACAGAATCATGTACGACATGATTAAGCACCTCCACACGGACACTTTAAAGACGCCACTCGTACTTTTCCATGCTATGTGTGCTTGCAGGTACATTCCATCTGCATGGAAAGAAGCCACTGTAATTCCAATCTCGAAACAGGTTAAACACCCCTCATTAGTAACAAGTTACTGCCCCAAAGTTCTCACAAGCTGCACCTGCAAATTGCTCGAAAAAAAAGGCTAATCGTCGTATTCCACATTTTCTGGCATATAACAAGTTGCTTGACCCATGTTAATGTGGTTTTCGGGAAGGCCGGTCGACGAATGACCCTCTCGTGCGCATTCAGGGAAACATTCGCGATACCTTCATTCATAAACAAACCTTGCTGCCGCTATTTCTCCATACGGAAAAGGCATACTATACTACCTAGCATTACGGAATATTGAGAGATCTTTCCTTAACGGAAATCTGCGGAAATACGTTTAGCTTAATTGAAGGCTACCATTCTAACCGGACATTCCGTGTTAGAATTGGAAGCACTTTGTCTCGGCAGTTTGTACAGAAAACTGGAGTGCCGCAGGGTGTCCCACTTAGCCGGACTCTGTTTATTATTAAAATGAATTCTTTACGTTCCCGTATTCCAGCAAGTTTATTCTGGTAATCTTGATGACGTTCACATATGATTCAAGTCATGTAACCCCTCCATTTGCGAGCAACATGTTCAGCTAGGCCTGAAAAAATTGTCACAATGGGCGAATGAGAATGGATTTAACCTAAATACCCAAGAGAGCTAGCTCCGGCGTCCTGTTTACAAGAAACAGATGCGTGGTCCCAGAGCCCAATATTGAACTTCATGGAGAGCGCGTACTCGTAAATACAGAACAGAATTCCTTAAGTACCATGCTAGACTGAAAGCTTACCTCTGTTTCCCACATGAATTATATCAAAGGTAAATGCCTAGCAGCACTGAATGTACGGAAATACTTGTCGCACACAACGTGGCGCCTCATGACCCTGTGCGATAGCCTACGGCACTGTAGTTTATCATTCTCTTACACTCAGCACCCTCAAGATGCTAGAGCCTGTGCGCCATCACAGTGCCCATCTCGCGACCGGTGCCGTCAGAGGAGGTCCCATACAGAACGTCCACGTAGAATCAAATGAGTGGTATCTTCATCTGCAGATGAAATAATCTAGTTTCGCATACTTCCTGAAAGTAAGCCATCAGGCTTACTTTCAGGAAGCCTGGTCGCCTCATCGTAGCCTGTGCAGGCTACGATGAACGATACACTTAGTACACTTTTTCACAACCAACCTTCTGTGGGAGAGCCCTTCTTACTGCGTGTAAAGAAATTCAATGACGACATGGGTGTTCCGCTCCTTACACATGAAGTAATGGGGTCCGGAGATTGACTGTGACACATAACTTCTTGAAATCACTGAAAGCGCTGAAGGGATACACATTCGAATGCACTTCTGTGAACTTCAGTGGAAGTACTCTTGCCCGCGATTTCACATAGATGCGTCGCAGTCAGATTCCGGTATCTCATATACAGCTACTGGTGTATCGGTTTTAGAATCCGACGTTCTGCATGGGAAAGCAGCACCTTTACTGCAGAAGCCTATGCAGTGGCCTATGCAGTGATGGTGACTGTGAAGCATATGAGGAAAACAAGGCTACAAAAAGCCATAGTATTAACAGACTCCTTAAGTGTAGTGAAAAATTTTAAATAATTGCACAAACATAAAAATCCTATAATCAAGTACATTTACTCGCTGCTATGTCCAACATATGTACGTAACCAACATGCTGCAATATGTTGAGTGCCTCGACACAGAGGAATTGAGGGATATGTTCTAGGAGATGAAGTTGCTAAATCCATATCAACGAAAGCTAGCAATCTGTCCATTGCAGTTCCTGCCAGAGACCTGAAGTCATTAATGTGTGAAAAACTCGGGAGGTATTGGCAACACTTGTGGGATGCGGAAACCTTGAATCAAGTCCACGTAATTGTACCCCACTTGGGAATTTGGGACTCACTATCAAAGTGAAGACGATGTGATGTGCTCTTTTGTCAAATTTAATTAAGGCGCACATAATATGGCACATATTCTTAACTTTTAACTGCTGCTGCACCTCCCAGCTGTGCTAGATGTGGCGAAAGGCTGACCATGCTCCACGTCCTGCTGGAGTGTTGGGAGGCAGAATCGGAACGGAAAAAGCATTTTTATCTAGCATTCCAGCAGCTTAGCCCCTTCACCCCGCATTGTTTCTCGGCGCGGAACCGTTCTTCGAGAAAGACTAAAGCAGTGCCTAATCCTTAAATGACGTTGCGTTGCACGTTATCGGCCCAAAAGATTCGTAGCATGCCCTGTTTCGCGAAGGTGTTGCTGCGATACTAATGCTGTAAGGCACATGTCTCTTGACCCATACACTCAAGGGCCCCGGTGAGGTGGTTGTCCTACTGGCAGAGACATTTTTTTGCAGTGTGCTTCTAGAATATGTTCACTGTTTTAATTTTTATATATTTCACGCGCCCTTTATAGCGAGTGTTTATAGGCATTTACACAGCTATTTTATATTCACCATTCACCTTTTTTGTGGACTGCCCTATAAATGTTTTTTAGCGTTCTTTGGCAATCCCTGACTCTTGCACCAATAAAAGAAACATACATAGTGGTCAATTTGTATCCCATTAAATGCACTTCTCCTGAAGCGGTACGTGAGGCTTTTCTCCGCGTCACAACCGTACACGACCTTTACACTTGTATGCAAAGGTTGCACGCCAATTAACCCTGTGCAGGTAATTGCATACTAAATACGTCTTCGCACGCAATAACTGCGATGGCATCGCATGAGAACAAACCCATGCGCCAGAAATGAAAACAATATTGTGCTCACGCAGCGACAACGTGAGCTTGTTTTTCAAACGAGTGGCCGAATCAGAACGGCATACCCTGTTGAAATTGTTCACCACGTTAATTTTTTCTTGAATTGGGGATTTTTTTCTGCAGTAAAAGAAGAGTAAGTCACGAGCTTCTCATTCCGGGATGCTATAAATAAAACTATATTTGTGCACAAACTTGCCCTTGTTGCCGACTTTGACTTATACGACCTAATAAAGCAAGCCATAGCCGCGGCGGTGGCTTAGCGGCTATGGTTGCGCTGCTAAGCACGAGGTTGTGGGATCAAATCCCGACCGCGGCGGCCGCGTTTGGATGAGGGGTGGAATGCAACAACGTCCGTGTCCCGTGCATTGAAGGCACGTTAAAGATCCCCTGGTGGTAAAAATTAATCCGGGGTCCCCCACTACGGCGTGCCTCATAACCAAATCGTGGTTGTGGGACGTAAAACACCAGAATTCAAAGCACGCTATAGAACATAAACGACAGATCTAAGCTGTGCTATCAATCCAGAAGCAAATGATGCCTCGTTATAAAAGTTAACTATTATAAATTTCCCAAATTTTCTTTATATTTCATGAAGAAATTGCAGAGGTTTGAGTTTCTATCTGGAGTGTTTTGCGTGTAATGAACCATACAGTAGAGGCCTGTTTGAGTGCATAGCTTGAATAGAAGTCAAAATGTTTGTGTCCAGATATTGCTGCATTAGTCACGCACCATAACAACGTAACAAGGTGTGACCGCCTAAATAATACTGCATTAGTGTCTCTGCACTGGTTCTTACGATCACGAAGTCTTAGCGGCGTACACATTCGGTCATTTCAACGGCTTACAGAATTCTAAGTGTTTCGGACACTATCGATGCACCGTGAGGTAAACAGGAACTATCGCGCATGCCGCCCGCTGGGATGTAAATAATAAACAAGCAGCCATTGAACTGTTCTGGTTCACTCTCTACGACGCTCCCCCTCCCTCTCGGCCCCCGGCCACCTCCGGCAACACTTGCTCGCCGGAGGTACGTGTCTGCAGTCGAGATAAATATTATCGCAACGACCTCGAAAGTTCAAGACCAAGAAAAACGAGCGTCCAGGGATTACGACTTAAGCAAGCTACAGTGCAAGGATTACATAGTACCACTGGCGAATCTAAGCCTCTGCATCACAATTCACCGTCGCTTTCACAGAAAAGCCTTATTTTGTACACAAGCCAGTGCCCGGTCGGCAGTGAAAACTAAGCTTCGGGAAGGAGTGCAAATCACACACCTGGAGATGTACCCGCCACCACACATTCATGAGCCACAAAAGCGATGCACTTAAGTGCGAAGGTCAAGACACTTCTATAGAACGCAAGAGCCGCGCTCTCCAGACTGCTTAGCGATAACACGTGGTGCAAAACCAGCTGCATGTGAACGCACACGGCTACATTGACAAGGTGCTGCGCGCGTACTCTCGCCGTGCTGTTCGCCTAATGCTGTGACCGCTGCTTTGGGAGTCACGAGCGTGCTGTAGAAGCGTGTGTTCACCTCTGGACAACTACATTCCCTCTGTCTACTTTCTCCATTCATTTACTGAGCAGCGATTTAGTGACGGCTTTTTTAACGATGCGTCGTATCGAATGGACTCGCATAATTCGATAAGCTGCCGTATGAATGCGAAGCAGTGTGCGGCACCTCCTTAACGTGCCCTCAACTTTATCGAATTCATTAGCCGGAGCCTGCTGACTAAGAAAGAAGTCCAAACAGGGTAATTAACGGCGTGAGTTTGCATTACACTTTTGCGCAGAGCCTATTGTAGACTGCTGTAATCTTCCCTACGCATCGCGTGACGATGTTTACGAAAATACGCTGTTTTAAGAGCAGGATATTTCAGGTTCACGGAGAGAAACAAACAAAATGTTGCCCATCAAGCGCACTGTGCAAACTGATGTTACGCGAAGCATTTTGCGTGAAGCTGGTTATCAACCTCCGTTTTGGCTTCTGCAATGCGTTATCAGACGGACGAAGATGTTTGTGTACAGAGAGCAATTGTGTCTGTGACGCAAGCGCCTGTGTTTGTTAGTGACGACAGCCGCCAGGCGACGATGATGGTAACAACGACAGTATGACCGTGGCGGCATGACGACTGATCTGTTGTACTCCGGCAGAGAAACTTTATGGCGTTGTGCCGCACGGGACACAACTTTATTTTTTCTAGGGAAGCGCACATTAAGAACGAAAGCATGCCAGGGGGGTACGCAGTGGGAGACACCAACGCAGTGGCGTGGTGAGTTCTAAGATTACTTGTGATGCTTGTCATCAGAAGAATGGTTATGAGAGTCGCATGCAACGTATATGAAACTATGCGTCAGTTGTTCAATTAAGGGTGATACAGGGCCTCTGCAATCGTTATTTCTGAAAATAATATTGGGCACTTCTATCCCTTTCTATAATCTCCTCAGTGAGTGCAATGAAGGCATCTTGCCGTTTATACCGCTTCTAAATGACATACGTGAAGCCATTCTTTGGCGCGTGCTTAAAATTTGCTTCCCATGCACTTCGACGCCTGATTTCATGTTTTGTTTTAGATCAAAACAATGATGTTTTTTATCCTTCCCTAAAGCACCGAAAGACTCCACTTACCAGTTTTTCAATCCAGATGCGGTGCTCTTGGATTTCTTTAAGTACCTAATGCTAAAAAGGAACATTGCTTTCACATAAACCAAGGTATATTTAGTACATTGGAAGCGATTCTGAAAATGGCTTCAATCACGTTATCTTAGCCTGGTAGAAATGGCGGGGTGCACGCATTTCGCTTAATGGGGAACACAAAAAAGGGATGAAAGGACCAATGAATAATTTTCAGAAATAAAAATTTCAATCTCCGTCTTCATTCAACAACACTCGTATTGAACACTCGTAACCTGCCTATGCTGGAAAATTTGCCGAGAATGGGAACATATCAGGTGGCCCAAGAACTGGGTAGGCCATATATAAGATAGCTCATAAAATAAAAGCCGTCGAATGTCATGAGTTACTCTGTTAAGAGATCCGTGTGTTTTACAGACACCCACAAGTGGACAGTATCTGTAAAGGTTCTATACCATGATTTACTGTTTGATTACACGGAAAAAAGACTCTACAAGACTTGAAGAAGGACGTAAGCATCGTTGTTCTTCCAGCCGACAAAGGCAACAGCACCTTCGTGATGGATAGAGCTGACTACGAGAAGAAAGTGCAAGACCTTTTTAACGGAGAAGCATATACTAAGATCAAAGAAGATTGGACGTCGCAAACCCAAAGCCAGATGAACAAAATTCTCTCTGAAATTTTCAAGCAACATCCAGGCTTGGAAACCCTTTACTTGAGGTTGGTATGAAGAAACAGCTCCACCCCAAGCAGTTCAAGGCTGGCGTAACTGCCATGAGTACCGTAATCTCATGAACGCGAAATTGATAAAATATACTTAGGTATAATAAATTATACCTAAACGTGCTCATGAATACAAAGGCATGTCATGAAAAGCATAATTCCCTTCATAAAGCAAGCTTTTGTAAGCTTTCTACACCTATTTTATAAATAACCTTTACAGAGGCTCAAAACAGCTAACTATGAACTCGAAACACTTCGAAGCACTAGCGTCTTCACCAGCCTTAAAGGTTTCCAGGGTACCGGGCAGGGTTTTCTACAATATCACTCAGTAATAAAGGAAATCATACGTAAATATCAATTTTTCTGACCTTTCTATGCCTACACGTCTACCCATTAGGTAGGCCCAAAATTAAGCCTTCTGAATGAAACTAAAGGTATACGGACATGCCTACTCGCCCGGCCTCTCCTTCTCCTAGTCTTCTCGCCACTCGCGCTCTCCCTAATCGCTCGCCCTCGCAGTTTGCTCGTTCGCGCCGGGGCGCGTGGCTTCGCCCATAAAGTAACGCGAAGTGAGACATCGAAAATTGTTGTCAGGTGTTTGCGCATGGATTTTTACCCTATTTTAGGCTTGTTTATTGTGTGCTGTGTTAGGAACGATGACGGAATGCTATGAAACTGGCAGAAGCAGAGGATTGATGTGCTTTTTCGGCAGAGTAACTGTGCACTTGTTTTGCTGCTTCTGGCTGGCTGGCTGCCTGCTTCCAGCTGGAAGCCTTTTCAGGCTACTTTCGTAGAAATACTCTTTTTATTGTCGAGCGCAAGCACGAACATCAAAGCTCTTTGTCTCGCCAATAATGTATACGTAATGTACACGAGGTTCCTATACCTGCCAGAGCTTTGTTTGAGTGTTGTGTCGTCCACGACCTGTGTAGGCAGGCAAAAACATCGTCGATGCTTGCACAGATCAAGCCGCTTCGCGGGTTATTTCTATTATATTGATGAGATTCTTGATTTATTTATCTAAAGACACTTGCCTGGCGTAAAGTGGCTGCGATGAAGTCAAGGTTTCGCCGGTACACGTGAAAGGCAATGGGTTTGTGTGTGCGCAGCACTGTACAGCACTTACTGATTCAAGAACTCGATGTGTTTGTGCCGCTAGAAGTACGTACGTGTGTACACCTGCGTGCATCCAATGGGCGGCCGTGTATCAAGCTTGTGCAGCTGAATAAGGTAATCATGTTAGCATCGCCATCACCGGACGTAAGGCACGTGGCATATTCGCCAGAATAACGCGTGTGTCATGTAGAAATGTGCGCAGTCAACGCGGAGAATCTCAACTATTCTCGTCATTTCGTCATGACGCTACATGCATTGAAAGTGGTCCTACGCCTTTATGACAAACTAGTTCTGCTGGTCGTCAAGCGCAAACATCACAGGTGGAACCTGTACTTCATTTGTAAAGAAGGCGTTTGCAAGGACGAAAGATACACATAGAAATGGTTCCCATCAACTAGCGCATTACAAATGTTGGCTTTCTGCGCTGCAACGCGAGTCTAAAAGCTCTCATTTGGTTCTCCCTCTTGCGAAATACATTCGCAGCGCCTAACAAACGTGTGGACGGACAAAGGTACACACTCTCAGTAGTACAATAACGCGTGTTACATTTTTAGCGCAATATTTGACAGCAGACAGCCTACGCCCTCCATAGCTTCATGCACTTGTTGAAGATAGTGCAATAAAAAAATAAAAATCTGAACAAGCACCGAAAATAACACCCGTGCATAAGATTACTCATGCTTGACCTCAGTACACCATGAAGGAAGAAAAAGCTCTTATCGCACACTTTTGCACTTTCAGCACCCTTGAAAGCACTTGATACCTAACATAAATTCTTGTTTTCAGACAGAGGTCATTACCTCACCTTTTCTAACGCTTTTCGCCGCCGTTTCCCATAATTTCTCGATAACATATCCTCCAAGTCTCTACCTCGACCCTCTAATATTATCATGGAGAGTGTTATTCTTGAATAATTGTTCCTGTGTGTCTTTCATTGAAAATATAGATTGGAAATCTTGCGACGTAATTTCAGATGTTCCTCGGGGTTGTATTTCGTCCCGTTCTGTTTACATTATTTGTTATTGATCTTCCAGCTAGTATCTCCTCATACACCGGTCTTCTTGGAAATGACAGCGTCCTTTATTGACAAGTTACTACAGACGGTGACCAGACTAAGCTTCAGTAAGCTTTGCGTAAAATAAAGGATTGCTGCCCGTTTTTCCAGATGTTTTAAACATAATGTGATATAAATTCTTCTCAGGCCTCTCGTAAAACACTTCACACATCCTTAATGAAGGGAAAATGAGATCCCCACCTATCGAGTTGTTGACAGGTTCGAATTCGCCAAGCCATCTGCTAGCCGCCTGGTTAGCTCAGATGGTAGAGCGGCTGCCCCGGGAAAGACGGTGGCCCTGGGTTCGAGTCCCGAACCAGGACGAATTTTTCTTCAACTGCGAGGCCTTTCTTTCGAGGAACCCCTTTGGGTTTCCTTTGAAGCAATTTCTACGATTGGGTGGACGTCTCACTTTACCTTTATTTTAATTACTTCTCTCCCCATTGCGCGTTTCCGCAGAACTATTACTTTCACCTATCCTTATACCTTGTCGTAAGTTATTATCGAGAAATTTGGTTCATATTGGTATCTCGGCGTCCCAATCACTAGCAACTTATGTTGGCCAGATCACATGCTCAAGCTTGCGCACTCCCTTACTTCATCAGAAGACCTCTCACACTCTCTCCTCCTTCCTGTTGTCAGCTAGTCTATGAACCCTCATAGTAAGGTTCGTTACAGCGCAAGACAAAGACAAAAGAAGGTATAAAACGACGCCTTTTCTTGTGTTGCGCTGTAACGAACCTTACTATGAATCCAAAACAACTGGCCTAACCTGTCGTTTTGATACAGTCTATGCACCTTCATTTTCATGAGGCTTGAGCACCCGCCATCTGGAGCCCCTATTGCGCTTATTTAAACAAAAGCGATTCATAATCGAGCGCCAAGGTTTATCACTTCGAAATAGTGTTAAATTATTAGTATTAGAATAAAGAAATCATCCCCAGGTCTTCTATCTTTGTCACTGCACCGGAGGATCAATCGTGTTTCTTATTTTCCCAAACTATACTACTGCAATTTTCAGGTATTTATTATGCGCTCCTGTTTCTTCCAAATCGCACTTTCTGCCGTCTTTTCACTTCCAGCAGATGAGAGCGACTTCATAGATTAAAAAAAAATGTTTCCATTAATCTCTTCTACCGATCGCTATTAATGAATGGAATCGACTGCTTGAGGCACTTGTCAATCAGCGAAACCCCACAAAATTCAAAGACGCAATTGCAGTCTCTTTCATTCCATAGCTCTAGTGTACGAGTCTACAGTTTGCTTAGCGTCTCATTTTTCCGTTCTGATTACAAACTATTTCCGTCAGGCTTTCCACGTCTTTTGTTTTCTTTTGTAATGGTTCACTTATACATATAATTGATATTTGGTATGCTTGAATATGCCTTGCTTTGCCGCGCTTTTTCTTCCTGTAGTGTTTACAGTCATGTCTTATGTTTTCCCATATTTTCTTTTCTTTGTGGCAGGCATCGTAAGTGCTTCATCATCCACACTTATAAAAAAACCAATTACGGCCTTTAGGGAGAAAAATTATGTTGACAGAAATTTCCTGTACGCGACTGCATTTCACGTTTGAACTTCCTCCTGCGCACAAGAAAAAGCGAGATACGCGACTGCTAAGCTCTAATCATTCAAAATATGTCAGAACTTATTCTTTTCTGCTTTCTATATCTGCTTGCTCTTCGTTGCCAGCGTGTTGTACATTAGTCAGGAACATGAGAGGAAACACCAATTTTCTGTCCAAGCAATTGTTGCTCATAACTAACTCTTTAGTGCCTACAGAGCCCCACTCGTACTTTCTCGTTTATGTTGACGAGCGATACTGGCCGTCACACCGGGCGAACTAGTTGGTTCGTGGCGTGTTCCATAGCCCCAGTACTGTTGTTTCCTGCAAGCGCGCGTCTTCGCCAGCTCCTTTTGAAATATTGTGTTCACAGCTTTTTTTTAGTAAATAACAAAAACAACGCAAAAAAATTATATCCATGTTTTCAGATGTGCTCTAAAAAGCTCGCATTGGCATGCTAATCATCAATTTATTTTTGAAGTATTAGTTTGCTAATCATTATTACTACATAATTAGGGAGAACACAAAATACTCGAGGCTTCTTCAAGTTGCTGCTAACCGCATAAAGTACCTTTAATCCGTACATTACTTCCCTAAATGCAGCCTGGAAGTCCCTTGTAAATCCATCTGTGTAAATCTTGCGCGCTGCTTTGAGAAAATGCGGTTATTTTCTGGTGGTCGTGTCGTACGCTTCACAGAAAGAGTGGCAAAAGCACAGTGCCTTATTTGCGAAAGCTCTTCACCGGAAACTACACCAGCAGCAGCCTTGACATTGTTGACACGTGTACTCGGTTGTCTTTATCGGGCGACACGTTTCACTGCCTAACAAATGCTATCACACAGCACAGGACGCGCCTGCATGTATCGGAAGTTTCTGGGATGTTATGGATGCTTCCATCCGCTGTCTGTGACCGAACCTTGTGTAATCTGATGGCGTGTGTGCGGGACGCGAATAATGTAGAACTTTGTGGAAGGCACGCGGGTCCCAGCAATTACTCTGGAACATTCGACGACTGTTGTATAAAAGCCGACGCGCTTGACCCGCTAATCAGATTTTCGACGATCGCCGACTGTGTTCGCCGCTGTCGCTGTTCTTTGAGTGTAGCCTGTTTTTGAGGGCACACGTTCGCCCAATAAAACGCTAGCTTCGTCTTTCTCAGTTTGGCTGCTTTCTTCACAGTCACTACCACGTGACATTATTGCTGCGATACGGAGAGTTTCCCACGAGATATCTGGGTAATGAAGAAGAAACAGGATCGGCTAGCGTAGGGTAAATTTATATGTAGTCCAGCTGGAGGGTTCCATTTCTCTTGTTGGAGAAATACAGGAAGCAGGATGCGGAACCATATTTGCAACACAAGAAATACGTAGAAAGAAGTGATTTTCACGTGAACCACAAGTGGGAAAAGACATTACACATTGAATTATAGGTGAGAAGAAAAAAATCAAAGGAACTTGTGCGTTCTGTCATTTTGGTAGCCGATTTCCTTCTAGGGCGCTGATTGGAGCCAGTACCATTCACCAACTACTCTAACGCAAACATTTTGCATCTACTCAGCGTGCACGGACTCGCATCGCACAATGACCACTTCATTCGATCCTAGACCATTCGCTAACGACGCTGTTTAGTCTACTTGCGCTTTGCCAAGGCATGTTACAATTACATTATGGGCAATGGTGCGATATCTGTGTGACATAGGGTAAGGACTCAGATAATAGGGAAGAAGAAGGGCAGGAAGAACGCCACACCTAGTAACGCCACACGTAGTGGCGCTCTTTCTGTACCTTCTTTTTTCCTCTTAGTTGTCGTTGCGCCAGAACCACATTTAATGCATGAACCATCTAAGCCGACATCGCATCCTGCTGGATCATTCCTCATCCATTTTTATTCCACTTTCGAACTCTCCCAGCACAGAGTAGATTATAGCTCTGGCCGACCTCATTACCTTGACCTCAACAAATTATTATTGCGATAGCAATTATGTGGACACTCCAGGCGCATTTCTGCCGTTGCCGGTGTCGTGAGGTTCCGCATAAAGTCCGTAACGGGGTGATTATCGCCTCTAAAGCAGGCGAAGAAGACAGCCTCACGTTCAAGTAAAAATTATATGGTTTTACGTGCCAAAACCAATTTCTGATTATGAGGCACGCCGTAGTTGAGGACTCCGGAAATTTCGACCACCTAGGGTTCTTTAACGTGCACCTAAATCTAAGTGCACGGGTGTTTTCGCATTTCGCCCTCATCTAAATGCGGCCGCCGAGGCCGGGATTCGATCCCGCGACGTCGTGCTCAGCAGCCCAACGCCATAGCCACTGAGCAACCACGGCGGGTGCACGTGCAAGTAGCGCGAGACTATAACACGCTAGCGCACTCAAGCTGAGCGGTCGCGGTGTCGGTCGCCCCCGAGATCTCGCGGCACCATGGCTGACCGGCCTAAATAAACCGTGGCTATGGCGGCTATCTCTTCGCGCCGTCTCCCACAAATTCGTGACCAGGACGACCGAAGTCAGCCATGCCAGCGTCAGCGCACCGACTCTACCAAGGCGACTGACGTGGTCTCACGCGGTCCGGCAGAAATCCCGCGGTTTTAGGGGACTTTTGCCGGACCTATGCAATGCTTGTGGTCATTTTCCACGTGGTAAAATGTACTTTTAAGCGAGAGAGGGCAGGTAGCCAATTTACCACCATTGCGACTCATGCTGGTAGTGGCAACACATGATCAGAAATTGTTGTGGATCTGCGGTTCATTAAATATGTGAACACTTAGACACATTCCCCCCGCCCTCGAGTGAGGGGTAACCGTGCAATATGTTTTGGGCACTAGATTGTTTTAGGAGATAAGCAATTTCAGGTTCTAGTTGAGAGGCTGCAGAAAGAGGGACCATGTGTATAGTCGCAGACCAACATAAACTGCGTAGGCGGGATGTCACAGTTTAAAGCATGAAGTAGAAATTGCGAGCATGAGGAAGGATCCTAAGTTTAAATAAGGGAATACTGCTTTTCAGCATAATGCCAAGCTAACCCATTGAAAGAAGGGAGCGTGAAAATAATTGACAACACATGCCAAATTTTCTAGGAAAGTATGCCAAAATGCCAGTTCTTGCAAATTTAGTAAATAAGAAATACACAATAAATTTTAGGATACAGAAAGTGCCTAATAAACTGCATTGGAGATGGTTGGGCTGAATGCATCTATTGCAGGGCAAATGAGAATGCCAGTGGGAGTTTCCTCATTTTCATTTTGTATGCACTCTGTAAAACAGCACTCTGTCTCCTAGTGTAACAATGTGCAAAACAAATTTTTTTCATGTCTCATGTATCTCAGTCTTAATGTGCCATATCCCATAAGGTTGTCAGCTGCTGTACTTATAAGTGTAATGCACAGATATATTGCAGATTTCATAATGCCAGTTTTAGACTAAGGTCACATACATGCTTCTGGACAAATGTCTGCTGTTGAGAGATGTTGTTGGTAGTGTCTAAATTTTATTCACTCTTATTTTCTATGATGAAAAGGCTACTGTAACTTTATTTGATTTTGCTGCTGTATGTGCCACGTTGTATTCACAATGAAAGAGTAGTTTAGTGTTCACGGTAACATGCAATTCCTAAATTTGCAAAATAGAAACTTCTTCTACCTTTCACTTGTCTTGCCCAGTTACCTAAGTTGTGCAATGTGCGTGGTCACATTAATTAAGGTTGTTGCCTTGTAAAATTTTCCGCAGTGTACATGTGTAACTGCACAGACCGAACTCTCATGATTCCCTTGTTATTTTGCTAATGCAGGATGCAAGATTCCGGCATACCCATGTGCTGCATTCATTGGTCAAGATGCTCAGAGAATGGGGTCCCTGCACGTCGTGGTTAAACGTGAACAGTATTTTTTTTTCTCTTTGAAAGCTAAACGCCACTTGGGAGGCTGCATAAATTGGATTTTTTCAGCTGAAATGTGTACCATATCTTTTATAAACTTGAATCAATTAATATGCACGGTTCAGTATATTTATACTGTTTGATACAACCATTTCTTGCTGGCAAATGTTAACAGTGGGATATTTAACTTGAACCTATGCATGACTGCCTGTGCCTGTGTTTTTAGTAACAGAGTATGGCTGATTTAAAAACCATATTTGCTAATTTGCATACTCATATGCTACAGCAAGCCCTAATCTTACATTACCCCATCTAAGTGTAAATAATTTAAAAATTTACAATGTATTTTAAAACTGTCCACCTTTTGTGCTCAGCAAAATAGTTTAATCAACAGTTTGTTTTTATCAGGTCTCCATTGATACTGCGCTTTGCACCCGAACAATAGTAAATGTGGCATATTCAGTCTTTTGTCTTATAGTAAGAAAAGAACACATTTTCAAACTACATATTGTATAACAGAGCAGTGCCTTGGTGTTACAAAATAAAAATTTAAAGAAACGGGCATTTTAATTAGAAAATCTGCTACTCAGCACTTTCAGCCAAGAGAACTCTCGTTTCAGAAAAGAAAAACATTTAGGCTCTAAAAGATTCTACATATTTTTTGTGCTCAAGTAATCTTGTTGGAAAGAGAAAATGAGCAATAATGCTCCTGGCTTAACCCTTATTAAAAGCACGTCTATGCTTCGAAAATAGTGTTCCAATCTCAAATTTGGCCAGTTATGCCTTCCATCGTCTTTCCAAATTTTTCATAATGCTTTGCCATGACAGTGTTGTACAAAATAACAGGTGCGTTTCTTGTGTGTTTGCTCAGCATTTCATTTACTTCCCTAATTGACCTTCGCAATAGCCCTTTCTTTTTCAAGGCATCAAAACTTGAATTTTAGTTCATTGGAGCTTATTACTAAAATTTATTCCTTTATATGGCCTAAAACACTGTGAGGTCAACTTCTCTAGTTTCTTCTCTAGCAAGAACAGATTTGATCAATGCTACATTTTTAAATACGTTTGTGGGAAAGGTACAGGTTCTTGTACTTACCGATGTGTTTGGTGATCGTGCATGTTTTGATTTCATGTGATTTATGAATGTCTTGTACTCTGTATTGTAGCATGCAATGAATACAGTTATATCTTTCCTGAAAAGGCAGCATGTCTTACCAGACTGTGTTTAATGTTATACGGATCTGGAAATCGTGATAACAGTTGGTGTTGATAAACATGCTCAAAAGTGTCAAATTTTCTAGGTGATATTTGTGCAGCGAAGACAGGTTTTACAATATACACCATGAATTATTGATATGTAATCTGATCCACACTTATAGGTGTTGTGAATGCCCATCGAAGCTTCAAGGCCGGCTGTTGGACGGGGCATTTGGTCGCCGAACTTGAACCTTCTGGCACACACGAGAGATACGCGTGGATCGCTGTACATAGTAATTGAAGGCGTGTACTGCCGAACCTGCTTTCCATGCACACCAGAAATAAAAGGATGTACACCCTTCCAACACCCACATAGATGGGTGTTAATGTGGACAAGCACCCTTAGACCCTAAATTAATTTTGCTGGACACCCTTCCTCTAGGGTGCTATAATTGCACCCCAACTGTAGGGTGTAAGCAACAACACCCTTACTGTGTCCGTCTGGCGACAAACAGATTTACGCCCTTAAGGGTGTCAAAATGTTTAGTGTGTACATTACATGACATTTTAGTTCGAATGCGTTGCTTCCTGTTACTTCTTTTCCCCCACAAAAGGTCGTGTATTCAAGTGGCCTAATTAACTGTATCCTAATTAACTATGTAGGCACCGTTAAAAATTATGTTTATGAACTTCGCGCTAGCTACCACCAAAGGCCGTGAGTTCGACTCTCGACCTTCACGTTGTTCACTGGAATCCAACTTGGAGATATGGACGGTTCGCCCATATGTCCATCTTGGGTCATGGGTTTCAGTGTCTTAACTTCGCCTTAATTCACACTAACGGTCGTGGGTTCGAATCACACCAAAAGTCGAGGGATCGACACCGCCGCAGAGGTAGTGAGTTTGACTCTCGACCTTCACAATGTCGACTGGAATCCAACTTGGAGATTTGAGCGGTTAGAACATATCACCAAGTGTGTTCGACTCCAACCAAAGGTCCTGGGTAAGACTCCCTCTGAATTTTGGTGCCATGAAGTTTGGTGCGATAACGCCGGAAGGCGTAACGCCAGACATCGGATTTTTCTTCCCACGAGCCGTGTAAGGCTTTTGCCTTAAAATATCAGCAAAGTGATTTTTGCTCATTTTGCAGTGGGCGAATTTGACACCGCCAGCGCTCAGTGGCTGTTAAACTGAGAATGTGAGGAGTCAATTCCTTCTCTTTCAGATGTTTCCAGAAGTTGTATCTATAAGCATATATAAGTATAAGCACACTGGGTATTATCGTTGTTTTCCGGCTTATTTACTCGTTCGGGACTGTTATTTAGCTGAAAACATGATAAAACTCGAGATGACATTCAGGTGCACGTAGCTTATTCTATAACAAGAAGGTGCGCGTAGATTATTCATCACTAAAAACAAAGCAGACTCACTGAACTCTTGTGCCCAATCTGTTGGCTAGACGAAAAAGGGATTGAAGAATATTTCGAGTAGCTTGGCCTCAGGATGTAAAAACTGAGCGCACATTGCGACTCAGAACAAGAAATCTCAGCACCTGTGATAAGCGTATTATTATTTGGTAGACTTTTACTTTTTTGTTTGAACAATAAAAGAGCCAGTCTAACGTCTGACGCTAATAACATGCTACTTTTCAAGCCCCTGCACTATGAAATATAACAAAGCTGTACGTTTTTCAAAGAATACATCACGTGTTAATTCTCAGTTTTCGAGCCCTGGTAGCGTCATTTGACCTCGTACCCGTAACCTGTAAAATTGTAAAATTATAATTTTGTTTTTTTATCGCACTTGTGAGAGTTCTTTTCAGGCTAAATCTTCCAGGCTTGGAATGGCACCTGACATCGGCAAAAAGGTCGAAAGTCAGTGAGACCATACTAATCCAGGTACAACCAAATTAGGAAGAGCCTCTAGAGAGAGAGAGAGAGAGAAAGAGAGAAATAGAATACAGGAAAGGCAGGGAGGTGAACAAGACGCACGTCCGGTTTGCTATCCTGCACTGGCCTCCCTGGTGAAGTATTAGGCCACTCCCTCCCCAATGACTCATTCAACATTTGAGACAGGGCGTAATTGGATATCGCAGGGAGAGGTAATTGGAGATCGCAAGGAGAGGTAATTGGAGATCACAGGGAGAGGCATTCGCCCTGCAGTGGGCATAAAATAGGCTGATGATGATTATGTCAAGGAAAGGTATCTCTGCTTAATGGAAAAATGATGCAGGGCCGGAAAGGATAACTAATGCCGAATAAGAGGTCATGTTACGTTTGGCGTTTCACCATCCACACTCAGTATAGGCTACGTGGCCCTTTCTTTATTGAAAACGGTGCCATGGAAGCAGTTTCTCCTAATAAGGTCAGTTCATCTTCCCTGCGGAAATCAGCAAAATTTTAACGCCGCATATCCTGAAACAACGGCAGAAAAAAATCGCCCTAAACCCACGACGATTGTGATAATAATAATAATAATATTTGGGGTTTTACGTGCCAAAACCACTTTCTGATTATGAGGCACGCCGTAGTGGAGGACTCCGGAAATTTTGACCACCTGGGGTTCTTTAACGTGCGCCTAAATCTAAGCACACGGGTGTTTTCGCATTTCGCCCCCATCGAAATGCGGCCGCCGTGGCCGGGATTCGATCCCGCAACCACGATTGTGATAGTCTACATAATGGTGCGAAGGACTGCACGCTGACAGCGCCCCCCCCCCCACTGCAGCTTCCCCTACGATAAGCTACACTGGCCCTCTTTCGCTTCTGATTACATTACACGCAAACGCAGCATGGGATGAATAGTGAGGCAGACAATGCTATCTTAAATGAGTACATCCCTTGCATATTTTCCATCAAGTTTATCCGATCTGGAGAGAGTTCATTTCCAATCGGAAAACATTTCCAATGCAATAATTATAAAGAAAGCACCATACGTGGAAAAACTTAGCGCCCCTGCACTCTGTACAGATGGTGAACCAGCAAAGCTGAAATATGCGGCCCCGGTGTTTATCGCTGGGTTAATTCTGACGGCCCATTAAAGCCTTTCTCAATTATTGGTTGCGTCTTTGTGTTTCTTAATGAGGTTACACATACGTTTGGCTTGCGTTTATCACAGTGTTTATTTGAAATTTCACGCATTGCGCTTCGCATAAACCCGATCATGGAGGTGGGCAATGAGCAGTTTATTGTGTTATTCAAGCAGGTTCATCAAGGCCTTTCTGAATTATGTTACGCATTTGTATTTCGTAATGTGTTAATCTTAGTGTTTATGACTCCGTTACGCACTCTAACTACCAAGTAACACACCTGGGCGACACATTTAACTTAATTAAAGGCAGAGACACATTTCTGAACCTATTGAGAAGCCGGAGAGAGACTGCTGCGCGCACGCTCTGCTGCGGGAGGGAAAAGGCATCACTATCGGCGTAGCCAATGGCGCGCCACACCTTTGCTGCGAGATAGTTATGTCACCATTATATTGTCTTAACCCTGTCCCCCTTTGTGCCCCTTCTCCGCAATAATACGTAGGCAAATGTGTATGCTTTAAATGCATAAGCATTTCTATGCCTGTACTTAACGAGAAATTTGTCAGTACGTCACGTAAGACGAATACGATAGCTCATACCCCCCATAAACAATGGCTCATACCCCCGCAATAGGGTTTCTGTGGTCGGACCACGAGTGTTTCGCCTGGGCATATACAGGTTCGCTGTAAAATATATATTAAAACGAGTTGTTAATTGGTTCCTAAAACTAATGCCTTTCTTTAACTACCTGGCCATAAATTGAGCTACCCTATTCTGATTCTGCACTTGTAGCTGTGCTCGCCTACATTTTACGTCAACCACGCACACTATGGTACATGAGCACTCATGTCTTCACCTCTTCGTATTAATGTACATTTTTGTTATTATGTATGACCTGCGAGATCGTCTAAACAAAAATAAAACAAAAAGCAGAATCTTCTGAAACCATCACAGGCACACTATCGACTTGCAGCACTGAGTATTATACGCTTCGCCGTTTCTTGAACGTCCGCGGGTGTCGCCACCACCTGCTTCAAAAACTTGGATGCGAATGCAAAATAAGTAAATCAATAAATAATGTAACGCCAAGAAAGTTCATTCCAAGAAATTTCCGCCCATCCAAACATGTTTATTAGAAGTGTATGTACACGTAAAATGTCGCGGTAATAACATAGCTGCACGGTCAGGCCATCTCAAAAAATAATAGACGCTTGAACTTATATTAGAGCATGCTATTTCTTCCTGAAATGGCATTAAGCGTAGAACGTCATTTGTGAATATCTGCACCCGAGACGTTTAGGTTATTTCCAGGCATCAAAAACCGTCAACATTAACATGAAGAAATTTTTTAAAAATTAGCAGACGTCGGCACATTGTCTAGCGATGAATAAGTTCACTGCGACAGCAGCAGGTTTTCAAAGTGGGCACCCGCCCCTCTTCAGTAACAATGTCATCGCGAGAAATGCAACGAAGTGTCCTCGTCTAGAGTTTGGTTTGTTGCGGCGTCATTAAAAACTGCATACACGCCATCAAGTTCAGGATCTGTGCCAGGCACGTACCCAGGATTTTTTTTTTCGAGAGGGCTTGGGGGGGGGGGCAATCCCGAAGTTAACTTTTCTATGCAAATGAGGGGCGCGTCTACTTTTACTAGTAATAACGTAAATAATTCCTACCGTTTGCTATAAAGGCGCGTGAAGTCGCAAAACAGAAATGAAATAAGGTGTATCTCACAAGTACGCCTTTGAAATACACCTCTGCTATACTTGGCAAACCAGGAACCACATCAAATTGACTCGCGCAGGAAAGAAACGCAGGAAGGACACAGCCAAGAACAAGTAAACGAGCAAAAGCGGAAAATTCTCCAGTACTTTTCCCGTAGCAGCTAATGCTACGTTCAGAAATGCGGGATTTTTATGGCTTCATGATCTGCTCAGGTTCACTATGTTTTTACAATCCTTCACGGGAGTACAAATGCAATCGTCGCTTTAACATTGGCCACATGTTACAGACGTTAGTCAGATTGTGTAACACTTAGCCGCAAATCACGTCACAATCACGCGCAGAACCCAACAAACCAAGAGTCCCATAAATTCCCTTTGAACAGAAGCCGATGGAATCTCACTGCTGTCGTCATACACACAGCTACTCGATTCCCACAAACGCGTTGGTTCATCTGGGACTGCTTTGCGGAATCTCAAACAATTTCGGATAGCCAGCTTCCTGCAAAATCCTGTATGATGTTTCGCATGACATCGATTCCTACACTGCACGGGACATTTACAATTGTTTATCTCGATGAAGTCGAGGTGTAGTAGTTCGAAGAAAATGTTTGAGTACGTTCGCACGGCCATATGATTTTCTCTGTATCGGAACTTCGCAACATCCTCGTACCTCGCAACATCCGCTGTTATTCTAAAACTGGTACAGCGCAATATACAAAGGAAGAAGCAAGCCGAGCTGTTGTTTTAAGGCGAAGCTTTCTTTGCCTCTTCCTTCGGCTTTCCCCACTGATGCTGCTGCTGCTGCTGTCACGCACACCGCGTCGGGGGATGGCTCAGAGCGTGATGACAGGCGCAAGTAAGAGAGGAAAAGCGACGGGAGAAACTCGTTTTCACCCCACCATGTCGAATGTCCACAATGCCCTCTGGAGCTCCCTGGCCGTCGCCACATTAGCCGCTTGACAGCTGTAATTATCCGTGACTCCCCTCAGAAGCATTGCAGAAACTGCAGCACTTCCTTTTCTACTAACGCGCGAGGCCAGAGAGGACGCAGATAGAACTGTAGAGCCGAAGAAGGAGAGGTAGGAGAAGAGGCAGTTCCCATATGAGAGAGGAAGGGAGGTGACGCGCAGGCAAGGAAACCCTGACTACTATACGACGGTGGTTGCGGGGAAACTGGATAAGCTTAAGTTCAAGGTACGGTGCAGTACGTTGCTGCTATTTCTGAAAATCAACACCATGCAAATAAGCGGACAAACTACGCAGGGCGTGCAGAAGTAGAGCCGCATTAATTAAAGCGCACCGCAGAGTCCAAGCGACACTACGGAAGCGGTCGACCGTCAAGTCGGCATTTCTGTGGCCACTGCGTTAGCTTTGCGGCTATGGGATTACTAGAGGCCGTGGATTTGATTCCAACGGCGGCTGCCGTATTTCGACGGCGGCGAAATAGAAAACGCTTGTGCACTTAGATTTTGGGACACGTTAGAGAACATCACGGTGCCAAAATTAATCCGGAGTCTGCCACTACGGCTTGCCTCAAGATCCGAGTGTGGTTTTGACACGTGCAGCCCTATAATCCAATTCAAGTTTAATACTTCTGCCACAATGCGATGTACCATGTGACGTGAGGAAACGACAACGCTGAAACCTCTCAGAGGTTATAAAATATGGCGCACAACAACTCCTCAAGCAAACACATCTCCCTGTGTGTTCTGTGTACTACGCAGACAAACAGCAGTGATGCACGCAAGGGAACGTTTAACATCAACCCACCACTCTCGTATTAGCCTAAGCGTTGAAGAAATTAAGCTTTAGCCGTCAACATTGCCGCTAATTATCGTCAATCAAAGCACCCACCACGGAAAGCTTCGCTTACATCGATTCCCACTGTGCGTGGAATTTGCGTATTTTTTTACACCTGAGTCTGAGTAACTTTTCTGTACGTCCTCCACACATCATTTTGACCACCCTATTCCTTGCTGTTGTGGTAAAGTTTGGATATTAATGGCACACACCTTTCAGGTAAGTGTAACTGGAACCTCGATGATGCGGTGCCGTTACGTGCAATTTCCTTATGTGAACGTTCGCGATCGGGAACACGAAGAATGACCCAATACAGCTACGCTTCCTTTTAGAAGTGCTTACGTTCCCGGAAAACACTATATTTTGGCAACAATTTTCAGTACATCGTCAAACTGCAAGTGTGAGACACGTATTCTGGCCGCTCATTCACTGTAAGCAGGAAGTGCGAGACGCACGCGATCTAGAAGAGCGGCGGCCCGTCTTCGCCACAATATTCCTCCACCCGTCTCACGAGAAAACGTCGGCGTGCACTCACTTTCCTATTGTAGTACCAGCAAATCACCTCCCGGGTCGTCGCACGCCATATCGACAGCTATCGCCACCAACGCCATTGCAATGAGCATCTTCCCTTATCGGTTACATCCCAAGTGGGGCGCTATAACGTAAAACTATTCCAAACTTTTCTATTCCGATTGTGCTATCAGCCCTCCACGATTCGTCAAAAACTTTTTTTGACCAACCCCACTTCAACTGTCTGTCACGCGACGTCACGAAAACCGAGATACTTCTCAATCTGATATGACGTGTACACACTGATTATGCATGATTTGACAGACAAAAGAAAACCACTTATTTCTGATTCGACCCCTTTTCGACATTAGCCCTCAGCTATTAGTAAAAAGATTTCCGGCTGCACCCACTTCACCTGCCTGTCACGCGACGTAACAAAACCGCACAAACTCACTGCGTCAAAGTGACGTGTACGCGATGAAGATGCATTAATATGCCGAACAAAACTTAATTTTCTTCGGAACGGCCGCATGCTGCCCCGTTCCGAAAGGAATAAAAGATGGCTGCCGCCAATCGCTGAGACGCTGGCTACTCGCACCTGCCGGAGAGCATGGGTGTATTTGCGTATAATAAAACTTCTTGCGCGGCCGTGTAACGTTTTCGAGCACTTTCGGCACGTTTACCACCTCATTCTGCCAACTCTTCTTTGCTGAGGGTCAGCTTTAGCGTCATTCTTAAGCTTCCGTTGCATGCCACCGCGATTTTCTACCAGCCACCACAAGCTAAGTAAGGGAAAGCCGACCAATCGCAGACGCCGGCACCACCCTATTCATCCGGTTGTCGATTTTCAGTGCCCTGGCTTGGCCCCAGAGAAGCCTTCTCCACTTGAGCGTTCTCCTCGCCTCTTGTCAGCCAATTAGATACGACAAGCCGCTCAGTGTAGGCAATGTTATTCGTTTTTCAAGCAAACAAAAGTGACCTCCTATGAAGGAGGAGAGCGTTTGATTCGTCTGTTCAGACAACCCTGCGGCTGACTGCCCGGTGCTTGCGTCGGTGGCTACGCAAATTTGACTTCAGGAGATTGGAATAGAAACATATTGGAATAGTTTTACGTTACAGGGCCCGTGGTGTAGTGCTGTTGGAAGCGTACTGCACGTTTTCAATAGGCGATAACCCAAATGAATCTCCTTTCCCTGCTTCAGACGGCGCGAAGTCATGTTTCACTCTCGCGCCATCGCCGTCTTAAAACACAACGTAACAGGAAAACGACAATGTGCGTCTCAGTTCACTCTGACCCCACCAGCTAAACGCGTGTCGGCGATCGTGCCGCAATAATTCGTGCCTATTGGGCATGTAAAAATTTCCTAGGGTAGCCAACCAGACCCTTGACTGGTAAACATCCCTGCCTTCCTATATTCCTCTCTCTCTCTCTCTCTCTCTCTCTCTCTCTCTCTCTCTCTCTCTCTCTCTCGCTCCTGTCAAAATGCTCCCTTTCGAAGAATCCGCTGATCCAGGCCGAATTCGAAGAGCACAAACGTAAGCTTGGCGACAACGGGCATCTTCGGCCGTTCAGGTCCTACCAAATCGGGGCATGTCGGCGTCTCATGCTGCACCGATTTATGCGACGCTATTTATTACGTAGATGACAACTGTAGTTGAATCTGTCATATTTCTGAGTTGACCAAACTTGAGTCTGTCGGTTGAGCCTGTCAAACTCTGAAACCTACAAGATGTCTTCGTAAGACGCATGCTTTCGCATTCACTATTGAGTTGTGTTTGAGTCTCGAGGATCTTCTTCCGCAATCGTTGAAACATTTCAGGGTTCTTCTAGAAGCGGTTTTGTGGCGAATAGCGCGTACAAATTTGCCGCATGCATTCTGTTGGAGCCATGCAATCGTAGCTTCTGCTGTTTCCAGGTTTGAAGCCATCACTTCTCTACTGGTGTCTACCACAACAACGTCTCTTTTCACACGCAGAAGGTTCATTACTGAGTGCGATTAGATGAATTGTACCTGTTGCTGACATTGTGTTGTCATTCCGAGAAATACTAGTGGCACAACAGTTAACTCTCGCAGCTTTGCTTCTGTAGCTAAAGTAGGCTATACTTACTAAAAGGGCAGCCATAAATGTATTTTCTATCTTCTCATACATGAGCGCTGTAGCTCACCGCTCAAGCGTATTTGCTTGAAAAGTAGAGCGAATACTTTTTGTATGTACACTAGGGCGGTTCTTCATGCTGGACGATACGAAGATCAAACCATGTTCTGGCACTGCCGTTCAGGTATTTTTGCATGTTGAGCTCTCCCGATAATATTTGCGCACGAAAGATTTCTTTCGCAAGCCAAGTCGTATTAGTCAAGTCATGCTTCACTTCATTTCATTTTACTACCATAAAGACCCCTCTAAACGTGAGGGAGGTACTACGTAAAACGTCGGTTACAGCAATTACTTAAAACATTGAATTTGAACGTTGGAATTCAAATAGAAAAAACAAAGGTGTAAGTAACAAACTTTGATGTAATCAAAAAGAGAAAAGACAATATTTTCATGTAATAAACAGATGGATAGGTGTAAAGAAAAAAATAATTAATAATAAGCCAATTAAAATGTTAAAGTGGAATTTATTATCAGAGGAACGCGTCAACACGATAACATTACATCAAACAGCCAAATGTGAAATGACGGCCTTTGTAAACGCTTCTGAGCATGCATATATAATAATGGCAGTGATGTGATGGGGAAGGTTTCTACACCCTGTGGCTGCATGAAAAAAAACTAAAGCGGCAGAGCTTAATGTACGGGCCCGGTCGGGCGACCTGTAGGGAGCGACCTACACATCGGGAAAAGCGTGAAGAAGCTATAACATAAAGTTCACATTGCAGCGAAGTATAAAAGGTCTTGTAAAATAATGACGGGCTTGCAGTGCGACGACGAAATGAGAGAAGTGATAAATGTGATTGCGCTTTCAGTGAGGAAACTCTGATAAGGTATGATATGGGGGGGGGGGGAATGAATCTCATGGCGTTATTTTAACAGATTAGTATTCGTTGGCATGGTGAGACCGATGCGGGCACCATATGTTTGATACAGATTGCAATTCAGTTCTTACCAGTTACGTGTACGCGAGTAACATTACGCGTAATTGTGCATGACGGGTGCGATGCTTTAACGGACCAATGATTTAATTAGCTGAGAAAATCACGTCAGCTGCATGCGTACACCAAAGAAAGGTCATTGGATACGATGTCACCAAGCTAGTTCAAAGAGGACGCGTATTCAATTGGTAGGTTATTGGATTATAGATTATTGGATTTCAAAGGCGGATAAAATGCAGTACTTTGCGTTCTGCGGGAATACGCTTTATATTTCATTAATCAAACCAGTCTGGCACTTGGTTAAGACCCGATCGGAGGGCATATTTGTCTGATATGTGCTGTAATTGACCAGTCATCGGCAAATATTTGAATGTAAAAATACATGTGCTGCAGTGGATCGTTGATATAAATGAAGAAGAAGAGGGGGCCGCTGACGGACCCTCGCGGAACGCCTTCACTTATTAAAGGAGGTTCGACGACACCTTATTTACTATAACAATATGAGAGTGGTTGGGTAGAAACTTTATTCTGGCCGAAAATATGCAGGTGTGGTTAAAAAAGTGATTTTAGTATCAATGGCTGGTGCGGCATTTCTCCAAAAGCTTTTGCATAATCCGAAGCGATAGCGTTGGTTTCAAGGTGACAGTCGAGGTTCAAATTCAAGTCTTAGGTTGAAGGTGGCTGGTTGTATCTCACAGGAGTGGCCCCCGTGAATCCCACGCTGTGAAGGACGGGAAAAGTTGTCTGAGTCAAGAAAATTTGCCATATGAGAATAGAAGGCGTGTTTCATAATTTTGCTTGAGATTCTTGTTAAAGAGATGGGACAATAGTTTAATGATGAATATTTTCTGCCTCACTTAAATCTTGGAACAGCCTTCCCCGATTTACAGTCATTAGGCATGCTGGACAAATACGGCAAGGACAAATACTCTGTCGAGCTATGTTTTGTGTTTTTTAGCACCTTCGTATTAGTAATCTCAGCTCCAGAGGATGAAACGAAATTCATGTTGCACAACATATTGTAAGATTAAAATCAGCGAGGCACGTTGATTTCAGGAGTAAAAACTGAATAAATCAATTAAACATATTAACGCAGTCAACGCCGGAACGTGCTTAGACTGGATCATTAGATAGTATAATGAAGTGTGCTTTCTGAGAGGTAATTACTTGCCAAAACTTTCTGTGGTTCTCCTCTAACCGTTTAGGTAAATCCCTGTGTAGAAACGAATCCTCGGCAATGACTACGGCAGCTAAATAAGCTGCCTTCCTGGCACGATACTTCTCCCATGCACAAAGAAGTTTCCTTTGTTTGGCGGCACAATAATAACGTTTCTTTCTTGCTTTCCATGCGTTTCGAGTTGTTGGCACATCGTGGATTATCTGGGTTAGTAAGAATTGTAACTTTAGAGATGAATGGTTTCCCTAGAAATCAACCTAGAAATCAACCAGCTTACATTAATGAATTGGTTTGGAAAGTTGTACTTAAGAACTGGACAACAAACTGCAAGTTTCGCCTTAATTGCTTCACAATTTCTACGTTCATACAAAATATTAGTATTCACATGGGCTTGGCGCAAAGTGGGATCAAAGTTCAAAGACGCTTCTAGGGCTTTGTGATCAGTGAATTTGCCAGGAATGTGAAAGGTAATAGGTTGTCAAGTGTAGCGGCAATATTAGTTAAATTATCTTAGCACAGTCTTGCACTATACGTGCTGGCCCAGTAACAAGTTGAGTGAGGTTGAGGCTCGTGCAGACGTCCAATAAGTTTCTTGTTTCAGGGTTTGAATGCAGCGATAGGGAGCTTGTGTGATTCCAGGTATATACCTGAGAAATTAAAGTGACCAAGAACAATACTTGAGCTTTACAATATGTCGAAGTGACCTAGCTTACGCTGCTGTTAAGCTCGTATGAAAATTCTGGGCTATTATTGTGAGCTCGGTAACAGACACCGATTACGGCAGACTCAGGAGGGGAACGTCAAGAGCAGGCAGCAAACTTCCAGGTTCGACGCAACGTTAAAGGCAGACAACGATAACTGTTGGCCTGCAGCGATGAGGACGCCTCCGCCACGGCGGTTATCGCAACCTTGATGGGACAGATTAAAATTGGGCAAGTGGGCTATAATTTCAGAATCAGTAATGTTATCTGTCATCCATGTTTCGATTAGTATCAAAATGAACGAAAGAAAACGCGTTTTCTGGTTTTGGCAGAAAGCTGTATACGTTAGTGTTAATTACGAATATGAAAACATTATCATAATGGCAAAGCCTTTAGCGCAATTCAAGAAGAGAGGGACGTACCAACTAGCCCAAGGATCGGCCTTGAGGTAAACATTACTCCATTGTGTTATTCAAGGTTATTGCTCTTTTTTACACTTATTGTTCCAGGATTGCTCTTCTTGTTTAACTGTGTGCTATGCTTCATCAGAAATGTGGTGCTTTCAGCCAATAACGAGTGTTTCGTCCTAAAAGGTGAATAGAACCGGTTGCGCTTTAGCGAAGACAAGCAAGTGCTTTTGCGCATTGCGGACGAAGTGCGAGAAATCATCCCTTTCAACGTAATTAGTTCCTTTGAACTTGCGGCCTCGTTACAAAATAGATTCCTTTGTTTACAAATTTTAATCTTGATGATTATGGCACGGCAACACTCAGCAATGTGATGACCAAGGCAGTGTGCACGATCTATTTGTTTCAGTTCTAGGCTTATAGGTAGGTATAGGTAGGTAGGTTAGGTAGTATAGGTAGGTTTACGGCAGTCACGAACTGCGGCCATGATTTGGAGGCGTTAGTGTAAGGACAAATATCAAGATTGTGGCGTGAAGGATTTTCAGCATCCTCTAGGCGTGCCTCCACATTTCGAACCATGCATTTCACTTGGACATTGTCTTATCGAATAGTGCCCATTTGAGACTAAATGGGAATAAGTGGCTAGTAATACTTTCCCGGGATCTGCCGCCCGTTTGCTTAAATCCGTTAATGCTTTCCCACCTATATAAAGATCAAGGGCCTACGCAAGTCGCGCATCATCATTTCTTCACGTATCGACTGGTCAAAGTACAGGTTACTCGCACAGAAGCGCTGTCGAGAAAATGAAGAAGGTTCTCGTGAAAACCTAAAAGGCATAACGAAGCTGCTACTCAAAACGCTGCCTGTAATTTTACACCCTCATCACAGTTTCGCAATTATGAAGCGGAATTCGAGCGCCTCCGAGCAATCCATCGTCATGCTGAGCGGCAGTATAGGTGCACAAAATTCATCCACAACTTGAGGGAGGCGAGAACGGCAGGAGAAGATTCAGTGTCAAATCAATTCACCCCAATCTCTAAGATGGAAATCTTTATGCGAGTCGCTTGATCCACACAAGTCTATCACAAATATGTGGCCTACGAACATTGCCACAGCAGCATTGCCCCTTTCAAGTGCCTTGCTCTCGACCAAGGTCGTCGCGAAATAAAAGTACCAGAAGACTTCTGCGCGAGGGCTGCCGGTAAGGGGTCGACATTCACCACGCTACCCAGTAATAACACCGGTCGAGGTACAAGTAACCAGCGTCGCAGCAACTGGTTGGCAGCGGTGTGATACGCTACCTTGGGTCCCAACATACGCCGACGAGATTTTGCCTTCTTCAGCGGCACAGATGAAAATGGCGTGAAGGATTGCCTACCACCATACGAAGTACTGAGTACACATAGAAAACGCGATGACGCAGCTAAACTCGCGAACGTGGTCATCTATTTTTCTGGAGTGGCCAATCACTTTTTACGGAATCACAAGTGCGACAGAATTTGGACAGAATTTTCGACAGTTTCAAAGATGTCTTTGGTCGGCATGCTGCGCGCAAGCTTCGTGCGAAACAACGGTTGCGTGGTCGCACGAGACAAAGGGGTGAAAGCTTCACCGGCTGCATTGAAGATAGAGAAGGCGTTTGCCGGCGCAATAATCCGGCTATGCACGAAACTGGAAAGATAAAGAATGACATCAAAGGCATAGAGGATGATGCCTTGTATATTTTCTAGGAGGAAAACTCTTAAACGGTTGACGAGATCCTTACCTTGAGTCAGAGCTACAATAAGCTCCGCAAACAGGGTGGAGGAGGATGTACAGTGCATAACCGTATAAAACTTAATTTCAAAAACGTTATGTTCCAATATGGTTGTTTTTTTTCTATTCTAATTATTCATCAAGGTGTAAGGACTGTTGGGACTGTCGCTGAGTGGTGCTGCGACTTGTAACACCGATCCATTATACAGCACATTTTGAACTGGATGTGGAATGATATGCAAGCCCCGAGTAGCATAAGGATCACATTTGACTTATTTGTGCACAGGTGTTTATGTCTAAAACGAAACATTGTTTCTGGAATTGTTCTAACGCCAACGCTAAAACGACCTTCCGTAATGTTTGCTGGCAGTGGCTCTACAACGATTTTTTATCTCAACACAACAAGGAAAAGCCAGACAGGATACTAATTAAAACGCTGCCCAACTGTCAAGATGGCCGCGGGAAGTATCCCTCTAGGTGTTTAGCCATCATGTCAGGGAGAAGACGTTTGCGCTGCCATATATAGACCCATGCTTGGTTCCTTAGCGCCTCAAGAAGTCATTGCGTGAACCAACGAATGTTTGGTTTCAAGCATAGCTCGACGAAACTGCTGACTCACTTCGTCTCAGGCTGCTGTAGTAACCGCTCCTAATAGTATATTGCATTCTTTTACGGAGTACAGTGTACTGCCATGCTGAAAAGTACACGGGAGTGCAGACCACAGGCGAATTTTCTTCCTCGATAGTGTACAATAGCCGAGGCTTGTAAGACAAGATTGTTCTTTGTGGTGCTGGCAGCTTTCTACACACCTGTACCGTACATTGACATCAACATCATTTTAGCTAGAGAGCCAGCAAAGTGAAAACCGCGCATTAGAGTGTTCCCTTCAATAGCGGATTGCACTGTGCATTCCATCTATTTCCTGCGGCATTACTACCTTCGCTGTAGAAAATAATATTCATTGGCTGCCAGAAGTGCTCTTTTGGTAGCACACTTGCTATAGTTATCAAAATCTACGCACGGGCCGGACGCCGACATGAAGGATACGCTGTGCAACTCAAAGCAACTGCAGGAGAGCATTCAATCGGATCATTTAGAAACGAACTTTGAAAGTAAGATCTTCCATTAAGCTTCGCTCACTCGCTAAGGAAAGTGCATAATGAAGTTTCATTTCTTCTCAGGGATGTGCTAATGGCCTGCTATTTTGGAAAGCACTAAGACAGGGTCGCTTATTTTATACTGTATATTATTAAGGTAATAATAGGTCGTTAATGCTTTTAGTGCGTATCACGAGCACTAAGGCAGAATAACACGGTAGAAATTCTGCAAATTTTCGCGCACTCGTACCTTTATCAGGCAGCACTGAGCACAAGGTATGCAGTTCTATAATTTTTTATTCTCTTTACTGACAGATAAATTTTAAGTACTCCAAAATCACGCTTCTGCATAACCAAAGTATCTTTAGCGTTAACTTTTAGCCAATATAATACCTGTCATGTTATATCAGTATCGTTATAAGAGAAGCAAGGTAAGAGTAACAACAGAAATTGACATTGTGTGTGCGTTTTTTTTTTTTTGTTGCTCAGGGTATCGTCAAGGGCATTTATTTAAAACTTCACTAATATCCATTTCTCTCGTTGAAAACTTGAAATTGAAAGATATGAACCCAAAATTACTACTCATCCTGTGCCCACTGACATGCTTCGCAGACACAATGGAAGACGGTGAGGAAAAAGGCAAGTTTCTGAATGTCATAATGTCATAATACTTGCGAAAATCCATAAGCGCTTTGGCAGTTAATAGGACTGAGCAATGTAGCCAGCGCTAAACATAGGAAAGTGATGTATTTAATGAAAAATCGCTGTTTCGAACAACTACCACACCAGCCGTCATATTGCATTGTTATTGGATATATACTTTATAAGTTTTCTGTGAAACCTGCCGTATACTCCTTTTTCAATTTGATTTCTGAAAGACGCGTAAGTTACCTGCATGATGAATAGCAATATTAAAGAGGCTAATTAAATAGACACAATCATTATCTTTCAGGGTATTTCTTTACACGACACGTGTGGAAACAGCGAATTTCAGTCGTAAGAGTAGCACAGTCAAACCTGCCGATCAGAAACACTGAGAAGAGCAACACCTTTGTGATACCCGTAGCCAAAGTATGCTAAAAAATGCATTGACACGGAAGCTAAAATATAACAAGAGTTTCAGTGTAGTGCCTATGCCTATTGTTCCACACATTTTAAGGACGGTACTCCCAAAAGTGCTACTAGAGTTTGGATTTCAGCTTCATGTATTTCAGCTTCCAACATGTATTACAACGTAAACGCCTAAAAGTTAATTAGGGAATATCTTTATTTAACTATCTGTACGCTGCGTGTTCTCGTACAACTAATGTCCATGTCTTCGTGTAATCCACCTAAATACGCTGAATCGCGCTATATGCACCATGCGATTAAAAAAAAGATATCTACGAAGTCAAAAACGCACGGGCTATGTGAATAAGGCCTCTAAAATAAACGTTCTGGCGTGTAGAAATTAGGAACTCCTGATACACATAATTGGGAGTTGTAATGTCATATGTGCATGCAAGAAATAGTCGCCGATACAACTCTAGCTGTTGCCATAAAACTAGTGTGAACACAATCGTGAAAACAAATAAATAATGTTCAACTAGTTCTTACCATTGCAATGTGCTTTTGTGTGTAATTCGACGTGACAGTAACCAGAAAAAGTTCACGCCCCCTTTGTCTTCGTTGTTTGCGCTGAAGTGATTGGGAATCTATACCAACTAGCCAAATTTACAGTTCTTCTGAATTTGCAATGAAGTTTCTCGTCGCACTATGGCGTGTCCAAACGCGTCCAAAAGCATCCAAATGGTGGCCGGTTTTCGAATATAGGGCAATGAAATGCTGCATCAAGTCATTGCGATAGCCGAAACATGGCGGCCTCTCTAGCATCACCAAATAGAAGTCGAGCTCAGTTTTCAGTCAGACAAAATAACTGAAACATGTTTCGAAATGTATTTTAGAAATTTTAACATTTTTGAGCTCTCCGTGTATTTCACAGCAAAATATAAAACTAATTTGTTCTCGTTTTATTATTCCCGCAAAAAAAAATAAAACTTTTTTTTTTCGTTGGTGTAGATTACACTGTTAGCAAAGCATGACAAAGTCCCTCAATTTCTTTAAGGATTAAGACCGCTGGGAAAACGAAGTTTGATCTCAATGTGAAGCAAAGTATCCCCGTACAATATTCATGTACTATATCTTTAGACAATTGATTCTTCTGGCCGTGATAATCCTCAACATGCCTTTAATAAACAGCCAACCTGATATACCTTTGTCTTTTCTGCAGGATACTACGTTTGTGACACCGACGTATGTAAAGAGCGGGGTGAGGATTTTGCTTTTCCTTTAGCTCTACGCTTTATCAAGGCGTAATCAGGCTTAAAAATTCCTATACCATATGACACTGTCTGATAAAAACCGGTTCTTCCTCTCGCTATTCTGTTAAAATATGTCTGCCAAGCACTATCATTCGTTCGTGGCAGTAAATACGCGGTATGTGCTCACAATGACTGCTAGCTATGGAAAAGTTGCAATCCTGAAGTTCAGTTATAGCAATGCTCTCTGCATTTCAATATACTTCCCGTCCTTGTGACAGGCTGCAATAACTCCACATCTCGGTAACCCAAGTACTAAAGTTTCTTCTAACTTTACTTATGCTTCTGAAACCAGATATGCTGGCTTCAGAAGCAGTCCAAGTTCCTAGTTCATTACTGATTCAATTCTGACGTGACCGGGCCAATAAGTTTCTTCTCGTCTTAATTTTGCTTCTCAAGCCGACAAAACGAGCTCACTTGCAGCAGGAATAGTGGCGTTCCCTCGCTGCTGCCACCTTCGTTGTGGCTTGCCATCTGAGCTATGGTGGCATAGACGACTATATGTAGAAAGTAACGAGACTGTACATAAGGAGCATTACCAGGCAGCTATTTGCCTTGAAACTGAAACACTAAACTAGGCAGAGCCGAATGTTCAGAGCTCCGCTCCTACGTACAGAACACTCGTAAAGCGTGGGGAGCTTGGTTTCAACACTTTGGTTGCTCCTCCAAAACCACCTTATGACGAATCAGAACACACCTACGACCTGATTGCCAACTAGAACCTTACATGCACATGACCATTTCCTATGGTTTGGACATAATGCTTTCGTTAATTCGGGAACAAAACTGCTGAAGGCCAACTTGCAACGATATCTTGAAAAGTGTAAGAAGCATAGTAGATCTTCTCAAAGAGTCAGCGCTAAGTAAAAAATGTTTGATGGTTACCAAGAAAGTATTAGTGAAGTGTTTAGGCAACTTTAATAAGCTAGATAATTGAGCGATTTGCTTTTTTGGACAAGCGCAAAGAAAAACGAAGAAGAAAACGGAAGCTACTTTCTAAGAATGACGAATCAAGTGAGCACTTCTACATTTTCATTCAAAAAAACATTTCGCTCAACGCTAAAGGAAAATCTTTATTTCTTTTCATTTATACTCCAGCAAATCAAATGAGCGATTCGATAGACACGTCCATTGAACCCTGCGACGATTTCTACGCCTACGCCTGTGGAGGTTGGAGGAAAAAAAACAGTGACAAACTGAACGGACGATCATCTTTTGGCATTATACAGATGCTTAGTGAGAACCTCCGGCAAAGCCTGAAAAGTAAGCTGTCAGTTCGCTTTCTTCCTATTTAAAAAAAAACACATTTCTCTTTCTATGACTATGTTCTTACGCTTGTACACTCTGCCTGATATGTTATATTTGAGTTCGAAAGCCATCACCCTTGATGCTTGCTAATATGCTAAGATGTATTCCTTCACAGAGAACGGAGAAACCTTTCATATAGACTAAATAGAAGCATTATTTATTGTTACTGTTTCAATCAATTGCTTCATGCCTTGTTGGGCTTTGTCCATATTTGTGTGCAAGAGTGTTTCTAAGGAACTTTAACTTTGACGGATCAAATCTCAGCTCCAGCGAAGCTAGTAGCTGTTTCTTTGGGCAGTTGCTATGAGAATTTTACTTGCCTGTAATTAGACCACTATAGATAAAACGCTGCCGCGTAAGATGTTTGCAAGCGCTTACTTGGACTTTGCAGCAGAGGCTGTATTTAACCCAAACATGTTTAAATTCACGTGCACATCATCCATATTGTTCTCCCATTCACACTAAACTTCATTTTGGTGGATTTCATAATGCTTCTCGTACAACTAACTAAATTCCACGACATTTTTGAAAACACACTTGTAAGGCTCTGCAGCACTTGTATAAGTTATTTTTCAAAAGCACGCTGCAGTAGGAGACTCAATTAATTTTGACCACCTCGGACTCTCTAAGTGCATCTAAATCTAAATACACTGGAGTTCTTTTTTTTTTAATTTGGCCAACATTGCAATGCGGCCATAGCGGACGGGATTGAACCCGCGAACTGCTCAATAGCTAAGCGCCGTTGCCATTGGAGGATCCTGGCTAGTTGTGACGAGCGTACCAAGGAAGACGTGGAGTTATCATGCCATAATATTACTGCTGTCGGGTGCCTGAGAATCGCCTTGAAAAAATAAGTTATGGGGTTTTACGTGCCAAAACCATAATCTGATTATGAGGCACACCGTAGTGGAAGACTCCAGAAATTTGGACCACCTGGGATTATATAACGTGTGCCTAAATCTAAGCACACGGGCGTTCTCGCATTTTGCTCCCATTTATATTCGGCCGCCATGGCCGGGATTCGATCCCGCGACCTCTTGCTCAGCAGCCCAACACAATAGCCATTAAGCAACCACGGCGGCGAGCAATACGTTTGTTAGAAGGCGATAAACACATTGTGAAGCACAGCACCTGATTCTTATTGCTCAGCGCTGGAACATGCCCACTATGGTGAATTGGCTAAGAAGCAGATGGTTTTAGAAATGTATACTCCTCGGTCATAACGTTTGGCGCCTTGACAATGCTGACGATGAAAAAGAAAGCGACAGATGTCAATAGAGCAGTTTCTGTATACACACGTCCCGCCTTGTGAGGATTCGTCATCCACTGCAATAGAATAGTGAAGCTTGCTGTGCTTTGTGCTAAGTTTGTCAAACTCGAAGTACGGCTGAATCTAAAGAAATTGGCTGAGCGGGTGAGCTGGGCAAGCAACATGGAAGCATGAAAAGGAGAGCCACAAGTAAAATGGCCGCTGCTGCACAGATCGGAAGGATGTGATTTTCTTGCCTACAACATTATAATACCTGATCTCTATTATGAATTGCATGTTAATAGTTCACACTTGAATGCATGTCTATTTTCTTTTTCATGTGTTTGTGACAAGTACTTCGCGCTAAACACCAGTTTTTATTTTGTATGCTGAGAAGGCCGTCCCTCAACACTTTCTAAGTTTACTTGCTGAAGGGATCGAACGTGTAATCACACCTTGGACGACTGGTAAAGAAAGTGTTAAAAAAACAATATTTTCAACATCTCCAGCGTTTGTTCTTTCTTGCAGCGGTGCTAGTGTGATATTTTCACACAAGCATCGTAGCATTTGCCACTGCAGGCAGCCAGGCAAAAGAATGAGATTATTATGTTGCAAGACTGTACCGTTTAATGCAATGCCATACTTTAAATGTCTGAGGAAGCCGCAGATAAAGGTTTCTTAGGATGTAAAAGCCGCCAAATCTATAATATCACGTAAAATGAAGACACAGGACGATATCTGAAGATTAGAGAAGGTTAGCATGGTGATCTGTTAGTTTGATAAAGAAAGCGATGGTCACGTGCATGTTCCATTATGACAAGGTGATACAGCGCCATGTTTCTATCTAATATATCGGCACGTGTCAGTCTGCCAGTACATAATTTGCTCGATAACATTGCACACTGTATATGACAGCATACATGAAATATAAATTTCACAATGTTCAGCAAGAACCTGCGAAATATATACCTTTCGGCGATCAGGAGCGCTAAACAAGGAACTTGTGACTGTCAAGTTCTAGTACAAACCTTACGTATATGCATATATTTTAACAAATGTTCACACTCTCCACCGTTCCTCGTCCAAGGCCCACTTCTACAATTTAACATCCGCATCAGTATATAATAATATCACCGACAGCGAAGGCTGGGGTTTCATACAACTAGCCTTGTTCTTTAGATAAGATTGTGATCGCGAGTGGTAGAAGGTTATATTTTCTGAAAATTGAAATTTAATCTGCAAGTAACAACTGAAAAAAACAGGAAATCTCCCAGCCACAAATTTTCCTAGAAATGCACATTTACAGACTTCAAGCTGGGATCACTTCGTGATTTGACCAATATGGTGAGATAAAAAAGCTGAAGAGCAAGAACAGATATATAGATTTATTTCTTGGCAGAAAATAAGCACTTTTGTCTAATCTTTCAGTGCAGTCAAGTGGTAGTTTGTGCAGAAACAACCTGTACCGGTTCCTTAAGCTATATCATTGGCATTTTCGCATAATGAAGCTCCCAACAGCTAGCGTCTCTGTGAGGCCCAACTTTGAAATATAAAATCTCCTGTATCCGTTCAGCAGCTCGCATATACTTCTATAATGCGGGAAATTTCCCTATTTTGCTTTTGTGCAGGAATAATGGAAGATATTCCACTAGTAACAGAAAATCAAAGCATCGAGGAAAAGATCGCCATTGCATTCCATGCCTGCGTAGGTAAGTGATTTTTGATGATTCCAGCAGTCAACACGGTTAATTGCGGAAACACCACAAATACCAAGACACCACAAAGCCAGTCCGGTCCCTTCGTTGTGATCATGACATCGTGGTCTCGATTAATATCGGAGTTACCGTACTTACTGAAGAAAGTGAGCCAACTCCGCGACGAAACTTTCTTTAAAACGAATAAGCGGAAAAGCACGTTGCCGATATATTTGTTACGTCTCGCAAAAACAAAAATCAACGGTGCAACCATTTTAAGAACCACGTAAAACTTACTATTCCGTGAACTTCTCGCACAATAGGAGGTTCTCAAAGGCATGGCCCCTGAGATTTGTTTCCATTCCTCGGATACCCTGAGAGCGCCCTGACTGGGAGATGCGATTTAAGGAACAAATATATTGTTTCGTAGGCCGTAAACTGTGCGCCTTTACAAATAATTCTATTTACCCTTGTGAAATCACTTTATATAGCAATGTAGCAGTGTGAGACATATCTCCAAAGGTGGAAATTATTGGCATCTCTCGGAAAGTATACGTTTTGTAGCGCGGAGGCACGCAAAAATGAGTAGTGCGGTTTTGTGGGTGGACCCGACGCCCACCATGTCATCGAGAACAGTCACAATAGCAGCTACGCTGCCGAACAAAACTGCTCCACACAGTATTATATTCCCAAAACGACTCTGGACCTTATACGAGTTCCGGACTTACGGATATTGACATGTTACTTATTTATCCTTTTCTCGAAGACTGCGTTTCACTCACTACCAATTTAAAGTTGTACCTCAGCTCAAGATGTACCTGCATGATTTGGAACGTACTCAAAGGTTATCGTTGATTGTATCTGTTGTGACTGGTGTCACCGAACCTTGTGTAATCCAATTTTATTTCCGAAGCGAATTATATGGTACTTTCTGGAAGGAAAGCGGGCACCAGCGATCCTCGATGATTTTCGAAAGGCGTTTGATGTAGTCCCGCGCATGACTTACTTTTGCACAAACTGTCATTTCTTGGCCTCCCCGATTCACTTTACGGTTGGCTTAAAGATTATTTGTATAAAGAGCAGCAAAAAGTGGTTCTGAAAGGTGCGACCTCGAGAACGGTTAATGTTTTATCAGGTGTGCCTCAAGGGTCCGTCCTTGGGCCGTTGCTGTTCCTCATATTTATCAATGATTTAAAAGGCTGTGTTTCAAATATCAGACTGTATGCGGATGATTGCGTTGTGTACCATCCTGTGTCATGTGCCGAACATAAGAGTGTGTTGCAGTTTGATCTCGAAAAAAAAATTGTTCATGGTGTGCAAAATGGAAAATGGATTTGAACGCAGCAAAGCGTTATTATGTTAAATTTACGAACAAAAAGAAAAAGGTGCCTAGTTATAACTCTATAAGTAATGCTTTAGTGCAATGGGTTGACGAAGTCAAATAGCTGGTCGTCGTTTTACCTGCGGAATTAGACTGCACATACCACACTGACTTAACAAGCGCTAAAGCGTGCCGCCTTGTGCGCCTTTTTCAGAGAAACTTCAAGTATGCACCCCAACCTTTGAAGGAAGCTTTGTATATTACAAATATTAGGCTGGTGTTAGAATACGCTTGCGCCGCATGGGACCGCTTCACAAAAGTTTATGAAGCTAAGTTCAGAAAAGGGATGCAATATTCTTCACGGGCATCTACGACTACAAAATTAGAGGTTCGCAAATCAGGGAAAATCTAGGGTGGAAGTTGCTGTCCACACGCAGAAAAATTAACAGGTTAAAGCTTTTACACAACATTAACAGTGGTAACACAGGAATCGATACGAACATATATTTAAAACCACCTCATTGTCAGTCAAAGAGACGCGACAATTCCAAGATAATAAGGGCCTACCAAAGTCGTATAATGTATTTAAGTTTTCATTGTTTACCCGAACAGTCGCAGAATGGAATTTGCTCCCGGATGAGGTAGTGTCTGCACCCAATTTTTCATCTGCCATAGTAAACTTTACATGAATCTGTTTTAGACAATATTTCCAGTGTGCCGTTTTATGCATTGTGCAACAAATTTTATAATCGGATGTTGTTAGTATTCGATGTGTTGTCTTTCTCTACTAATTACGATGATGGTACTTTTTAATAGCATAGCTGATATGATGCCGTTTTTCGCGAAGTTCAATCTTTGACCTTTATGTTTGTAATTAACCCCCCTACGATAATCCCCAACTCTGGCGCTGTGGCTATTTGTAAACAATAAATAAATAAATGAATAAATACGCTGGAACCTTCGATGAGTCATGTATAAAAGCCAACGTGCTGGATCCGCAGATCAGACTTTCGACGATCGTCGACTGTGCTCGCCGTTATCGTTGTGCTTCGGCTGTCACTTTCTTTCCTGGGCACAGGTTCGCCCAATAAAATGCTACTTTCGCTATTCACACTTTTGCTATGCTGTGTTCTTCACTGTCACGATAATGTGGCAACATATACATCTCTTCGAAGGACACCAATATAAACAAGGTTACGTTGTATGTAATTAAAATATCACAATATGGATAAATATAATGCGCTTTTTTTAATGCAAGGTAGAAATTGTTCCTGATAGGTATCGAGTTAATTGAGGCACTGGAAGAGTCAATTTTACCCGCCGTGGTTGCTCAGTGGCTATGGTGTTGGGCTGCTGAGCACGAGGTCGCGGGATCGAATCCCGGCCACGGCGGCCGCATTTCGATGGGGGCGAAATGCGAAAACACCCGTGTGCTTAGATTTAGGTGCACGTTAAAGAACCCCAGGTGGTCAAAATTTCCGGAGTCCTCCACTACGGCGTGCCTCATAATCAGAAAGTGGTTTTGGCACGTAAAACCCCAAATATTATTATTATTAAGAGTCAATTTATCTTGGCGAAGTAGAGAGAGGGGCCTAGATTACGACGACAAGGTCTCAAGGCGAATAAAATTCGTTTATAAAACGCATAGAAGGGACTTAAATTTATTGCCACAAGCTTACCGTTATCATTCGATAGAGAAGTATGTCACCATCTTGGATCAAATCTTTCATTCACGTTAATAAAGAAACGTTAAGTCCAGGTAGAATGCATGCAGCAAGCAAAATAAAAATAAATTATTAAGATATAGAAATAAATAGACTACACATAAAATGTGAACACTTATATCCCAGATTGAATATAGGCATGGTATACTATAGCGGCATATGGGAGCCAATATACGTGAGACGACCTTAGGCTGGCGGAGAATCGGCTAGAGAGACACGATCGGAAATTCATAGGTAAAGAAACGAGTCAACTGATGTAGGTCGGGATTCTTGTTATTGTTGCTGTTGCATTGAACCATGCCTTGGACTAAGTAAGTATCCCGAAGAGCATCTCGAGTGTAAGGAGAGGTCTCTCAGGGCACTTATCGATAACTGCGTTATAAGAACGCTTCGACAAATTACAAGGGTATTGTAATCAGTAAAGCGGTGTTCTGCTAAATTCGGGATGCCTTGGATACATTCATCGGCTAGAATATCTAGTCTTTATCGCACATATGATACAAAAAAACGTTCAATGATGATAGTCAACCACAAACAGGACCACAGCCACCAAAACACAAACATAGATTATTGTCAGCCGCTGAACCACTTCCTTTCTTATGAATGCTTATTAACGTATTTTCATCGTATTGCCATTTGAGAAGATCAGATTTATACAATAAAATGATATCCCGCTAACCAGGTGAGAGACCAAGCGCTATATTCAATCAACCCGGTTTATGAATAAAACAGAAGTGCTACATTGGAGGATAAGCAAAAGTAGGTCGCAAGGTCTGAGAGGAGGTCCCAAGGACGCGCATTTGCCAACCTTCTCCCACTACAGCCGGCGACTGCAGCGGCGCTGCCCGGAAAAGACAGGGAGCACGCCGCCACCACGTATCTGTGCCTTGAGGGTCAGGTTTAGTTTAAAGGTACGTCATAGAGCACGATCACTTGGTATAAACAAGGTGCCATTACTTAGTACACTTTGGCGGCGTCACCAGGGCATCAAAGGACCAACGGGGACACCAAAGCTGCAACCTTGACGGCTCCGCGTGCTTGGGACTCGTCGAGGCCAGAGCGTACCGCGGTGTGCGTTCGTGCACAGCATCAGATGTCCCCTATTAGCAAACAGCCGATGTTATACATACGTGCATAGTTGCAGCTTTGATCCACCCGTTGGCCTTTGGGTGCCCTGGAGATCCTGCGCCGCCTGCTTTGTCATAACATCACGTGCTCTCCTGAGGCCGCCTTTTGTTTCTTCTAGTATTTTTGCATTCTACGTGCTTGCTATCGAGCATAGCGGAGCGGTGCTGCGAGAGCGTATTTCTACACGAAGCCTTGTCTCCAAGGTACGAATTCGAGGCGGCGCTGTGCCTTCAGTACAGCGCTGCTGCAGTCCCCGGCTTTACTGGGAGCAAGTCTATAAGAGCAGGCGAAACCTCCAAAGCTTATGCAATAAACAAGTGTCATATCGAACAAATAACAAACACTAAAACGAAAATGTTAGCCATCAGCCGTTAGTTCATATTGTTAGGTATCGGCAGGATGTGGCGCGGTATGATAACTGTCAAACATTTATTAAGAATGCAGATTTAGGAGAGAAAATATGTACTGCCGAAACCTTTTTTCGGCAAACGCACTTTGACTAGCACTTTGCGGGAATATATTTTCTCTTAGCAGCTCGTGACTTTTTGACCCACGCAGGTGGGAGTAACTACCAAGCAAACTCCCATGTTCCGCTATAGCAAATAACAAAATGCTGGCAAGCTCAGTCAGTGAACATTTGCGTGCGTGCGCATGCGTGTGTGTGTGCGCGTATGTGTGTTTGTGTGTGTGTGTGTGTGTGTGTGTGTGTGTGTGTGTGTGTGTGTGTGTGTGTGTGTGTGTGTGTGTGTGTGTGTGTGTGTGTGTGTGTGTGTGTGTGTGTGTGTGTGTGTGTGTGTGTGTGTGTGTGTACGTGTATGCGTGCGTGTGTATGCGTGCGTGCGTGTGTGCGTGTGTGTGTGTGCGTGTGTGTGTGTGTGTGCGTGTGTGCGTGTGTGTGTGTGTGCGTGTGTGTGCGTGTGCGGTGCGCGCGTGTGTGCGTGTGCGGTGCGCGCGTGTGTGCGTGTGCGGTGCGCGCGTGTGCGTGTGCGTGCGTGCGCGCTGGCACGCGTGTCGACAGTGGTTATATACACTTGCACACTTTCACATATTTCAAGCGTGTGAGTGATAATCATCGGTAAACTTAGCTTTAGTGACCGGCTAGGATCATAGAAACTGTTTCTATGGAAAACTCCCTTCAAGCCTGCAATGCGGAACTACTTACCGTTGAAAACGTTATTGCCTTATGAATGTACCTTAATAGTGTTGGTTCCTTCATTTTAGCATAGTGTTCAATGCAATTATATATGTGAATAAATTATTCCAAATCCAGCTCTTTCGGATGCCAAAGAGCCGCATGTCGATCTCCTCCGAATATTGAAGTCATCTGGACTTGAAGGCTGGCCGATTGCGTCTCAAACCGATGATACAGCCTCAGTCATGAAAAATTCCAAAGAAGTGCTACTGAAAACTGGGATACATTCTGTACTTGGCTTCTACGTCGGGAGAGGTGTGACAGATCCCGGTTCCTATTATATACAGGTGAGTGAATGGGCTACAACAGTACACTTATATAGGCGCTGGCAATGATTGTGCGACGCCTTTGGGCTTATGACAACTCCATGTTCCTCGCCTCTCTGCCTGGACGGGATTGCAGCGGGTCATGAAACACTTTCACTCAGCTTTCATCCAGCCCACGGAGAGGTAGGTCAACGGACTTACCCCATTGGCCGACTTTTTGGTGTGATTCGAGGCTCCTGCTTGCGTGCGTTCTGGGTTCGCGCGCGCAAGGGGGGCCTTGGAGAGACCACATCCATGCGTCGGGAGGTGCATGCGCGCTGCTCTCTGCCGGCAGCGGCCGCTTTTTTACTTAGGCTCCTCGGCGTCGCGCGGCCTCGGCAGGCGTGCGCTCTTCAATGGTATCGATGTGCTGAGACAGCGCCTTCCGATTGTGCCCTTGTCTATCCCCTGCGTTAGAGAGAGGCTGTTTATGGCTAAGGTTCCGTGTATCTTTCGTGTCCGTCAACAAATCTGTGTGAGCAAAAATTCGAGGACGCTTAAGCTTCGCCTTCAAGAGTGAAACGCGACAGTGTTCCCGTCGACCCGCCAAGGGGTGTAAGACAATGGGCTACGGCGAAGCAATCACTTACGAGGCGCCCCGCATCGGACGCGGTGAGCGTGGAGCAACGCAGCGTTCGGCGCGGCAACGAAACGTGCGCCTGAGCAAGTCGAACGAACCAAAGAACTCGGTGTCTCGGAGGGGGAAACGATGCACGCCAGCCAAACGTCGTGATCGGCACGGGCAGAGAGATAGACAGATAGTGATCTGAAGAAAGGAAGGACGCTTGATTCTGCAACCCGTGAGGGAGCAAGGCGAAGCGTCGTCAGGGGAGAGGGAGTCCGGGCCGCGACGCGCCTCGCACCGGTCCCCGCACAGCCCCAATGCGCGCGTGGCGCGCCACCTGTCGGGGCAGCGCCGTACATTGAGAGGAGGAGGTCTTCTGTGCTTGCCGCAAGATGGCTCTGCGTGTGCGGAAAGCGCAGAAGAAATGTAGCGGAAACGCACTTCGCTACTCGTGTAACTGCGACTTCTGTAAGTTACATGTTCATAATTACTGATATACACCGCAGTATAACTTTCTACGGCTCGTTTCTAAGGCAACACCGCATTCACTAGAGGCGCTTTTGTACCGCTTTGAAGCATCGGACTCGTGGCTGAGTTGTAGCGTCTCCGTCTCACTCTCCGGAGACCCTGGTTCGATTCCCACCCAGCCCATCTTGCAAGTTTTTTATTCATGAAGTGCCTGCCGGGATTTATCGCTCACGGCCAACGCTGCCGACACCGAAGCCGACGACACCGGCTTTTCTGCGACATGAGCTCCTTAACGCTGTCGCGTTAAAAAACTATTATTATCAGCAATAGCTCGTTCGAGCGTTCGACGTCGTCTCCTTCCCCAGGTGGCTCCATTGCCGCTCATCATGTCAGCGTTCCCTAGTGCCCCTCCCTCTGCGAAGGCGCTCCCTGTACTGGCCCACTGCCAGTCGGTGCGGCGATATCGGTATCAAATTATTTGCCTCAATATATCGCGCAATGAAAACACGAATGTATAACATGAATGAACGCGGATGTATAACAATAAATGTGTGTGCGTACCTTTCGTCCCGATGGCAACTGATCAAGACAACAAATATGTTTGTACCTTTGTTCAAAATTCTGTGGCAGCTCTTTGTCGTGTGCTACACAGCTTCGCATGGTCAACCACATTCACAGAGTGGAATGGCTCATGATTTTGCTTCTCTTTCTGTTTTTCTCTGCTGGCAGGCGCTTGCCGAGGCACTAGGGGCCGCTCTACAGGCTAGATTATTTGTTCTTTGTTTTCTCTTTCGCGACGCACCGCTAGCGGCAACCGGCGACCACCTGACCATGTTGTGTAGCAATTCGAGATTGAGATTCGGCCGTGTTGTTAAACTTAGGTTGTGTGTAACCGTGGCTGAACGCGCGTTCCTCGCTCTTTCCGGAGAGCTTCGCCTACAGCACGTGCCCGCGCCAGTGCGGGACTAGCCTTCAACTGGCTTGGTATCGGCCGGTGGCGCGCGCGAATCGGTGCGTCGGCCCACGGAGCGGAGGGAGCAGACGCGGCGCCCCGCATGTACGGAGACTCGTGGTGCTTGAACCCGCGATGCTCGTGCGGCGCGCGCAGTCGAAGCATGCGCGCCGATAGTGGTGCCAGCCAGACCACGACCTAAACCGAATATCGCGTATACAACTCGCAATATTACCTGCGTCTCGCTTGTTTGTTTTTGTTTTCGCCCCCGAAGCTATGGAGCAGGCAGTTACTCTTAAGCACATTTTTTTTTAGCATAGGCACAAAGATCACAACATACGATATTGTTACCTAGCGCAAGCGCGCTAGTCCTATTCCTAAAGGTAATGCTTTATACCTTTATTGGGAAGTTCTCATAATGCAGGAAAGGCAAAGAATACAACAATGGCCAGGTCGCATCATTTGATATTATGGAAGAACTTAATGTGGGGGGGGGGGGTCATTATACTGCGCGTGAAGCTTTAAGTCGGTAAGTGGCATTAAGTATGCATACATGCTATTCGAAGTAATATTTTAGATAATTTGCAAATTATGCCTTTAACCTAATGCTAATACTGCCATTACAGTGTTGTTTAACATCTGCTTGCTTTCAGCTTGATCAAGTTGATTTAAACTTGGTGCAACGAGACGTACTCCTCCACCCATGCGACGATGAAAACAAGCCCGTAATTGAGGCCTACATAACGCTAATGGAAAAAACTATGGAGTTCGTGAGACCAGACATCTCAAAAGAAGAGCTCGCCAGTATATCGGAAACACTCCTGAAATTTGAGGAGCAGCTGGCCAGCGTGAGAACTTCGTAGTGACCACATCATTAACGTATACTTTTCTTGCGATGGCTTGTTTAAGCGGGAAAATGACTCCTTGCCCTGAAATATTTTAGGTAGATTTTACACACCAGCAGAGTAATTATAAGTTTGAAGTGTTCTACGGAACTTCCGTAAGCGGCTATTGAACTAGCCAGCCTGTGTTAGGTAGCGCAAGTACGTGTTCATAATCTAATATATATACAGTTGGCCAAATTATGCTGATAGCATGAAAACGACGTCTTCGTACTAAGACTGACTTACGTAGGTACGGCCTTAAACATTAAACAAGGTCATATGCTCTCATTAAAGTATTTTCTTGCAGGCATTATATACATGTTTTCTATATCAAATAATACAAATAGAAATAATCCCAGACCATTCATACAGTAACACAGGCAGTACGATTACCGCCTACGAGGGGTTGAAACGTTGAGCAGGACAAGACGGACGTAAAAGAAGCGAAAGGGACAATACGAAAGGCATCTGAAAAGTTGTACCAACATAACCAACTCAAATGAGAAAAAACAAACGTCGTTCACTGTGCAACGCTGCCTAAACTTTCGCTGCAATCCCACAGATAAGTGTGCCCTCCCCACTCTAGATAGTCATTCGAGACGAATGCATGACGAAGTGCGTCTTATGGCCGAGGCGCACCATATCACTGTACTTCTGACTGCACATGCGTACGTCAGCCTTCGAATGTCCTTCGCGCAAAACAAGTGTCTTCCTGCAACACTATTCGACCAGCGTGCACACGCCTGTGCATGACTTACTAAATGGCACTGCCTTCTCCAGAGGACGCGCAAAGTGTTCTTTGCGTCTTCTTTATTTTCCGCCCCAGTACAGACTTCTTAACTGGTAGTCGTCATTCTCGCTCCGCTTGTGTCCGTGTTCGTTCGCATTACTTTACAAACCAACAATTATGTCCAGTCCCGGAGAATTAAGTCGCTGTTTTACCGGAAATACCTTGCTATTATACTGGGAAGAACGCATTCGTCAACATTGATGTAGCAAGCACTTCGCACTGATGTCCTGTTGCCCTTACAAACGCGCATCGCCTCAGTTCTTGTTTTTCTTCAATTTCGCGCCTGCGCCGACATTGCTCTTTCATAAGGATACGAACATTCTGGCGTTGTGATGCTTAACAACCTCCTCGAATTCGAAAACCAAAAATCTGCACTATATTAAAACCAAGACTATGGATTCTAAGCTAAAATAAGACCTTCAGAACTCTACTGAAGCATTTATTTTTCATAGCCACGCATAGGATGCCAACGAGAAATGTGTCGTATCCCACGTAGATGGCAGCGGTTTTGCCGTGGCGCAGATTTTAAATTTATGGGTGTGAAGAGAGTACGATACTAATCTATTGCTCTTTTTTCACGTAGCAGGCTAAGATACAAGAGGTACAGTATTCATGAGATACAATCATTTTTTGTATGTTAACACTTCGGAGACCCTTGGCTTAACTCCTGCTTGAGGTTTATTTCCCTATTTGTCACTCCCGTTTGAATACTACCTGTAAGAATAAGAAATTTGGAAGATTAAGAGTTTAGTGCAAAGCTCTTAGGCGCTTGTTCCTGCGCGCTGCGCCGGCATAACCGAGTGAACGAGCACAACAAAAGATGAAGGAGCGAATGCCCCGTCGCTTGCGCTGCGTGCCCCACGAAGCTTCCATAGGAAACCATACGTTCAAAAGGTGGCGGTCCATCGGCGGTTCATGGGGCTTAGCGCCATCTGTATGTGGTGGGAACACCTCCGGCGGAAGAAAAAATAACGGAATCATAAAATAATGGACGCCATATCCGTTAAAAGGAGAAGTGACGTCATATTGTTTTTGAAGGCGCAAAATTTGTTTTGTTGGCCTGCCTTTGGAGCTATGTATTCAAATGCCCCGCCATTCGACTTGATGGGCGTTTCGAGCTTTCAGCGCGGAACGCAATGCAGGAAAAGGCCAGCCGTACGGTTGTCGAAATCGCACCCCTGCACCGAACACCCTTTCTTTGGAGGCCGACGAAAGCTTTAGGTGTAGAGTGCTGATCCTATCGTCGGTCGCCAAGCTCGTCGGCCAGCTCAGTCGCATGAGAACAATACACAATTATTCGGCGGTCGTAACTCACTACTTTTGACTGAACAGATTAAGAAGCAATGAAGCTACCCGCGTCACCAAGTTCCGACAAACTTCGACAAGCAAAAAAGCACGACGCGTGAGGGGGGCGTATTTCAACAGGTCAACTTTACGAGCACGCTTTTTTTTTTCATTTCAAGACGTGCATTGCATTGCGAGTGATAGTGGCGTCAACGCCCCCTGTAACGATGCGCGCTGAAAAGAAATGCATTTATTAATAATAGTAATATAAATAAACTTATATTTTCTGAACTCGTCACGAATATATAAAACTGACCAGGAATATTATTTTCGTTGACTGAATCTAACTATGGTCTCGCTTGAATTAAAAAACGCTTTTTTATTTCCCAAGGTTTGTTCCCTCCAAACCTACTCGCGCTTCAATCGCTGCTCCCATAACCCCCCTTGCTGATGTCGGTGACAATTTGTACTGAACCGCTTTTCGCCCGAAGCTTCGCGACCTATTTGGATCGACGTTGTGCGCACAGACGCGCATTTGCGAGGCGCTAGAATCGCGCGTAGGTTCCGATTCCGGCTGTAGTGTTGGGCGAACTTGGCTGAAGTAGAGTTCATGCCTATAGGGAAGAGGACACTAGTAGACACGCGAAAGCAACTAAATATACGTTTTTGAGGCCTCCATCCACAGAACGTTGCGTACGCGAAACTATAAGCATCTCGCGCATACGGCGCGTAGCGTGAGTAGAACTGTCACACTTGCGTGCGCGAAGCTTCTGCGTACGTGAAACTAAAACTCCCTAATCAGAGACGCAGCCGGTAGGAATGTTTAGTTTGCCGCTGCTGCTAAAGGAGCTGCCCAAGCAGAGGCCCAGTGCCGCCATCAAGGGGACCCTGTCGTTCAGAATCAATTTATTTGCCACAATATAATGATAATTCGAAACACCTAGACAGCTCCGATCAAAATCCCCATTAGGGAGTATCGTAATCGTCGGGGATTTTTTTTTTTTTTGATACCGATAATATATAATGGAGTTGGAAGCCAATATTTTGTTAGTAACTAACCCCAACAAATCGATATCAAATCTTCACGCAGAAGTTTAGCCTATCGCACTTTTGTATGTACGCTCTTATGACAAATAAGTTACTTGTCTGATACTTCATTAGGTCACTGGTGCGTGGGAGTGTGAAGGCGCAAAGAGTTTATGCTTTTAAAGGGCCCCTCACCAGACCCCACATAAAATTTTGCTTATACCCTGGAAGTTGTTACGTGTCCTCTAGGGAGCATTCTGCCGCAAAAAGTTTTCAAATCGGCTCCTTAATAGCCGAGATTAAAATATTTCAGTGCCGTGAAACCGATTTCAGCCGGCGGGCTCCATTGCAAAGCAAGACAGCGTCTAGCTTCCGCACGCGAAATTCGACCCCTGCGTTCTCCCATACCGGACCTCGAGGGTCGCGTGGCCATTACATCACAGGCCCCGCCTTCATTTTTTTTTCTCCTGGCTTTTTCTTTTTCAGTGCTACGCACTACTTCTGACGGCGTCGTGCAGGAGCGGTTGTCTCGTTCGTGCAGCGCTCAATTTTGCGCGCGGTGCACAAGGAAACGTGACTAGCGGTATGATTCAGTGCTACACGAATACTGAGGCAGAAAAATCGGATCGCAGGGCATGGTCGCGCACTGGAACACGGTAGAATATGGCATAGTTTCGGTACCTGCGCACGTGACCGCACGACCATGGGAACAAGCAGACGAAGCGGAAGTACATCTCTCTTGCTTCGGTACGAAGTAAAACAAAAACGCGCATACATTCCGTTTGTGAGTTTTATTATGTCTGTAAACTTCAGTTCGTCAATTCAAGCAACAGATCGCACAGATAACAGATGTTGTCTTGAATAATTCTCGAAGTCAAATTTCACCACGAGCGACGTTACACTGCGGACTCGAGTACGTAGGCGCAGAGACACTAGTACGTCATCCTCCGGCTTGGAACGCCGCGGCCGCGAAGAGAACGAAAAACGACATTCGGTTTGAAATTTCGGATCTTCCCGCGGCGCGTAGCGATATAATACTTTGCACACGCGATCGTTATCGTGCAATGTGTGATCTGCGCTTGTCAGCTCAAAATGGCCAGACCTGGTGAGGGGCCCTTCAAAGGAAAATGTTATAGGAGCAAGCCCACCCGATATAATTGTTCGAATAGCAGTTAGGACTAGCTTGTAAGTGTATATTGCATCCGCGCTGTACTATATTTCAGAATAATAAATGTCACACATTTACGTAACTGTATTCGGTCTTCCGATTAAATCAAGTAATTCTGCCCACCCGATATTTCACGCTATGCCATTAGTACATTGCTGCGCTTTTAATATATATATATATATATATATATATCACTCTTCCTCATCAAATAAATCTGTCTTTATTAAATGCGGTTATGATCTCATCCATGCATTGTTCTGAGCAAACAGTCTCCTGCCGACATTCAAGAAACCTGGTCTTAGGGAAGAAAACTCACCATTGGGGCACTCGGAAGAGGTATCTATGCTAATAATAAGTCAGGTTGTTTATTTCACGACTACTTCTCACGCGCAATTAGGTGCTAATCTCTCTGAGAAACAGCTCATCTACAGCTGGAAAGTTCGAAAATTGGGTAATTTTGTTACGCTCAATGCAAAAATTCATGCTGAAACGGCCTTACCAAGAGCCTTAAACGTTGGTTTGTGCAGAGAAGCAGCGATTGATTTCTCTCGCCAGTTGTAGCAGGCAGCTGTCGCAAACTTAAATTTATCGCTGTATTGAATTTCGGAGTAATGTGCACCATACCGCTACCATAAATCTTACTCCATTGGTTCTTCCGCGTATCTTAGAATTGTTTAAATTTTACAGCTGACTACTCCGCCAGAAGACAGGCAGGATTTCTCGGAGATTTATCACCACATTACTATCCGTGAACTGCAGAACAAATATCCGGACGTAAGTATTACTTATCTCTTTCGAAAACCATCATTGAAAATACACTTACCAGCATTAAAGTCTATTGCAAAGGCCCTCCAAAAATACTTAGGACATGAGGAGCTCTCCGGCATCATTGGCTGAATAACGGGAACATATTTGCGTGCGTTTCTTTACTTCCTGGCATAAACATACTTCGACAACAATCAACACCGCAACAATAATGACTGAAGACCATGTCGCCATCCGATGTTATCAGTGGTTTGCGCGTTAGATTCCAAGTTGCGATAGTAAAAGAAAGCGATGTAACTTAAACTATGGCATAAATTCAACCCCATGATTCAGCGTCATAATTCGGTAATAGATAACGAAAAATTTTTTTCGTTGTACTTTGACCTGTCAACTGACCCGGAGTAAAAGAGCCTGGTGTTCTGCCGCACATGAAATACTGACACCGAAGCCCAACACAGAGAAAATTCATTCCTTTCCTCACCGCAGGTCACGTACCTCAGGGTGATCATGACGGTGTGCGCCTTCATACGAAAGGCGAGAGCAAGTTACTCGTATATATATATATATATGATAACATGACAGGAGAAGTAAGTGTGGCGCCGTACTTCTGTAAAGAAAATGTGCAGGAACGGAGTTATTCTAGCTGTTTACCGCGTGTGAGACCGGGAATCAAAGTTATCGCTATTAATACAATTGACATATCTTTCGTGTTGAGCAGGAATCATTCCGCGAAATTGTAGCTCCAAAGCAACGGCAAGACGAATGAGAGTGCTTTCTTCTTTCAGCTACATATATGAGTTCGGTTCCCACCATAAACTGTCTCGAAAGGCATCTGGAATGACAACTGTAAATAAGGGGCACATGATCATTCGATCTGCATGCTAATTTACTCCTGAGACTTTTACCTCGACAGAAGCCGTCAGCAGCTGTTAGAACATCGCACATGTTATCGCATGCCATCTTCAAGCTAACAACGCCACGCTCAAGAGCATGTTATAATAGTCATCATCAACGCCCTGGTTCTAGCAACTGCAGTGTCACACATGATCTTCTTGTGGTACTCGATTCCCGCTTCCACTTTGTAAAAGCGAATTCACTTGCGAGAGAAAATTATTTCTGCATGATGAGATATTCACATATAAGAAGGGCACCTCAGGCACAGCTAAGGATGGTGGCGTAACCATTAAGCGATAATGATGATTCCCCTAAGATCAAGTGTACCCTGCGACCGTCATACGAGTACTATAATTCTTTTCTTTTCCACTGCGTAATGCTCTTAGCGCCACCTCGTTAATGTTTCTTGGCGTCACAGTCCTTCTGCTGAAAATAATATTCAAACGTCATGCGAGCAACTCTAGTCAATTCCGTGTCTTTACAAGGAGCGCAGAAACAAGAAATGTTTTATTCGTGCCATCTCACCCCCATGTTCGATAAAGAATGCGTGCATGCGTGCGTGCGTGCAAGCGTGCGTGCGTGTGTGAGAGTGTGTGTGAGAGTGAGAGTGTGTGAGAGTGAGAGTGTGTGTGTGTGTGTGAGAGAGAGAGAGAAAGAGAGAGTGTGTGTGTGAGTGCGCGTGTGTGTGTGCGTGTGCGCGTGTGTGTGTGCGTGTGCGCGTGTGTGCGCGTGTGCGCGTGTGTGTGCGCGTGTGCGCGTGTGCGTGCGCGTGTGTGTGAGCGTGCGCGTGTGCGCGTGTGCGTGTGCGCGTTTGTGTCTGTGTGTGCGCGTGCGTGTGCGCGTGTGCGCGTGCGTGTGTGTGTGTGCGCGTGTGCGCGTGCGTGTGTGTGTGTGCGCGTGCGCGTGCGTGTGCGTGCGTGCGTGCGCGTGCGTGCGCGTGCATGTGCGTGCGCGTGCATGTGCGTGCGCGTGCGTGCGCGTGCGTGTGCGTGCGTGTGCGCGTGCGTGCGTGCGCGTGCGTGCGCGTGCGTGTGCGCGTGCGTGTGCGCGTGCGTGTGCGCGTGCGTGTGCGCGTGCGTGTGTGCGTGCGTGCGTGTGTGTGTGCGTGTGTGTGTGCGTGTGTGTGTGCGTGCGTGCGTGCGTGCGTGCGTGCGTGCGCCTACTAAATTAGCTGCCTTCTGCAGCTTTTTAAGCAGCCCTTAGCTTCGTTAATGCTTTATATCACACTATGCTTCAACCATACTTTTCTATGTGCGTGCAGTAGAGTTAGCTGTTATAACCCTATAACTGTACCAAATACGTACCGAAATTGGCCAACGAACAGGTTGCCTGGGGAATAAGCAATAACGTATTGCAAAACACTTGACAGAAAATTTTCTACCTAATTTTCACTCATTGATAAACAAAAAGTACAGTTAGCTCTCGTGGGGCAACACTTGCAAGCGCAGGTGATCAACGCATCTGAGTGCACAAAACCAGCTTTCTCTGTTTATACCTCCCATATATGAAATCACTTAAGCTTTATAGTAATCAAAAACGCTTTTATAAACTTCAAAGGTTATCCCTGCCGCACCAAAAGCTTATATTTTTGTTTAACTTTGAAAGTTAAAATTAGTTGCTGAACCGCAACTGCATTCATAGCTGTGCGTAACTGATCCTGGGAAAGGCACCCTCCCAGAGCGACGTTTTAAGTGCAAGCTCGCGGAATGCGTAGTGTTGCTTCTTATCTTGTGTAGTACTCTCCTTTCTTTTTTTTCTTTTCTTTAGAACACATCCGTTAGCTGTGAGGTCATGCAGTGATTATTACGCCGTTGTTATTCTTCAGTTCCCCCTTCTGGAACTGCTCAACCGCGAGTTCTCCATGGCTGACATCAAGTTGGAGGAAACGGAGCCTATAGATTTTTACGCCATGAGCTACTTTAGCAATCTGACAGAGTACCTCAAGGATGTGGGGCCGTAAGTTGCAACTACTTGTATGACTTTGCCGGTAAACCAAAATAATTTTCATCGGAGTGTTTACGATATTCCGTTTTCTCTCGTCAATATACTTATTTACCGATTGCTAAAGAAATTGGCTAACGTTTAAGGACGACAGTTCAGGCATTTGCATTTTCTTAACGCAAATTACTATGATAGTGTTAAAGATTTCGCGGCTGTTCTAACAGACGGCGTCGCTTTCTTCTATTTGGAACTCGTATTTTCGAGCACGTTAGTACGAAAGAAATCGCGTCTGGCCTCATCCAAGAGATGACTGCTTCATTTCTTTCTAACAAAATTAGACAGTCTACCATCTAGGCTAATTAGAAAGTTTCCGCGTAAAGTGTCCGGTAATTCTGATAAGGTGCGGTCCCTTTGATGCAGCCACCACTCATAATATGAAAGATTAAATCACTGGAACTACCACACGACAGGGTCAGACAAGTAGAAATAGGTGTGATGCGCTTCGAGTTGCATTCGGCGGAATATTTTGCGTCGATATCAGAAATATATATTGATTAAAGCAAACCATTTTTATCGAAAATAACAAGAGTGGTTACTCTACATCTTATCCAAATTCAAACCAATTCTCAATCACAAATCATTCTCACTCGCTGAAACAATTCTAATGCCACAATGTTTGAAGCATGAGTATAACAAGGCGTTGCAGTCTGAGAACGGGATAACTCAATCTGGACATTCGTTGTCGCTACCGCTCACGTGGATAAAGGCTTGTAAACTGAGTAGCTGATCTGCGTAATTTATAAGTTAGTGCGTAATTGCAATGAGGCGTGAGAGGACATGCTTGATGGCAACCTTTTGTTTTTTACGTTACCTTTATATTTAACGCTTTCCAAGCTCTAGGTATGGCAAAACGTGGTAAGCGCTAGAAGAGTAGTAGACGACGTTCTTCAAAAAGCTCCAGAATTTCGTTTTTTTTTAAAAAGAAGAGTTATTTCGGAGAGTAATAAACAAATGTTTGAATGCTTCCGTTTTGCTAAGGCTCCTTCAAAAGGAATCTCTCTTCTTATTTCAGTGACGTACTCTTCAACTACGCCGGCTTCCGCACGGTGATCAGCTTGGGCGAATATGTTTCCAAAGAAATTCGAAGCACACTGCGTGAAGTGAGAGGAGAAGATCCCACTGAGAATTATGATTGGGAAAAGTGCATACAATTGTTCAGGGAACAAACGCCAGATATTATGGACTATTTGTTTGTGCAAAATATGTTCAGTCTGGAAGGCAAGACAGAGGTATGAATTTATTGGCGTAACAGGGAATACCTTTTTTTCAAAAACATGGGCAGCTTAAACATAGTGATGCTAAACATAAAAGCGGCGCGCGATTTGTCACGCAGCATTCTTTTGTGCGTGTGTTTTACGGGATGTCTTTCACGCGGAGAAAAGAAACTTTTATCTCGCATGTATTGCGCAACAGAAAGCTCAATCAGGAATTTCTCAGGATGGCCCACAGTTTTATCATTTACAATTTTGTACTGAATTAAGATTAGTGGAGTTGAATAATTAATTATAACTAATTATGTAACTGGAATAAATACGAAACGAAATATTCTGGCTTCCTCCAAGCGACTGCAGAAGTAATTACTTAGGTTCTGTCCACCTACGTGGCATTTGCATTTTTTTAATATTGACACAAGTTACGCAAGACGCATCGTATAAACCCATGATGGACAGACACCATAGCAACATCACAAGGCTAAAGTTTAAAAAAACGACATGTAGAAGCATAGCAATGATTAACGATACACTCAAGAACACAACCCTCATTTTTCATGAAAAAAAAATTATATAGCTAGGTGAAATAAATAAATGGCTAAGACATGTTGCGTTTTTTGTTTGGGGGCGGAATGCATCGTTTACGTATAAGCTTACCTGCATTTTTATCTCAAAAATAAAAATCTATTGCGCTTAACACAGAATTACTTTGCTCGCGTTCCGCCAAGAGACTGGGTGCCCCCCATGGTCCGCGTCCTATGCTATAACTATAGCTAAGCACGAGGTCGCGGTATCAAATCCCGGCCGCAGCCGCCGCATTTCGAAGGGGGCGAAATGCAAAAACGCCCCTGTCTCGTGCATTGGGGGCACGTTAAGGATCCTCTATTGGTCGAAATTAATCCGGAGTCACTCGATACGGCGTGTCCCATAATGAAATCGTGTTTTTGGCACGCAAAAACCCCACAATTCATACTACCTGCATAACTATCGGCACTGTTGCTTGTCTAACTTATTAGGGAAAAAATAATTATGCCCGTGTAACGCAAATCTCGGAATTTATGTGAGGAGAATCTTTCGTGAAGCGATTAATCAAGTGCTGAAAATGTGCGTATTCTTAATGAGGCGTCCTTGGCGTGAAGAAGAGTGGCGCGCACGCATGTGCTCTCGCACAACCGGGCAGCGCCATGCGGCATCCACGGCAAACATCTGAAAGAGATTGTTCGTGTTGGCATGACAGATACGCAAGTCCAATCGTGGCGCAATGGTTAGAGCCTCACACTGCTGTCCTGGTGGACCGAGGTTCGATCCCACCACCGGGCACGTAATTCACCTTCGTTCAATAGCGTATTCGGGTGTTCACCTGCGTACTTGGAGTTCGAACTGACAGATCTCGTTGCAAGCTGGAAGGAGATCTCTATTGTGGTATATAGTAATCCTTCGCCGTGAAATGTCGGCCGCGAACGCGTAGATGCTGGTGCCGATCTGACACCGACGGTCCGATGCGCTGCAGCCACTCCGCTCGCATGTTGGCCTTTAAAACAGACACGATGTCGCAGCTTGGCGTGTTGCCGATCGTTAGATTTTCAGCCCACAGCGTAACAAGAGCGATCCATGGTGCTCGCGAAAAGAAAACTCGAAACCAACACTGACCGGATAGCTCGCATCAACATGGAGAACGCTCTAATAAGAGCAGACGACACTTGCTGTGTGCCGGAAGTGCTTGAGTGTGTGATAAACTATCGTCGTGCATTCTCTTTCTGTTACTTATTTTTATAGAAATAAATTAACCAACATTTCAACTATTACCAACAACGCTTGTTCAGTATAATCTATCGAAGACGCAACATGGGTTGCCAATTATGTAGGTCGCCCAACTGACTTCAATAGCGCTAACTACGTTAATTGGGACGAGGCGACAGAAAAATCAGGTGAGCGGTGCCGCTGCGATCGCTTGCGATGGACGTTTTGAAAACCTTATGATAATTTACAGTATTTATGCGGAGCGCTTAAATGCGTCACTTAATGATCAGAAGGACCTACCCTAACCGCTCAGTACGTTTGTACAAGATCGTGAAAATCATCTCAATATCCCTTTAAGGGTGTTCAATTCTGCCTGCTATGGCAAGCATCCGTGGACTAATGATCACAATATAGGGTTCCTGTGTTCGAGGTTCTCTGTTGGAATAGGGCCATCGGACAATGTTAGTCATGTTATTTTTATTAAATATACACGCATATATATCCGGTAATTCACGACGGCAGCAAAAATTCGTCTGGAATGTCCAAATAATTGCTTTTGCAATAAAATCTAACAATTGTGTGGACAGTGAGGTATGTATGCTCATGTGGGGAGTACATTGTTTGGCATTAGTCGCACCGTTCTCACATACCCTGGTTCGCCCTGCGTGAAACGGCGCAGATAATGCCCGCGTTCGCTCGATAGGTACGAGCAGAAGCGCATCTAATAAAAAATCGAATAAATTTTGTGTGACAGCACGAGAGAAATGTACTATGACGATACGGTAAGAATAAGTTCCAGTTACTTCACTATGGTGCATCCACTTTACTATATAGTGAGATTAGTTTCCTTAAGCAGTATTTACGTCGGGGAATACTTTTTTCACGTTTGACAAGCAATGAGGTCATTTTCAAAACGCTGCGCTTTAAGCAAGGTACTGAATCTCAGATGGCAGTCAAGAATATATGTTATGTAACGATAGCGCAAACAATGTCATGCGAACCATAACTACAATCCTCGCTACGCCACACTGGGGCAGTCTGTATAGGGGAACGACAGGGACATAAATTGTGCATGACAGATAACAAAATTACAAAAACTAAGACGAAAACTTCCTTGTTTCAAGCACGCTAGGCCCCGTCGAAAGCTTTCCAACAAAGACTGACATGATCTGTGTAACAAACGAGAAGAAAGGGTGTTAACCGAGGGGCCCGATATTTATTAGCAATATCATAAAAAGCAAACAAATAACGACACCAAGGACAACACAGCGGAAATTACGTGTACTTACTAGTTCAAATAAACAAATGATAAATTAATGGAAATGAAAGTGGATGGCAAAACAACTTGCCGCATGTAGGGACCGATCCCACGTCTTCGCACTACGTGCGCAACACACTACCAATTGCGCCGCAAAGGTTTGTGAGTGGTGGCGCTGGGCTAACACTCCCAGGGTTAGTTATAGTAGTAAAACACAAATACCCCAGAAAGTGGATGAGAAAACGGCGCCACGGTAGCTGAATTGGTAGAGCATCGCATGCGTAATGCAAAGACGTGGGATCGTTCCCGAACTGCGGCAAGTTCTTTCACCCACTTTCATCTTCATTAATTTATCATTTATTTAATTCAGTTATTACGTACAAGTAATTTCCCTGGTGTTGTCCTTCGTCCGTTTGTTTGTTGGCTTTTTATGATATGATCTCTGTAAGTGTCTTTCTTACTTTTTTTTACAAATATTTGCAGGTGGAATATATAGCCGAAAAGCTGAAAGATTCCTTCAGTAAAATTGTGCAGAGCAACGACTGGATGGATGATGAAACTAAAAAAATTGCTCTGGAAAAGGTACGTGTCTTACTTAAAGTAGTCCATGGATCAGCACAGTTTTTCTGTTGATTCAGGGTCCAGTAGCACGTCTGTACTTTCATGTAACAGGCATTGTGTGCTACGTGAAACAGAGTGCATGTACCATATACAGTCGGCGCTAACATAGCATGGCACGCATGCGAGTAATTTTTTTTAATTATGGGGTTTTACGTGCCAAAACCACTTTCTGATTATGGGGCACGCCGTAGTGGGGGACTCCGGAAATTTCGACCACCTGGGGTTCTTTAACGTGCACCTAAATCTAAGCACACGGGTGTTTTCGCATTTCGCCCCCATCGAAATGCGGCCACCGTGGTCGGGATTCGATCCCGCGACCTCGTGCTCAGCAACCTAACACCATAGCCACTGAGAAACCACGGCGGGTGCATGAAAGTACAGGTGGTATATACAGTCCGTGCGGAGCTGGAGCGTTCATTGCATTTCCTAAACTCGTTATTCATCAAATAACACAGGGCGTGATTGCACGTGAACCACTGAGATCGAGCTATCAGGGCCACTGCTCGGCATTTACGTCCACCACAAAACTCATGCTGGGGTACGAAAAATGCTGCAGCGTATGATAAGTCGCAAAGATTTTTGTGTAAAGAAATGCAGAACTTTTTACAAAGGCACACAATGATTACATGCGTCCGAGCAATGCCTATAATAAAGGTTGCGATGCATTGGTGAGCCACATGTTTCCTCGCGAGGTATAAAAGCACATGCGGCGACAGTCATTCGCCATTCCAGAGCCCCAGCCATTTCGTCAGGGCACATAGCTGTCCGTGACTACACCAAAGCAATCCAGAATACTGATCTTTGTCTTAATGCTCTCTTTATCCGTGCAATATTGACACGTGTACTTGTTTATCTTTATCGGGCGACCAAGCTTCACCGCCTAATCGCACAGCGCAGGACGCGCTTGCATGTATTCGAAGTTTCTGGAAAGTTATCGATGCTTCTATCCGCTGTCTGTTACCCGCCGTGGTTGCTCAGTGGCTATGGTGTTGGGCTGCTGAGCACGAGGTCGCGGGATCGAATCCCGGCCACGGCGGCCGCATTTCGATGGGGGCGAAATGCGAAAACACCCGTGTGCTTAGATTTAGGTGCACGTTAAAGAACCCCAGGTGGTCAAAATTTCCGGAGTCCTCCACTACGGCGTGCCTCATAATCAGAAAGTGGTTTTGCCACGTAAAACCCCAAATATTATTATTATCCGCTGTCTGTTGTCGCCGAGCCTTGTGTAATCTGATTGCATGTATGCGCGACGCGAATGGTGTGGAACTTTGTGGAAGGCACGCGGGTCCCAGCGATTACTCTGGAACATTCGACGACTGGTCTATAAAAGCCGACACGCTTGACCCGCTGATCAGATTTTCGACGATCCCCGACCGTGTTCGCCGCCATCGTTGTGCTATAAGTGTAGCCTGTTATTGTGGGCACAGGTTCGCCCAATAAAAGTAAGTTTTGTCTTTCACAGTATTGCTACTGTGTTCTTCAACGTCACCACCACGTGACAATATGCAGTGACGTCGTCCGCATGCGCTAGAGGCTTTACTTCACTAGCTTATACCGAAACCAATCAATAGATTGAATTCAATAAAACCGTTAGACAATGTTTGGATTTATATACTGAACAATAGCTGGTTGAGAGGACATCCCTGGCGTACAGAACGCTTTACTTTAATGGGGCCTCCAACTGGCTGATTGACTGTCATTCTCGTAGTGTTGTTGCGACAGGCCATGGACACCTCCTCAGTTATGTTGGTGTCTAGATGAACATGATTCAACGCCTTGAAAAAAATTCCATGATGTACGATGTCAACGGGCTTTTCAGGGTCTATTTACAGGAAAGCGACTCTAGCTTGAATGGCGTCGTAACACTCCAACAGGCACCGCATTTTGTGTATATTCGTGACAATGGAGCGATTATGTATGCCGCCGCTCATGGCCCAACTACGTTTTTCTATAGCCTTCTGAAGGCGATAAAAAGCTTTTGAAGGCCCAGAACTTTCATAAAAAAATTATAATCTAAGTTTGTCAGAGATATTGACCTGAAATATGAGTCTGGTTTAAGTTTCCCCATATCTTCCATTTTTGGGATCAGAACTGTGTATGCTGCACCAAATGAAGGGGCTAAGGCCTTTAAGTTATACGCCTCATTAAATACTGCTGCCAGAACTTGGGTTATGCTTCCTTGATCAGTTTTATATTGACACGTCTGCTTGCTTATCTGTCTCCGGTGACCGGTTTTCAACGGCAAAAAAATTTAAGCGTTATTGCTTGGCGAAGGACGCGCCTGCATTTATCCGATGTTCCTCGAACGTTATCGATGATTCAACCCGTTGTCGGTTGTCACCGAACCTTGTGCGATACGATTGTATGCACGACGCAAATTGCGCAGTACTTTCTGGAAGGCACGCGGGCACCAGCGATTACGATGAAACCTTCGACGAGTCACGTATAAAAGCCGACGCGCTTGACCTACGGCTAGGTCAGCTGGTATACCCCCGAGGAAAGCTGGAACTGCGTCACGAGCCCCAATTTCGCTCCGGGTGCTTGGTAGGTCAAACTCCGAGAAGAAAAAACAAGGAAAAAATGAAGCCTGCTTCCACGGCAGTCGTTTTGTTGATGCGCGAGGGGCAAACGCCATCCCGACTGTCGTCTGCTATGCGTTCGACGAGCACACGACTTTCTCTGCAGGCGCCAACGGACACGAACACCGCTTGCATTAATTTTTTTCAGATTGTTTTCCTCTTTCAGATTTTCTTTTCATCATCCTTCGACTTCCAATTCCTTTTCTTCCAGCATAGGTGCAACGCTTCTGTGTGAAAACTTGCCTTTTTTTCTGTTCAAGATGCGCGAGTCCGCGTGCCACGTCACGCGGCTATTTCGTTTCGGCAAAACAAAAATAGGCAGAATAATCTGGTCTCTTCATTGTTTTTATAAACAACCTATTACACAGCGAGGTATTCAATATACAGTACAGTAATATAGAGCTGAGTATCTCATTAGTCAGAACAGATGGGCGCACTCTACTACGATCATACGTGCGTAAGACAGCTTCCTGCCATTTCTCATAGGTAAAACAGTGGTACAGAGGCCATGTTTGTTTGTTGTGTACAACACAACTCTACCAAAGCAATTTGTGTCGCAGCAGCTATTTGTGAATAATAAAAAGATTAACAAGCGCACCAGATCTAGATTTTCTTCCTTACCAATAAAACAACTTCCTTTCTTATTCCGTACAAGTATACTTGCTGGTCGACAAAACATGCATTACATAATAAATTTTCCTGCATAGCTCTCCTATGGGTAATGCGCCGGTAAATATTTAGCAAATTATATTGAAAATGTGTAGTCTTTTTTTCATATGTGGTTTTGTTAGACCCCTAGAGCTTCATTCAGATCTGTAACACTGCGCACAAGGTATCAATACAAAATTCCTCGCTACCATATTGGAGACGTTCCTCAAAATTTGTAATAATCGTATAGGCATAAATGACAGTTCCAGGTCAATAACAACAAATAATGCTAAGTTTTTTTGTTTTTTGTTTTTTTTTTGAGAAACAGTGAATGCAGGAGAAGCATGTGTCAATCGGTGGTTGATCGTCAGCAGAGGTTGGGCAAGGACATAGTGATGCACAAAGGTATTATTGAACGCGTAGCTTTGGGACAGGGAGCAATGTTTTCTAAAAACAACGCAAGTCGGCTGCATTCATGGCGTCAGGGTAACCTACTCAGAACAATCTTGTTTTGAGTGGTTTTCAGTACCTTCCTCTAATACACTGAATGTACATAACGCAATTTCTTTAAAAGAGCTTATAGACTCAGTTTTGTGCGGCTAGTTTGAAGCATAGGACAGGTGTTGTTAGAGCTATGTTACAAGTTTTATCACTGGCTGGAGGTCATCCGCCATTAGAATTTCGGCGTCGACACAGTGAGGAGGCGAAAGCGTTTCAACTTTTCTACGACACTCGTTTCCGGCGCATCATGATTTCCTTGCGTATTAAGATTATTCCTGACTCTGCCGAAAGGGGACCCTCCCCCTTCCTACTTTTGCCAAAATATTGAAACCCCTGAAGTCAAGATTGCTAAGCAACATTAGTACTTGCACAAGTTTGCTGAAGTGAGCTCAAGATTCTAGTATCCCAAGATCCATGTATGGTAGCTACGTAATAATCTTTGCAGAAGGCGGGGGGGGGGGGGGGGGGGCAAGTGTGGGAGCAATGACTGTCTGCACAAGGAATACGTTGCACAATGTTTATGAAAATATTGAAATATGCCGAAATATTTTCTAAAGATAGGCTAGTCAGGAGATCGCCCAAGAGCTATTGGAACTACAAAAAGCATAAAATATCAGTACGAAAATGTTTGATAATTTTCAAGCTTATGTAGCTTCCTTTCTGCAGCGGTTTTTCTCTCCCGCTGTTTTTTTAAGATGCAGATTGATGTCATTCGTCGGCAGCATAAGCCACACATAGCAGAACTACTGCGTCAGTTCTGTGCAACACTTCCTAAAGCAAAATATTTCCTATAGTTCACTGCTGTTTAGGTTATCTTTCACTACAGTGGACACACCGCACAACGGCGCAACCAACTTGCTCCGGAAAACATTCCTCCGTGTCCTTCCATTCATCTTGCGATAATGGAGCTTCACTTGGCACTGCAAGAGTTGGTAGAACTCTGGGCTAACATGAAACTCCTCTAGTGCTTCCCTCGTGGTAATCTTTCGGCAGCTTTTCAACTTCGCTGATTCGTGATACCTTTGTGTATCACCTCTCGGTCGGTTCAGGATGCCTGGTCTCTCCGGTTACCATATTTTCCGCTTTTGGCCTCGCTGAGGCAGTGTAGAACCTGTAAAGACAGATACATCATCAGAACATTTTGTCAGGCTAGTTGGCAAATTTTCCCCAAAGTTGCACGTTGTGTGAAGGAACACTATACACAAGCACACAGGTCAAGCGTAGCACTTTGTGTATGCTTGAATGTCATGGTCCCTTGTATAGCGAATTCCATTGGCAACACATGCGCGCCATATAACAATGCTTCACGTTTCTGGAAACACGACATGAAAAGCCCGTTTATAATCAAATTTCTAGTGCACGTGACAAAAAACCCCACTGTTTTCTTACAACAGTACTTTTAATCCATGCAGGTTAGTTCTAATTACATTTGGTTGCGGGATTTCAACTAGAAATACGCCCCCAAAATTTAATAAGTTCCAAATTTTAGTGCTGCTATATATTCATGTAACATGTTAAGCATTGCTGGTTCCTCAGTAGCTGGCTAGTTTTCAGAGCTAGTTTTCTTGATCGATGAATGTTTTGGTTCATCTTGTTAAGGATTAGGTAACTGAGCGTTTCACATACTTTGGCTTCATTTTTCTGCAAAATGCCCATAGGAGCAACGCTAACTTCCTATAGTTAAAAGCTGCTGGGTAACTGAACGTAGGAATTTTTGCTCCGGAATAATTTCTACTATGAAGCACCAAACCAAGCTTAGGAAGAAGGCGGCAGCGCGCGTCAAGAACTGGCTTCGCCGGGTCGTATGCTGTAGCGCCAAGCGGGGCGCGACATTTTACGAATGGGAATTAACTTATTGTCAGCAAAAACTGTTCGACGGTTCAGTTTAGCCTATAATCGGGAACATCGCGCACCGCAGACGAGCAAGCAATAACAAGAAGCTTATAAGCACGCGGTTTCTTGGCGCACGCGGAGGAAATTTCGCTGCGTAACCACCCAGCGCCGTAGAACACGACGAAAACAGCGTGCTCATGACACTTACGCCACCCCCTGTCAATTGGTTTTTGTACGAAAATAATTGACTACAGATGCACAGATTGGCGACCACTAATAACTTCTTTTTCTTGCCTTCGTCGATCAGGGACCGCTTTACCACTCCACTCCAACAGTCGACACAGCCGACCATGACAGAGTGGGCGTAGTCCCTTCCTCTGGAGTGGTCCGAGAAGAGGCCATGGCCGTTATACATCTGCTCCCATGTCAGCCCAGCAATGACTCCCCAGTTAGCGTGATTTCGCCATATATCACATCTGAAATATGTGCAAAATACAACGTGGTCATGATTAATAAACACCCAAAGTCGAAACCAAGGTTGAGAGCACCAAAAAATGACTAAAAAATTCTGCCTTTCTAGGAACAGGTTGAAAAGTGAAGCGAACCTATGTCGTCAGATAGGTAATTCGAACGTCTTGTAATTCAAACTGCAAACAGTCACTGCTCCGTAATTGATTTTAACTTCTGCCATGTTGATGGCCAACCTAAGGAGGTAAAGTAATAAACTGGTCATCGGAATGCTCTCCAGCGTAACCAGTTTGTACAGAAAACGTTTACATGCCTTAGGCAGATACAAATTGCAAGTTTTCTATTCATGAAAAAAAAAATGAAGAGCGACCGCTAACATATCCGGATCACACTGCTAACCGGATCACATTGCATCCATCTGCAATCAGGAAAAATCCCGTGATAACCTAAATTCGTTGCGTATTAATATTGTATAACGATGTTGCAGTTTGCTATTCTTATCATGTAATTACTGTTGCCCCCTTACTCAATGCCCTTCAATAGGCCTGTAAGGTGATGTGAATATTTTAAAAAATGTACCGAAGCGTAATTTTCACCTGCGCTTCAGATAGCATGAATCGCCCAAGTAGCTTCAGTTTCTTAAAACACCGCAGAAAAGTGCGCCGAGCCAAACGAAAAAAGATATTCGTTGCAAAACAAGTGCGGAAGATTTTTCGTTTCGTCCTATAGCTTTTTTGAAAAGCACAGCGCTTGTTTCTTCATGACGACAGCACAAAAAGTGTGCTTACCTCTCGTGCGCTGGAAAACGGAATGTTGCCCTTGTGTTGCTCCCCGAGTTGCCACATTACACAGCCACGCAGCAAGTCTTGTATCCTTTCCTCAGTTTTTCCGACATTGCCGGAACGTTCGCAGGCACAGAAAGTTTTAAACTGCAGAGCATACGAAAAAAGCGTGCACGTACTACATAGAAAGCGGCAGCAGCAGACGCAGATAATGGCAGCCGAAGCGATAAGAGCGACAGTGCCGCCCCTTGGCGCAACAAATGAAACGACCAAATAAAGATATCACACGCCGAAAAAGTAAATAGCCAAAAGCACATATTATTTCTACATATTGTTGCATCACTTCCCTTTACCGTTATGTAGGTTAGAAAGATAGAGCCACATATGCAAAAGTTATCGAATTTTCCTTTGGATACCAGTGTCATGGCTACGTTTTATTGCCGATACCGAAATTATAACCTCGCTGTCAACCCACTGCTTCACCCGCTGATCGGAATTTCCACGTTGTAGTGACGGTGAAGAACGAGTCAGCGGTAAAACTGTGACTGACACATTTTACTCATTATTGGGTGTTATGCCCAGCAAAACAAGTAACACCCAAGCACAACGATAGCGGGAAGCACTGTCGGCGACCGAGGCCTCCGTTCAGTTGGGGCATGAAGCTTGGTCATCACGGTTGCGCACCTGCGTAGAGGCACCTTCTTTTGCGGTTTCTCAAGAGGCCTCTTGATCTGTACGACGACGCCGGCACTAAGAATGGCGCCATCCTCCGCGTGGCCCTCGTTCGTGAGATCAACTTTCACAGCCATGACTGCTACTCGACAACTTTCGCTGTCTTTCAGTCTTCGCTAAATTGGCCAGCAGTGCTCCCTCGATGTGGTCTTCGGTTACCCGGTTCTGTCTGTTTTCTGGAGGAGACGCCACTTCTGTCATCATTGGCGACGTCGTGTCTGCGACGCCACTGACCTCGTGTTCCGCCTCCTTGGCGTCCATGGCGTACTCGCTCTGCATCCCGCTATAGACCGTTACGGTGGCGTGCAAACAGGCGCACTGAGCGTCGACATCCCCCAACCATCGGCATTAGTAACATCGCGTCACCTTATAGCCTTGGCGAATGTCAGCGGGTCCCTGGCAACGCAGGCACTCCATATGGGCCAGTCAGGCGCGACCACTAAGGCCAGTTTTCTGACAATTCGGATCGGGTGCGGCAAGTCGTCAACTTTGAGATCTGTCTTAAGCTTTAGCTGCTAGGTGCTGGTGGTAGACACATTATCGCTGCCGCCTTCGACCCGCCAGCGCGTCACTTCGGTGACCTTGCCTAAGGCAGCCAGCGCCGTTGGCAGTCGAACCTTCACCTGCTGCTGGAAAGGGTTCCATGACAAGGCACCGGCAACCCTTCACCTTCAGATCAGCGAGCTTCTTCGTCGCTTCAGCAGTGCCGAGCGGCACCGCACAAATGGGGTTAATTTGACGTGCCCCCAGCACCACGACTTCTTGCAGCGCAGCAACCTTGGCCCACTTGTCTGGGAAATCTTCCACACGGAAGAACTTCACGCACACGTCTCCAGGCAAAAATATCGAGTTAATAGCAAGTCGACCTGTCGGCTGATGCGGCGAAATAATCTCGCAATCTTTATCTGCTTCGTCAGCAATCCTGTTTCCGCGACTAAACGTCGCCGATGCGGCTCCGACGAATCTCGCCATTCCGTGACCGTGAACTTGCGTGACCGGAAGCAGAAGGACAGGGCCACAATCGCACGCATACTCCTCTTGCGCCAAAGCCGACTAGCCCTTGGAGATGTTTGGCGTGTGTGCCACGTGCCAGTTTCACGTGTTCTATCATCGTGACAGCTCGCGCTTTGATACATTGTGTTAGATTGCACCCCCTCCCCTTACTCTAGGAATCAGCCCCCATTTTCCAGTGCTTTCGTCATAGCAGCTAACATTACGTAGGAATTTTGCAACGTTGTGCTACTTTCATGAACGGCCCAGTTTTATCAGTTTGAACATATCTTCGCCGGTGTAAAAATGGCGTCGCCAATGTAACATGAAATACATGACATAGACATAGATACGCACCAGTACAATAACACGCAACGGCAGATCACGTTACTATCCATGTATCTCTCGCTTACACCAGTTGAATAAGTATTCAGAACCCAACTAACGGGATGTCGTATAAATTCGTGTCGAACGGCGCATCATAAATAGTGCTGTTGACTTTATAGGATCGCCATCACCGCCGTCGTTGTCTTACTGCTGTCATCACACATGTGCTCTCGCGTCACACACAACGGCTCGATTTACAATAACGCATTGGCCTAGCTGGTAACGCTTTACGCAACCCCAAGCAATGCTGGCTAGCCAGATGGCTGTAAAGTGCTCAACATAACATTGATTTTCAAAGAGCGTGGGATAACAGCAAATTTTATCCCGTCTCTCCTTCTACAATATTTCATTCCCTTTACTCCTCTCTCCAGCCCAGGGTAGCCAGCCGGTACTTATACTCGCTAACAACTGCCTTTCCCGCTATTCTTCCTCCTCCTACTAGCTCATGTAAAAAGCATGTGACCGCATCAAGCCTAAACAACGTCAAACGACCTGATGATTTCACATAAGACGATGCCTATTTCTTTCAGCTCAGCAAAATGAAATCGAAGATTGGATACCCATTGTGGTTGACGAGTAGGACTTATATCGATAAACACTACGAACGAGTAAGTTTGCAATGTTCTTCATAGCTACGGCCAATATTAAACACCAAGTGAAATAAGGAGCAGAAATCCTTATCGTAGGCACTCAAAATTTATATTTTTATGATGTTGTTATAACAGAAGGGTGTTAGCGAGATTTGTTAGTTTTATTGATAACATTTTTTTAGAATCAAGTTCAAGCTCAAGTTTATTCATCAGCGATTTAGTTGTACAAAGAATTGTATACAGAATTAGCACTACACAGAGAGCCCTAAAGTTAGAAACTGTCAGGGGGACTCCCATACATAAACAAAATGAAAAAAAAAACGAGATACAGCTCAAGCATTGGTTGCGATGACCTTACAGACAATTCTAAAAAAAGTAAGGAACAGTTAGAACATCAACAAAATAAAAATCTGTTTAGTAAGACAAAAATTGCAAAAAACTTCTATAGTGAGCAACCAATGTAAGCTTACAATACAATAATATTAATACAACATAGCTAAATCAATTATTATTACAGTCACAAAAGTCGGTTGTTAGGATGAAGAGATTTGCTGCATAGAATATTTATTAACTTGGTTCTTGAATATATGCTCTGTGGGGGATGATTTAATGGTATGCGAAATGGAATTCCACAGTTTTATTCCCGCAAAAGTGGTAGTGAACTTATCATAGCTGGTGTGCACTTTAGGTAAAAGACGATTATCGAGTTCAGAGAACCTAGTAATGTTAGTATTTACAAAAGTTTCAATAACAAAGCCATCTATATGCGCAATATTACGAAATAACTTATATATCACGATCGTTTACTTGAACTGAAAGAGCTTATGAAGAGGGTGAATGTTTAAACTGCGATAAAGTGGCGTTGCTTTGGATAGGAAATGGCTGGAAGTCATCAGACCAAGCGCCTGATACAACAGGCATTGAAGTTCGTTGATGTGTGCGAGGTATGTGTTACCCCAGGCTGATATGCAGTAAGATAAATGCCTGTGAATGTGTGCCGAATAAATAATGTGCGGATGAAAATAATGAGCAGGTTTTGATTATGGCCCGTATTCCAAAAGAAATCTTACGGACAAGCGATTGCGCATGATCGAAGATTGAATTCCAGGTGCCTGTCTAACACAACGCCAAGAAACTTCGCCAGGAAACACACGAGCTAAAGCCAAGATAAACCCAAATAAAGCCAAGAACTTACGCCAAGAAGCACACCGGATAAAGTGTGTAAATCGCATCATAAGTTTTAATGTCTTTCAAATTTATTGATGTTGCCATCATCACTATCCCTGCTCATATGATTAATCTGATTTACTGCGGTTTTGATGCTGCCGTTCTCTCATTCAGAATTCAGAGAGAGAAAGAGACAACTTCATCTAATCGCCTGCAGAACGACACCATGACTAAATGGCGCCGTGACGCTGGCCCTGACGTCTTCTCAGCGGGTGGTCTCTACTCAACTCCAGCGCGTGTTACTCCCGCGGTTGGTCGCCCTGCGGGGCAACGTTCCGTCGGTTTCGCTCGGCCTTTGTCTTTCAAGAGCCGCCGAGACCTGCTGGACGGCCCAGGTTTGGCTTTCGTGGTCGTAGCATTCCGCCGCAGCCGCAAGTCGCGGAGGAATCGTTGTACTTGTCGAAGCCTCATTGGGGAACTTGGCGCAATCCCATAGGATGTGCGTCAGGGTGGCCCTCTCCCGCTGGCACACGCGGCACACATCACTCACATATAATTTAGGGTATAGATGAGTCATTAATACTGGGGTGGGTAAAGAATCAGTTTGCAATTGTCTGAACAGCACCGCCTCCGCTCGGCTCAGCCCCGGGTGCGGGGGTGGGAAAGTCCTTCGAGCCAGGCGGTGGAAGTGGGTAAGTTCGTTGAAATATGGTAATAAAATTTATTTCTGAATTCTGAAATCGAAAACCTCACCGGTTTCAGAATTCAGAAATAAATTTTATTACCATATTCCAAGTTGTTACAAAATGCAATATACAGGAGGAGGTCTGGGACTCTGAGGCTGAATTAACACCTCCTGTACATGGTATACACAAATGGAAAAGTGAACTTAGTTATAGCGACGACAGTAAAAAGTACAAAATTATATAAAGAAATTAGAAAGGCAGTAAGTATAAAAAGAGTGTGACACGAATTAAAACAATTAAGCAACATATGAAATATGAACAAATTAAAAAAGGTGGGCATCTTAGAACAGTTTCATACAGGATCAATAAGCATGATGTAGTAAGCTGTGGTATTTACCAAAATATATTACAATATGTGGCACATATAAATGTTATATAAGATTGGGTTGGTTCACTATGCGGGTGTGTTTTATTGCTGCAGGTGCCACCCCTCACCCTGCAGAGTTCTTTTCTCCATATATGGGATAAAATATTAGAAAGCAACTACATAAATAATTTGAAGCAGATTCACCAAAGCTACGACGAGGAGAAAGAGTAAGTAGGCGAGAGATGTAAGTCAACACGCTTTATTTCAGAAACCAAGCCGTGAGTGCTCAAAGGTAGGCGGCCGCCTTACTTCGAGTAGGCGTGGCCCTTGGGCTCACCGTAGCTCTGTACCAGCCGTAGCTCGTCCGTAGGACTTGAGTTTGTCAGATGGACCTCCCATTTGTCTTCTATTGCTGCTTGCGTAGACGTTGCCTGCGGGTGCATCTCACATTCCCAGACCATGTATTCGATGGTCTTTTGGGTCATTGCAGAATTTACAGTCTATTGTGTACTTGAAGGAATGCATTCAGTGCAGTAGAGTGCCATGGAGGTAATTTCTCATCTGAAGTTGGTGTGGTATGTGCTAAAAATGAGCACACTACAAGCGTACATGTATGTCGGAAACAAAAAGGAACCAAGGGGCCCAATATTTTTTAGTCATAATCATCTGAAGCGATCAAACTGTGACATTATATAAGAAATAACTTTCTTTTATTGAAACCTAGAAATGATGAAATATAGAAAAAAGAAAATGGACAAAGAACAACTTCGCTCAGGTATGCCTCAAACCCACATCTTCATATTACGCGTGCCGTTCTATTACGAATTAAGCTACCACAGTGTGGTAGGTGTGTATATATATAAATATCTATCATCAGCCTGGTTACGCCCACTGCAGGGCAAAAGCCTCTCCCACACTTCTCCAACTACGCCGGTCATGTACTAATCTTAGCCATGTTGTCCCTGCAAACTTCTTAATCTCATCCGCCCACCTAACTTTCTGCCGCCCTCTGCTACGCTTCCCTTCCCTTGGAGTCCATTCGGTAACTCTTAATGACTATCGGTTATCTTCCCTCCTCATTACATGTCCTGCCCATGCCCATTTCTTTTTCTTGATTTCAACTAAGATATCGTTAACTAGCGTTGGTTCCCTCACCCAACCTGCTCTTTTCTTATCCCTTAACGTTACACGTATCATTCTTCGTTCCATAGCTCGTTGCGTAGTCCTTAATTTAAGTAGAACCCTTTTCGTAAGCCTCCAAGTTTCTGCCCCGTACGTGAGTACTGGTAAGACACAGCTGTTATATACTTTTCTCTTGAGGGATAATGGCAACCTGATGTTCATGATCTGCCTGACGAACGCACAGCAGACCATTCTTATTCTTCTGATTATTTCAGTCTCATGATCCGGATCCGCAGTCACAGTCACTAAGTAGATGTATTCCATTACCACTTCGAGTGCCTCGCTACCTATCATAAACTGCTGTTCTCTTCCGAGACTGTTAAACATTACTTTAGTTTTCTGCAGATTAATATTTGGACCCACCCTTCGGCTTTGCCTCTCCAGGTCAGTTGGTCCCCTGAGTTACTAAGCAAGGCAATATCATCAGCTAATCGCAAGTTACTAAGGTATTCTCCATTAACTCTTATCCCCAATTCTTCCCAATCCAGGTCTTTGAATACCTACATATATATATATATATATATATATATATATATATATATATATATATATATATATATATATATTTATATATATAGAGCGTGTTTACAGGAGGCATTCAAAGACCTGGATTGGGAAGAATTGGGGATAAGAGTTAATGAAGAATATATACATATATATATATATATATATATATATGCGCTGACTTGTGCACCGACTTCGACCATACCGGGACACTCACCAACGTTACAATAACTCAAATATGGCACATCAAGAGCAATCACGCAACATGAATTTCAGGGTAATTTGTATGTGCAACCTTGGTAAGCCCGTGTGCTTTTCACGGATTAATATTGGCATATTACGGGCCAGGGCTCCTAGAATCGTGGCACTAGATTCCCTAGGATCATCAGGCCAACAATCACATTTTTTACAGATGGAGCTAATACGACCCTGAACCGCAATGCAGTGTTGCGGAATGAATCAGAAATGGTTTGTTCCCTTAACAATCTCCGGGGCCAGTTGCATACGGGTGCTTCACTTTTTCATTCCGTTTGCAAGAAATGCGGCCACCTCGAAATGGAATGAAAACAGCAACCTCGTGCTGAGCAGCATAACGTCATAGCACCTGCAGAACAACGGAAAGACTAACTTACTCGCGAGCTGATCAGCAGCTGCATGTGTCACGAGTACCTACTTCTTTTGCAGAACATCAAGACGATTACTTTGTATAGCCATGCTTAGAGGGCATAAATGAAGCTTAACCACTTGGAATCAAGTCTTTGCCATTGGGATTGTTACAAAAGGGAACGGTTCTTTTTCTTTTGACCTAGTCCATAGCCGTAGAGGCTGGGTTCGGGCATACCAGAAAAATAAATCAGTTTCTAGAACGCGGTAATGCTATCTCATAACAGGAAAACAACACAAGAAAAAAATCTTAGCATTGTAAACACTAGGGAACTCACAACTGTAAATCATTTCCATAATGCGACGCTACACTTGAACAGTACACAGAAGTATTTTAAAACGAAAATTGAAATTAAATCTTTTGTACCTGTAGGTACACAATTCCAGATAAATATAAAAATAAATTCTGAGGTTTGCGTGCTAAAATTACGATATGATTATGAGGCACGCCGGAATGGGGGACTCTGGTTTATTTCTAACCACCTGGAACTATTTAACGTACATCTCATGTACGGGACACGGGCGTTTTTGTATATCGCTCCTATCTAAATGCCGTCGCATATGATAGCCACATATCTTTCTTCGGTCACTTGATTTCCAAAGACAAATAATTTTTTTTTTATTTTGTCTTCACACGTATGTTAAACTTGCAATACCTTCGAACGAGCCCCTCAAATAAGCACGTTTGTAGTTGGCCTAAGAAAGTAGCGCATGTTTTACAGGACACTTTTAATAGGTGCTGAGTAGACATGAAAGTCAAACTAAATATAAATGGCTGACACACACTATATTTTTCTGCTGTTTTATTATTCATTGCAGTTGGCCCGCTGGACCCGCCAACGTCAATGCTTTCTACAATCCAAATGGCAACGAAGTGGGTAAGAAAACATTTCAATGATTCTGTGCCTAACTGACATCTCGACAAATTTGTATCTTCCATTGAAGGTGGAATACCTAAATTTAAATTCTTGCACCTTAAAAATTGTAGTCCCGAAAGTGTTGACAATCTCATTGAAAAATTCGATCTAATCACACAATTTTCAGAACTGGAGACCATCTAACTATGACTGGTCGTCTCGGAGTGAACTATTACAGTCATCAGTACGAAAGTATGCTTGCAAGGACACATCACTCACCCACTCAATCATTGCCAATTGTAAATTCCGTGACGTGGTTCTCCACAGGTTCCGTCTGACCTTGAATTTCAACGATATCTGGCCGCAGTAGAGTTGCGTTCCGTAAACAAAGATGCTGTAAACGCTTTCTATGAGACAGATGCGCTTACGCGAGCAGACTATTTTTGGTGACGACACTAGTTTCCCAAATAAGCTAGACTTCCATTCATATTTATTATTGATTTTGTGCCGCACAGGATATGCGGAGCCAAGCAGCGTGACAAAAAAAAACAGCGCATATACATTATAGACAGGTTCCAAAATCTGAAGTTATAGTAATCCACTCCATTCTGTAATCGTCCTTGAAAAAAAACATATTTGAATGAATTCATTGTGGCAAAGTAAACTGGCAGTTAATGGTTTACGTGGTCGCTGAGACCTCGTTGCTGACACGACGGAAAATTTGGTCAAGAACAATTGTGTTAGTGAGGTGGCAAGATGAGAATTACGTGGGCAAACATTTTTTGCATGATACTGGCTTGTACGCCTACAAGCTTTCATTCAGCATAGATTTCGCAGTGGCCTCATAGCCATTACGCAAACATCTGAATTCGCTCATGACATATGCCATATGCACTAGACCTGGGCCTTCAAATAGTTGCCATATTTGTTGGCTTGTCCAAAACCATCGATAGAGTTGCACGTTCAAAACTTCTGCATAAACTACATAGTGTTTTAGTTAACCCTAGCCTAGTTACCTGCATCTCAAGTTTTCTCTCAGATAGGTCGCAATACGCCTGTTTTAATTCTTCCAAATCTCCTACGGCGGCCGTTACCTCTGTTGTTTTGCATGTTCAGTTTCAAGCCCGCTTCTCTTCCTCCTGTATGTAACGGAACTGCCTGACAACGTGCTATCAAATAAAATCCTTCTTTACGCCTATGAGTGCGTTATCTATCACACAATTACCGGTAATGAAGACCGTGTTAGTTACGAACAGTGCATTTTCCAACTTTTGTACTTCGTGTAACAAGTGGCAGGTGAACATGAATTTTCGCAAAAATGGCTCTTTGCCCTTCTCGACACGGACCGCACAATCGTCTCTTCCTTATTGGAAAAGGTTTCTTAATATAAGGACCTTAGCATTATCTTCACACACGATTTATCATGGCCCAAACATATTGAAGCAACCTGGTCTAATGCCGCGCATCTAAGCTGCCCAAAGCGCTCACTGCGCTGAGCCCCTAAAGAAACAAAATTGCTCACTTATAGAACTCTATTCTGGCCCATCTTGTAAGAGGGCTGTGCCATTTAGAATCCACAAGTCAAATTCGACATAAAAAATTTTGGATCTGTCCAAAAAATGCTATTCAGTTTAAATACCCGCGTTCCACTTTATATGAACATTTGTCAGGGCGACGACATAACTGCCATTGCAAAATGCTGTAGTGATAATAACAGCAAAAAACCTCCAAGGCCAGCGGTAATCGAAATTTAAGAAGACTACTGTTGTTGAACAGCTTCGCATTCGGCAGTTAGTATTACCATAAATTGATACAGAAATGCGTGCAAAAATTAAAGGAAACACCGCTAACTCACGCACTTCATGCTAACATATGTTGGCATCAATATGTTTCCAACATATGTTGCATCAACGTATTCACCCAAACGATCTCGGGCGCTCGATATTTGTTTACTCATGTTGACGGCAGCTCGCGCAGCCTGTACTGTCCCCCCCCCATCTCGCGTTGCCCTGCCGACATCATCGCGGCAATGTATGACCACGATCTCGGCCACAAGGTGTTCGTACGCTATGTCACTTTCTTACCCTACAGCAAGCACACTGAGAGAGCTTTCAGTATACCTTCCGATGTTTTATCGAGAAAACAAAGGAACTTGCCCGCGAATAATTTTGAAAAGCGACTGTTAGAGAATATACGTGGGGTGTTACGTTAAGGGCTACAATGAATGCTTTAGAAAAGAAAGCAAGGGCAGGTGTTTTTAGTTGACTTATTTGGCAGCTTTCACAAAACTCGGGCTGAAAATAAAGTCAAGGTAGACTCTACTACTCTTCAATGACCCTTGTTAGTGAAGTACTCGTAAATGTGTTTGATCACTTATTTTGTATATAGAGGGCATTCAGCTTGCTGACAGCGCTAATAAGTTTAACGGCTCGGCGTGAAAAATAATAAAAAGATCGCTAGTTCATTGAACTTCCATTTGACCAGCCGCAATGACCAAGTAAGCTATGACGTAGCGCTGCTGAGCACGAGGTTGCGGGGTTGCGGGCTCGAGTCCTGGTTGCCGTGGCCACATTCCTATGGTGATAAATGCAAGAACGCTCGTGCACTGTGTTTTAGGTGAACATGAAAAAACCCCGGGTGGTCAAAATTAATCGACAGTCCTTCGCTATGGCTTACCACATTAGCCCAGTGTGGATATCTTGTGCTGTAAAAACCACACTTCAACTTTCCCCCTTCTACAGATATCAACCTGTCTCTGCATGCATGTACTGCTGTGTGTATAGCTGGAAATATTTCAGTTTTTCTTTTGTGTATGTTCTTTCAGTGTTTCCGTCTGGCATACTACAGGATCTTTTCTTTAAGCATGGACTTCCATGGTGAGCTGTTTTTTTTTTGTTTCTTTACATAATCTGAGATTACTGCTATCCCGATATGTATGAAGGCACGTCGCAAACGTGCCGTCTGCTATACGGGCGGACGACCCGCATGGCGGAAAAAAAATATCCACAGAGCTTGTATGAGAAATTGCCCTTCACAGCCACTTTCCGCGAATTTAATGCGTGTTTTCATTCATCGAGGCATGCTGCTCTTCGAGAAAAAGCTCAGTTGCTCAGCCACGTTTTTCCGCTGCCCTGAAGAAAAGGTAGAAACATTCTCCATGATGCCGCTGCTGCTCGCGTCCAACGAAAGTCAGAGAACACCAGACTCCGCATGACTGCTCCGAGGCACATTCATTAGGTTTACGCGCGCAACTCTAAAGTACTTGGGCTGAATTTACAAATCTGTTCGTACATTTACGTAAATTGTTTGTCATTGACCTGCCGTCTTCGTTAACATGCCCTACGTCACGAAAAACAGATAACTGCTCTTACCAAGTTGCAGTGTATAACGTTTCACTGAGATAGCAACTATATGGACACTACAGGTGCATTTCCGCCGTCGGCATGATGTTCCGTATAAAGTCCAAGTCAGATAAAACCAAGCCCGCGCGCTGTATGGTGTAGGTGCGAGTGAAAACGTGCAAACATGAAACGAGGATGATGGCTTGTTCTGGCGCGCGCCGAGGAGGAGGGCGGAGAGGAAGCACGCCGTCTTTCACCGCGTGCAAGCCACGGGAAACGGGAGGGCAGGGGGGTGGAGGTGCTGTTGTACTCTAGCGGAGGTTGCGTATGACGCGGCTGAGCACGGTCTCGCGAGCCCTATCCTAAAAGCGATCTGCGATGTGGAGATGTGAGCCGCGGGGGCCCTATCTTGAAAGCGATCTGCTAAGAGTAAGGAGTTTAGGTGGGTCTAAGGCTCATGGCTTAGTGTGCGCCGAGTTCTCGCCGCTAACGTTCGCGTTGGAGCGAGAGGCAGTACGAAGATAAACTAGCGCGCTCCTGCTGCCACTCTTCCGCACGCGAGCGTTTTGACAGCGAGTGCCTGCGCTTGCTGAGTCAGTGTGTGTTTGCCTTTACGTGGTGACACCATGCTTGTTAAATTATTCAGTAAGCGAATGTTCACGAATTTGCACGGCGGATAAAACTACTATCCTTAATTCGTATAGCCGTGTAGAAATTTGCTATCGCAATCGATGATTCGCCTTTCAGGGCGCAACTGCCACCTTTTGCTTGCGTGCGTACGCGCTTGCGCGTCTGCGTGTGTTTTTGCTTGTGTGGTTGTGTGTGAATACGGCCCATATCCATAAAAACATTGCAATGAAAGTGTTTTATTCGAAAACTGAAAATCTTTTCTGCTTTTTCTTTATTTTTCGAAATTAGTTATCTTTTTGCGGTGATTATTTATGTAGCATTTTTCTAAAGCTCCATTGCATACAACAGCCTGTCATTCTTGAAAAATTCTTTTCAAACCTGCTCTAAGGATCTTGAGAGGGCTTTCGTGCTGTTTTTTATTCCCAGTCAGTGCGCTTGCGCTTAAACCTGATTCCTTGTCTCTGATAGCTGTCACGTTTAGACTAGTCAGTGTGCAGGCGTGACAGCTAATGATACAAAAATTATTATTTTGGCTGTAAATATTCTCGCAAGTATCAATGCATCTGCGTTTGACTATTCCATATTCGATTCGGTATGCTATACTTACTATTCGTATTGCCTTCGTATTCGAAAAAGTTTACATTCGCCTGCTACTTATTGTTCGCAAGTGCGATTGCATATGTGGTCACTGGACCAGCTAGCTACCTGAATAGTCGCCGCAATTGTATTACCTGTGCGCTGAGGCATACGGTTTTTCTCGCTGATGCTTCAATTATCCTTTTCCCGTAAGTTATGAGGTGAACGTTAATTCTGGCAGAAAGAAATATGAAAATTATAAGGTGGGAAAGTAACCATCCAGCGGAAGCGCGGCACGTGCTTTAAAAATAAATTCCTTTGTTCTTGTCAGAACGCTTCGAGTAAATCTGTGATCTCGCTAACCTTTTCAAGCCCATTACCGACCACTTGGCGTCATATCTGAATCCTTTTTTTATCCACGAGCGGCAAACGAGCCAAATATCTGGCCTAAAAATGAAGTTTGGGATTTGCTCAGTACTGGTAAAGAATTTATTTAAGACGAATGTTTGCAAAACAGCGAGAAAGAAGAGGTGTGACAAGTCGTTTGCTGGAGCTGTTACTGAGTCACTTTGCGTGTCTGTCACTGCGCCTTGACAGGTAAATAGTGTGTACATACATTTGTTTCACGCTCTCCCTCTCCGTGAGAATGTGAAACAGTGTGATTTTCCACTTGAAACACGAGAAAAGAAGATCTAATACAAAAAAACGACGTTGATGCAAACCTTGAAATTCCGGTATAGGTCTATAAACTTTGGGTCTATTGGCGCAGTGATCGGACATGAAATCACACACGGACTTGACTTCACAGGTAAGGCTTTAAAAAAACATGCATGCAGTAGCGACTTCATTTATCTCTTGCTATTAACGTCATACGAATAGTTAGAATACAGCCTCCAGGGCCTGCTGTCATAAACTTATATTACACACAAGCACCATGACCGAATAAATGAACCTACCACTTCTGGAAACGATGAACCTATACACCAGAACACCGTGAATTCAAAGCGCGCCGCCATATTGATGAGCGCTGGTCGCGCCATCTATCCTAAGCGCCGCGAAGTAGCAGGTCTGGGCTGCCACGCCGGGAGATGCGACCCGGCGCAAAAGGGAAACTTGGGCTTTTCAGCTGGGCGGAAGGCGTGTGCCGCGTTTTTTCTAACCTGTCATTTTCGCTGTCTCGATCCAATCAAACTTCAAGACCTCATGCAAGTCCGCAATGGCCACACTGAGTGCTGTGCAGGCTGCAGAAGCGAATACATCGGGCAAGTACGCTATTACGTTTGTACAAGCCGCGCGCTATATGCTAGAACACGTGTGAGCTGTAATATCTCCGCATTTTTGGCACGTAACCTGTGGAGAAATATACAGCACTGTGTTGGTGCCATATATTAATAAAGCACGCAGAACATTGTCCTCTGCACTTTCAGTTTGGTCGTGTTTGTCGTGGTCACTACTGGGTTGGCCGCGTTTGGCAACCAACTGGCGAGGTCGTATGACAGGGCTTATAGACTGCCTGATTAGCAGACGCCTGCCCTTCGCCACCTGCACATTGAAAACAAAATATATGTTATAGTAAGAACGGCTGTAGTTCTTTCCCATGCCATCACTGTTGCGAAGATATAAAGTCCTCTCAAAATGAAAAATACACCAGGCTAATTGTATCGTGCAACCACTTAAGAGTACAACATTCAGAACACAAGCCTACAGCACTCGAACAAGCAGTATATGAAGCTAAACCTGCACTCAATGGAAAATGAGGAACTACAGTAGTTATAATGCTCAACTACATGTGCAGTCAAAGCCCGTATAACAGGGTGAGCATGACAGATGCAGGTGTTGTACAGCTGCTGCAAAAACCATGACAGGGCACATAAAATTACCATCCCTACTTAAAGCTGCATCATCAGGGACCCCTTTGTACAATATAACAACCACACCTGCGTTAAATTAGCCCCACCAACTGCAGCTACATGGTATCAGACCTGTTTCGCCTGTGCGAGGCCATATCGGATTGTTGGCGCTCCCTTAGAAAACAAAACAGAAAAAAAAAGAAACTGGCGAGGACGAGCAAAATTTTGTTACAAAATACAACAATAACTAACCACCTTATTTTCCTCGTTATATGAACGGAAAAATCTTGCGCTTTACCCCGCATAACAGCCCGCACGCAGTTTAGAGCTCAGGAAGCTCAAATGAATTCGTTACGAATGACACCTGCAACACCGGCTCGCAAAGACAGGCGCGCTGCACGAACACCTTCGGCGACGAACAGTCGTCGTTTACGTTTTTGTGGACGCATGCTACGTGACGAGCAGACTTCGGTTTACTTTCATAGCAATAACGTTCACCAGCAGGGCAACGTTCTATTGCCTACAACTTGTCGTTCACGCTTAATGGTCATGCCGTGCACCAGCTGCAAGTATCGCTAACCGCAAACTCAACTGTTCCGCTTAACCGTCGGGAGCTCTGCATGACTGAAAACACGAAAAGGCTTGTCTTTTTGTTATAGCCAAGGCGAAGCACCGGCATGGGATTCTGCTCTGTAGGCTTGTTGTCCAGAAAGTCCTCGGAGCAAACCTGCGTGTTACACATATTACGTTCGTAGGGCGCAAAGTTGAACGTGGCACCAAAATATACAGAGATCGAATACTCACTCGTGCATTTTCACTGGGTTGGTAGTTCTTCCTATTCACTGCAGCTATCCACCGGTGGCGCAGCTTGGCATTCTTCGGTGCGGATGGAAATCGGTGCAGGCTGAAAACACCGCACCGGAACGATTCCCTACGTGTGTTGTACTCTTCGCAAACAGCGCTAAGCAACCTGCTCCTTTTGCGCTGGTTGATTTGGCATCCAAACACGACGCAATGATGCCCAGATGACTTCTTGTACTTTGGATCCGCGTGAACGGGCACATTTCCGCACTTTGGAGTCCTAGAGCTGAAGCTTGCCATGTGTGCCGGTCGCCGGCGAACACACTTTGGCAGCCCAGTACAAAATGGCGCCGGTCGACAGGGCAACCTGGGTGCGAGAGTATGCGTTCGGTTAGTCTGGGTGCGAGGCTATCGTGTTCTGGTCTATAGCTACTGGCCAGACTGAAGTGCGTGAGAGTTAGGTGCAGGCGAGGGCATCACTTAAAGGCAGATCTTGTGCATCCCGGTTTTCCACACAATCCTCCTCAGACACGAAGGCAACGCACCTCGCAGCCATAATCGTCTGCCAAGTTGGTTCTAATTGTCCACTCAAATGTTACAAGCACGAAATATCTTTAGTAGCATATATTCATGCTGCCGGCTGCTCATCCATGAACGAGCGAGATGAAGGGGAACCAAGGGGCCTTATTTTGGTCAGTCATAAACAAATGAAGATAACGGATTATGAAGAGTAGGAAAGCACAGGTAAAATTGGATGTTTTGATTGAAATGTAATAATGATAAGGTGCAGGAAAAAATGGAGACGAAAGAACACGTTGCCGGCAGTTGGATCCAAACCCATATCCTCTGCATTACACGTGCGACAATCGTAATCAATTAAGCTGTATACGGCGACGGCGTAGTGAGGGTCTCGAATGCGGCCAGGGTGACGCCTTCAGGTAGCACCATACGAGGGTTTACTGGTTAACTGCCTTCTCCCAAAGTTCGCGTACTTTGTGACGCCAGTGCTCAAAAGGACGTGTCACATCCTCTGTCATGACCTTGAGTAACATTGGTTAACAGTACCGGGGTCATATCTCCTACGCATAAATCAATACCAGATAATGTAGACTTGGGAACAGTCGTTGCCTAGCTCGATTGGTAAGAGCATCGCACACGTAACGCGGTGCATGTGACCGGCTCGCACCGGCGGCAAGTTGTTTCACTGCCTTTCATTTCACTTTACCTAACCACTTCTGCACTTCAAGTAACGCTACAAATAACTTGCTCTCTGCATTCATTGGCTTCACTATCAATTGGATTCATATGGTTGTGTTGCAACATCTTCTCATATTCCTTCTCGTTAAAACCGCTTTTCTTGGGGTAACATAAATAGAAGGCGTAAATTGGTAGGGTATGTTGGCATGGGGATATCATATCTAGTATTATCATGCTAATTTGCAGTATTCGAGATGCCTTTCGCGAGTGCTTTTTCTCGTGTACATAACGCGACGGTCCCGATCAAATTAGTGTCCATTTGCAAGAAAGCAAAAGATAAGATTAAACTAATCTCATATGCTTTCGAATTCACCTAAATTCCTATCCGAGAACAATCTAACCATTTAAACACTGAAGACAATACACTGAATTTAGCTAGTTGGTCACACATATCGAAAAAACTTGACTGTGCTAGAGAGAGAGACAAAACAAGTAAAACAATGTGGTTTCCCGTGCTGTGCGTGTTTTGTCCGTCTCTAACGCCGTCAAGAGTTTTCGAGACTTAAGACAATGCGCATTATATCGTGCCAGGGGATCCTCGAGGTTATGTGGAACCTCAGGGTCCTCGTGAATTACTGACATATGTTGGCACATACTGCCGGTCGCCAGTGATGTCAGTGGTGTATAAGATTACAAGGAAACATGACCTCGAGCAATAAACGAACTGAGTATGAAGAACTAATAAACTGGAAGAGTAAGCGCCAAATCCAATTTCGCTTTGCTATAACCGGCGCTGTAGCGGAAGTAGTGTGACAGTGCCGCAGTCGTTTGTGCGGCCAGTATAAGTAGTCCAACCACACACCCAATCCGACGGAGTGCTTTACTTATAATTTTCCCTACGAGAGTGAAAAAATTCCTTTACGAATTTAGCTCTGCACCGGTAGCCCTGAAAAACGTGTGCATCCATGGCTGGCGTGTGTCCTTTTCGTTAGTTTCTTCGCCTCATGAGGCCATCACCATTAGATCTACACCTGAACGTACTGAGAGATGCAGCACATCTTGGACCGGTGAATTCCAAAAATGGTGTTACCAGAGTTGAAGGCTTTGCTAGGGATATTTTCATTAACTGGCTCGGGCGGTCAGCAGGCTTTCCTTTTCTCCGTTCACTAATCTCTCTCTCTCTCTCTCTCATATTTAGGCATGTAAAGCTTGAAGTGTTAGAGAAGGCACAAGGAAAAAAGCAATACAAATAATAAAGAATCAAATCTAGTACACTCACCGTTGTTCATGCCTTCTTATGCTTTGTATGTTAGCCAAGAAATCTGAGTAGTATTTACGATTTTATGGCGCAAACGCAACTGATGCCGTGACGCGCTAATTGGTGTTCGGGCTGTTTTATCCTCACTGACTCTCACAGAAACAACGCGATAATATTTTAGAGGCGTGCTTAATTAAAGCACCGAAACGGGGAGCGTAACCAAACTGCAAATATCGCGTTCGTGACTGCAGGCATCTCTTTCTACCTGCAAAGTCAACAATATTGTATTTATGGGTGTTCGAATGGGCAAAACTTTTGAATAACGAATAGAATAGTGTCATATTCCATGTGGTCTGCGAATCGAATAGTCAAAATTGGTAAATGCTGATATTTTTCGTATACTTTTTGAATATTGCAGAACGTCAACTGCGCCCATATAAATAGAAAATTGAAGCAAAATTAAGGTAAATTTTCAACATCCGCCGACATAGTATAGACCTGAAGTATGAGAACTTTCGTATTGGAGCAGGCTACGTCACTTAGGTAACCATACTTTACAGGCTGAACAACGATCATTTGCCCTCTCTGAAGAGCCTTGTGCAAGGCAACAAGCTACTTGAATACTCCTAATGCTGCATTTGGGCTTTTAATAAACACCGCTTCATAATATACTATGCAATGACAGTAACTTGCAAACTTGACAAATACTGGGATGATGAACACCGTCTTATATTAATTGTGACAACGGCTATTCATTATTTAAAATATATTCGAAAGGTATTCGATGTTCGATTAGATTCGATTCGTTTCTGGCGTCATTCGATTTCTGTTCGATTCGGTCTCGAAATTTCCTATTTGCACACACTTAGTTCTACTTATTAAGCCTCCGTTGATAAAAGAGGTAGGTAGAAAATAATAAACGAGTATTTTGAGAAAGAACCACCTCGCGAAATTTCATTTTTTTTTTCTTATACACGGCGAGAAACCCTGAATGTCTTCCATAAATGGAATAGTCAGCTTTCTCTCCAGTAAAGTGCAAGTGATTGATCATTAAGTTGAGTCTTTGGAAGGGTAGTTCAATCAGGCCATAGTCTATATCTCTTATGCATCATTAGTCGGCCCTTCACTTAAACCTACCAAGTGCTCAGAGCTCTTCCAAGCATGTCTAAGTATTTTAGCAATGCAGGTTCTCGTGTTTGTGCAACAAAGCATACAAATTTTGGTGTTTTAAAGGAATAAACAGCCTTCTTTATTACGGCACAGCTATGAGCTGCAGTATAGTCATGCACTAATTAGACAGTGCGTCAGACTGCACCATTTCTTATGGTATAAAATTTACCGCATTGGCCCCTTGTATCTTCTCATCATGTCATTATGTCATGGTCTCATTGTATCAGCTGCATGCAGAAAATGATTACAACAGTTGTACCAAGACAATATAAATAATTGACTATTGAATTTCTCGCTGTCTCGAGAAATGCTTCAAAGTGAACGTTGGTAATGTGCGACAGTGCAAAAGATAAACATTGCATCTTAACAAGACAAAAAAATAACTCTGCATTAAAGGCCTCAGTGAACAATATATGCCTTTTGTACTCACATGGGAACCCATATTGCAATAATATGGTCCCAGGCATAACAATTACGAGAAAGGCAGTCAAAGAATTTGCTTTTATCTTCCAGTGTCACCAGCACTAAATCTTTGGCTACGCAAACAAGACAAGATGTTTGAGGTGTCTTAGGCGAATTCTGTTTGCCCGTAGGTTGGAATGGGTGCATTACCTCCGTTGCATAATTCGGATATCTAAGTTACCATGTTAGGCCTACCCATGTCTTAACTGTAAACATCTGGTGTTGCATATGTTTGTGACTCAAGCTTTCATAGGTTCACCTTTTAAATTATTTTCCCTTGTGCTCAAAGGAAGCCAGTTTGATGCAGAAGGTCGACTGGATCCTTGGTGGAGCGAACAAACGCAGATGAATTACGAGGAAAAGGCGGCTTGTTTTATAAGACAATATGGCGATATAATAAACCCAGATGTAAACTTAACGGTACGTATATTCTTTCATTGTAGGATACCCATACACCATTAAACGTGTCAGTAATGGCAGACCGATTAAGCTTTTGAGAATTGATCTTTTACTGATAGGTGTATCGGGGGGGGGGGGGGGGGGGGGGGAAGAGGGCAAGCATGATATTATGAATAGAGTTCTTTTTTACTACTGACACTCAAGTAAAAATTTAAGTTCCTTTTGAATTCCAGCACTAAGCCCTTATAAGGCATGGCCTGTATGGTTGTATACATATATTATATGGTTACATCCTGTAAAAGCGGATGCTGGACATACGTGTTGCTGCATCAGTCACGCATAGCGTAAATTACGCGTCGCTTTATTTTGAGATCGTATTTGATTTTTGTTTGTTTCTTTTTCCTTGTTTGTTTTTTATTGAAGTACACTTATAGCTCCCAATATTTGCAAGAATTCTGACCAGCATCAAAGCACAAGAAAGAAGATTTCCTTTGAAGGCAAAGGATATGTAGTGGCAATAGCTTAAGCGGCGCAGCGTTTTCTCTTATATATGTGTTGAGGCTAACCACAAGCAGTCAAGCTTCGTGTTTTCCAATCCCGGTCCCGAGATGATGCTTCTTCGATCCCAGCACAAGACAATGTCCAGCTTCTCGCTTTTCCTGTGTCTCATTCACACGCCTATGCTAGGCCTCTGACACAGCACGCGCTGTTTCTTCTTCCGTTTAGAGCGATAAGCGAAGTCTGGCGGCTGGCTGTAGAAAATCGTGGCTTAAAAAACGGGTTTTAGCAGAGTGATGTCTGCGATCCCACTCGGACTTCCAATGTTTCCTCTCCGTAGCCCCTACAGCTGCTACCATGGCCTGAGTCCCGACGGGGTCGGGCTAGCCATCCTGGTGTCCGGCGTGGAAGCGTAGCCTGCAGCTAGTTCTACATTGCCACATTTATTCCTGTCGGCATCACCTTCAAAACGGGGCTGAGACAGCCACCTAGCCTAATGGTGTGACACCATCTAGTGGCGGAGTACACGATCGCGACGACGAAGGTAACGCTGTACAACGCTGTAGCCCGAGCCCATGTTTCCCGTGTACCGCACGAAGGCGACATTACCTCTAAGGCGGAATCCGTACCTACCGTATACAGGACCGTTTCGAACAAGACGTATGTCTCATGCACGAAGGAGCCCTTGCATGTGTGGCATAGCCACAGTTTCGAACAAACTCGTTCCCGCACCGCAGTCCCTACCACGCCATACACGTCACTCTTCTTTTTTTTTTTTTTACAAATTACCACACTGCGAAGGATATGCCTCACTCTAACACACCAGTTGTGAAACTCCGCAC